>NC_079333.1:35307835-35610865 GCF_029582105.1 Oenanthe melanoleuca | reverse complement strand
CAGCTCTGCGGGAGCCGTGACACTCGGCTGCGAAAGCTACACCTGCCCAACGAGCTGGTCCCTCAGCTTGAGTTGGGAGGAAGTCTATTTAGTGCTTTCTGCGCTTCTGAAGTGATATCCAGGTTCTCGCTCTGGCTATTTTAATAGGATGTTGTGATGAGGCACCTGTTTGATCATCTGTTTAGTTTGTTTCCTTCAGCAGAAGTAGAAGGCCGCTGTCTGATCAGTTACCTCCTTCAAGAGAGAAAGAGACCGATCACTTTGACACATTTTTTCCTTTATTCCTTTTTTCCTTTTTTTTTTTTTTTTTTTTTTTTTGAATAATGTCTGCTTTCAACTCTTCCCTTCTCTGCAAGAGCTTTGAAATGCTGCTACTTTTATTTGTTTCCTAGTCTGCTGTTCTCTCACTTTGTCCATGCCTTCCGCTTGGCTGCAGGTCACAGCTGCTAAACGCAGGTACGGGTAAGAAGGTTCCTGCGAGGACCAGCAGCATCACTGGTTCCATAAACCACTCATGCCCCGGGCAATCTGCTGCTGTAATTAAAAGTGAAGGTGAAAAAACAAGCAGACAAAACCAACCAGCAGCTCCACACTGGTCACAGAGTCCAGGATAATAACCACGAAGCAGGAGGGCATGGGCTACACTGTGAAAAAGGAGAAGGAAAATAAACACAAAAAGCTTCTTGTAACATTTAGCAGCTGAATTAAAAAGTTCTACAGTGGAAGCATGTAACAAAACACGGCTTTGTCTAAAATCTACAGTAGAGCTAATGATTTTATACCCACCACCTGGTTACACTGGTCATGGAAGGTGATCTTGGTGCATTAAAAAGCTATTTAGAAGTCACAAGTTCAGAACCTCACTGTGTCACTCACTAAATGAACACAGCGAGGAGATGTCCTACTCCAAAAGGCTCATAATCCACATCAACTAGACAAATTTAGAGTGGGAGGAAAGTGTATTATGCTGCAGATGGCACTGAGAAAGAAACCAATTTGCCCAAGGTCATGCAGGAAGTCTGTGGCAGAGCCAAGAACTAAACACAACTCTCCTGAAACCCGGACTAAAAATAGAGCTTGGTAATTGCACATGAACTCCAAAAAACACACATTACACAGATGATCATCTTTTGATCAGTATTTTGGAGTCATTGGGCTCAATTTCATTATAATTTTCCATTGCACTGATAACTGAATGGTCAGTTTCTAAATTTAAACCACATTATTTGAAAGTCCTCTACCCAGAAATTCATACTGTGAAACAAAAGGCACTAACAGATAGCATCTGGGCCAACACAGATGCTTTCTGAGCATGTCTGCTTTTGCTACCCCATTCCTCACACGGAGCCAGAGGGTGTCCAAATCTTAGTCCTGGGGAGGGGGAGATGATCCTGCTCCTCACAGTGTTTTCCTGAGGCTATAAAGGGATTGTATAGTCCTTACCTACACTATGCCTGGTAGCAGCACCCTGGATTTATTCCCATATTCCACCATCCCCTATGGCCAAATGAAAATGTGCCCTGGCATACAGCTTTCATTTGCTTTTATGTCAAACCTGTCTCATGTCTCAGAAAGTGTCTTTTGTGTGTTCTCTTCCTATTCCAGCTCCCTCTTACAGGTTTTCTTAGCCAATGCAAAGCATTTCTTGTGATGCAAAACCCACAGAAGCAGAAAACAACAGTAACATCATGTGGCACCCTTCAGGCACCCTTAGTTGTCTCTTTAGGAAAGTTATTTACACATATATTTAGTGGATTTTACAATGTATAAATGCTAATGAGTATTAGTAGAAGCTGTTTTCCTAATTAATCAATCCTACCAGCATGGTAATGATTTCTGTTGTTCTTCTGCAGCTTCCTCCAGCAGGGAGTGAGCTCTGTTGATTAACAAGACCATTTTGCATGTATATAACATTTTTGTTCATCTATAACAATCTCATTATCTTTTTTTTTTTTCTCAAGGAGGTGAGCAGTTCTCAAATTATGCCTAAGGAATAACTAGGGCAGAAAAAATCGTAGTCTCCCATATCACCATTTTATAGTTGTGTATCTGTCAGGTTCAGTAAAATTTACACTATTGTGAAAGATGATTCAGAGCAGGTTGAATAAATTCTTTACTCTGAGGGCAGTGAGGCACTGGAACAGCTGCCCAGAGAAGTTGTGGATATCCATTAAATTGTGCAAGGTTAGGTTGGATGAGGCTCTCATCAACGTGTTCTGGTGGAAGGTGCCCATGGCAGTGGCATTGGAATTAAATGATCTTTAAGGGTTCTTTCCAAGGAAGGCATTCTGTGATATGATATTGGAAAGGTGGTGACCTGGTAAGTCTTGAGAATTGGGGGCTTAATGGGAACCTGCTCGCTCTCTACAACTACCTGAAAGGGAGTTGTGATGAGGAGGGACCCGGTCTCTTTTACCATGAAAGGACTAGAGGAAATGCCCTTAAGGGATGTTCAGATTAGATATTAAAAAAAACTTTTTACTGACAGGGTGCCCAGGGAGGTGGTGGAGTTGCCATCCCTGGAGGTGTTTAAAAGCCATCTGGATCTGGCACTGTGTGGTAGATTAGTGATACAGGGTTTACACTGGTAGTGCTGGTTTGACAATTGGACTTAACCACCTTAGAGGTCTCTTCCAACTCTGAAAATTTAATGATTCTCTTATTCTGTGTCTGATTAATAATGTCATCATGCTCTACAGATAGAGACCAGCTTTTAAATTCTCATATCCTGAGAAGCAGGAATTTCTCTTCATTTTCCTGCCAAGACAGTCAGATTCAAGAAGATGTGAGCAAACCACTGCAACAACTGAATATTTCACATTCTCTTAACTCAGTAAATTGCACTGAAATTATCATAAATAATTCAGCTAGTACAAATAAACATAAATCCAAGCAGAAAGGAAAGGTTTTCCCAAAGATTTGAGGTTCAGGAGACAGGAAGGCAAGTTTTAGACCTGATGTTAACTGAACCAGTAGAGAGCTACTGAAGCTTAATCTCAGCATAATATCATAAATTATGAAACATTGACATTTCACTTTGAATTAATGCAAAGGGCTATTTATATGCTGCTTCAGAGACAGTTGCTTGGGCAAATTAATACACTTTTTCCGTCACCAGGCCAAATGTTAACAACACTGCTATTTTTCAAAGTATCAAACTATTTGCATGTTGGAACTGTTTTAATACAATCTGTCCCCCAGGGCTGCTGTGTAAGTTACTTTGAAAAGGTAATCAGTCATAATTCACTGGCTCCTTAATCCATAATCTAACTTGATTCAGTATACTACCAGTGATTTTCAGTGTGAGAGATTGCTTGTTTTCATGCAATTGCTTTCTGTTTGAGAGCCACAGGCCACCAAGGTAGGAAGAGGCATTCAATGGGCTACATTTACCAATCTGGGCTTGCTACCAATAAAAGGTCTTGGTAGCAGATAGCAGTGGAAGAATGAGGCAGGAGTACAAAGCAAAAGTATTCCATATACTCGCCTGAATTTTGAACTTCATGACTACATAGCAAGACACCATTATTGCACATATGTATTGACAATACATTTGTCTTTTCTTCCTCCCCTTTTTAGAAGGCTGAAAAGTACAAAACTGAAGTTACTTTTTGTGAGACTGTTTTTTACAGAACAGTGTTATAATTTCTGTAAAGTACTGGTTAAGCAAGTGCTTTAGTACTGGATGGTTAGATTTAAAAACTGTGCTTAAGTACTTCACTAAATTGGGGTTTAAAATAATTGAAACAATTACTCGAAATGCCATCAAAATGATACAAAATCATTTATCACTTTTTGCAAATTTGCAAATTCCCTGTGAATTCACTATGAATCTTGTTCATTATGAACAAGATACTATAGTATCTCCTGCTCAGAGCCTCTCTATCTTACAGAGAAAATCGCCTGATTCAGGAGTGCCTCAAGATTGATGTGAACAAATCACAGTGCAGTATCCCCTAGGTGGGTTTCTCTGACCATCTGATTCCCTGTAGACAGGCAGTCTCCTGGTCGTACCAAGGACTTCACTGCAAATTTCTTGTGGCTTTTTTGTCTCTTCTCACTTTTCCTGACAGTGAGTAGCACTAGTGCAGTGTTAGGAGAGTTAACAAGTAGTGACAGTGCTCAAAGACTTCTCTAGAAACATGATGTGGCAGCACAAGACAGCTTGATGGTGACAACACCAGAAATTTGCTGCAAGGCCATTCTTCCCGTTTCCTCAAGAAGCAGCATTCCTGCACAAAATGTTATTCAAGGGCGTTGCAGGAGGGTCAGCAACAGTAGGTTTGCAGGAATAATTAAGGGGGTAGGTACAGCACAAAGCTTACCACTATCTTATGGTGCCATTCAACCAGAAAGATCTGTTAATGCAAGAAAAACTGGATCAGGGTTTTGCCAGATATCTCCATCTCTTTTAGAGACTGCAATGGGATCACACATCAAAAGATCCATTTTGACAGTGCATATTGAAGTATTGCCATGTATTATGCTGGATTATGCCTTGCAGCACAAAGTTATTAGCATTTCTAGCAGCTGAATCTCAGAGGTTTGACTTAAACTCACAGAGTGAGATCATCCCATGTAGAAAGGAAACTTTCAATCTGGTGTGTCTGATTTTTTCCATTTGAAGGATATGGCAATAACAGAATCATAGAATATCCTGAGTTGGAAGAGTCCAGCTCCTGGCTGTGCATAGGGCAACCCCAAGAATCACACCATGTGTCTGAGAGCATTGTCCAAACCCCTACTGAGCTCTGCCAGGCTTTGTGATGTGACCACTTTTTTGGACAGCCTATTTATGAAGGACTCAGTCACCTCTGACTGTTTAACTTAAATAAAGTTTGCTTTTGTCTCTGCTCTACTTTTCTCATCTCAGCCATAACCCAGTCTCATTCAAGCCCAGCTGTGCTTAGCGCTGTCTCAAAGAGGAGTACATCAAATCCACAGATTCCCTTCCCAGGGAACAGGCCTGCCAGTCAGACAGGGTTGCAATGTCATCAGTGAGCTGAAGGCAAATCACAGGAGGTGATGCTGGAGCGCTTACCCTCCATCAGGGTAATAGTGCATTTGATGGCTGGATCTAATGTATCAAATCCTGCTCACAGAAAATTGAGAGCAGGTTTTTTGGCTTCTTTTTTTTTTATTTTATTTCATTTCATTGAAACAGATCTGAGAGAGGAAGGAAGTGCTGTGTGGAGCCAGAAGTTTCCATTCGTCTCAGTACTGCCAGCGGGTTTCTAGGTAGCTCTTGACCTTTACCTTAACCTCCTTGAGTTTGATTTCCCATTTTGAAAAATTAAATACAGAGTCACTGGAGATCATAAGATAAGAAAAGATGTATTTTTGCAAGTTTACCAGGCAAATTGCAGTTTGATTCCCTGTTTTACTCCCTGTATCTTGTGAGATTTTAGGGAAATCACGGGTTGTCTCTGTGCCTCAGTTTTCTGTCTGCGATACAAACCTAGAAACACTTTTTGTCTGTTTTCTGTTTTTAGACAAATAAACTTGTATGTTGTTTTGTATTTTAAAGTGATTTACCTTCAAGATGTCTGACTTTGACTAAGGTCCTTTAATTTTATTAACAGGTACAATAAATAGTTCTCCTTGGAGCAGTCTGAGGTCAGTGGAAATGTGCACCATCAGGAGTATGTTATATTAATTAATGCAAGAGACAGAATTAAATGAAAGCAACTTGATTTTATAAAAACTGTGACAGGTTCTGAAGTCAGACAGTAGAATGCTATAAGGATCAGGATACTATGCAGCATGATGGAAAGATGGATCTTACCCACAATAGCTTTGTACAGCTTTTACTGTTCATTGTACAAAGAACTGACTCCAGTAAACATTTAAACTGTGTGCTTAACTTGATAGACATGAATGACTTTTTTTACTCAAATTTTAATGCACATTTAAGCTTAGGCATGGCTGTTTGTGTGCTGTGGATTTAGTATGGGATTCCCTGATTCTTTGCACACATGATTTCATTAGGTGTTGTCTCTTTCTGTAGCACTGCCTTAGGGCATGAACCAAGCCTGGCTAAAGTCAGGGGAATTCCTAGAGATTTTGATGGCAGTTGGACTGGACTCTTTATAGGAAATAAAAACAGATTTTGTGGAACATAAAAGCAAAAAAAAAATCCTCCTAAATTTGTGGGGATGAAATAGTCATTTCCTGTTTTAGGACTAGAGACTTTATAAATCAAGTTTCTAACCAGAGAAAAATTTTACCAGCTGTACACTGAGCTGCTGAAAATAAAGAGGAAGTATAACACAGACTTAGCAAACCCTTAGTTTTAAGTGAGCAGAAGGAATTGCTTGGCTGTGCATAGCAGTTCAGCAGGAGGTAATGAGCATGTTTACTTGGGTTCACAGGTTCTTTTGCTGTTGTGTGCTTTCATGGTACCTGGTTTAAAAAAAAACCTAGAAAGCATATATTTACAAATTTCAGCTTATCTGTGGTTGCATGCCATAGCTGTCATCTCACATCAGGTGAGATGGCTTTCAGTTGCCATGCCAAGCAATCCTAGTTTAACTTGTATCACAGCTCCTGTTTCTGCTGTTGGCATCAGCTCATAATAGAGTTACAGGATTAAAAACTTGTCATTCCTAAAAGCCTTCTTGGTAATAAGCAGAGTGTGAGATGTGAATTTGAGTCCTGTTTGATTACATTGTTACTGTCCCTCATTTGGTGGCCGCATTGATGACAGGTTGTCAGGTGCATTTTGTAATTCTGGTGCTGGCATTGCATGCTGCCCTCTGCCCTCTGCTTCCAGCTGAATCATTCCTGAACCACAATCCCTGCTGCTCTCACTCAGTGAGATAACAAACAGAAATGATGGAAAGCAAGGAGAAGAGAGATGATAAAAAAGAGAAAGTGAAAAAACAAATAACAGCTGGTAAAATAAGCACATCCAATATGCCCGTATTGGATGACTTCAGTAAAGAAAGGTAAGAATAGTCAGCTGTATAATAGGACTCAAAGAGGAAACTAGAGACCATAAAAGATAAAAGAACATTGGACATGAAAGGATAAAATGTGGTAAAAATCAATCATGACAAATATGGCATTGTCATCTTGAGGTGTCATTGTGTTTTGAGTGATGCTACCTACTGCATGCCTCACAGCTCCTCAAAGTCCCCAACAGGAAGATGATCCAGCTTGGGAAGGATTCTGGTTTTACTGGTACCATTTTCCCAGTTTTATAGAGGTAGCTGCAAAGGTTGCTGCTCATCCTACACCCAGAAGGTTAGTTACCCTCTGGGGGTTAAGGGAAGATCCAAAGGCAGTACAAAGGCTGAAGATGTTTAATAGTGCCTAGTTATAGATGATGTGAGTTTTGGAGGGCAGTTTGCAACAACTAGAAAGGGACCTGGTTAATTGCTGGCTGTTTAATACCCGCTGAAAATCGGGAAGCTCTATCACTTCCTTCCATCTGGGAAACTGAATCATAGTTGCAACTCTTACCCCGGGGCCACAAGGGCAGAAATGGATTCTCTGGCTTCTATTAAGATGCAAATTGAGATCTTTTCCACTTTAGAGAAGTGATGGTATCTCTTTGAAGAATGAATTCTTTGGTATCTAGTAAGTCTCTCTCAATCTTTTTCTTCTTTCTTGCAACATATTTTTGTACCTCTTACAGGAATTTAATATCTTATAGATCCCTATCCTTCTAAACAGGGATTCAGAAGTTTTGGGAGCAGACTGCTTGAGAGGCAGTAAGGCACAGTGTGACTGAGCAAAGCCTTGTCTCAGCAAACCAATATACAAGTACGTAAAGCCGAAGATTCATTGAGATGTGGAATGGGGAAACCCTCGATGTGTTTGACTTTTGTTACTACCTGCTGCAAGTAGTGCCCTTGACTGATGTCACTTTGCTTTCAGTGGTGAAATGGCTGTGGTCTTCAGTGAGACCAACCTGATCAAACCATCACAAACCACACAAAACAGATGTTCTTCACTTTCCCCCATCCAAATATGCTTCACCCAGACACCACAAGACAACACAAACAAAAACTCTTATCCCTCCCAAAAGAGATCCCAACATCTTCCCTCACCAACCTTTTTTTCAGACAGAAAGGTGTTACAATCTGAGCAGGTTGCTAGATGAGATTCTGGCTATTTCTGTCTCATAGAGGAAGAGGTAGCAATCCGTGGGAAAGCCATATCCTGAAAACAGCATGAGCTTCTTTGCTATATTTAGGAGGCTACTTTACAAAATAACTCACTAATCCCAGTTAAGGAATATCTTTTAATGCAGAGAAAAATCATCTTTTTAGTAGCAAAATTTGAAGTATTTTTTCAAGTCTTTTTTCCCCTCGGCAGTTGCTCCGTATGTTCCACAAGGCTTCTGGAGCTAGTAGGGTGTGTGACAGTCACACTGTGGTCAAGCCACTTTTATTTCATACATGGCAATTAGCTGCTGGGATTAACTACACACTAGGGAGAAGCAATGAGGACAAAGCTAATATCAGTCTTGGGACAAAAGGAGAGGAGAGGAGAGGAGAGGAGAGGAGAGGAGAGGAGAGGAGAGGAGAGGAGAGGAGAGGAGAGGAGAGGAGAGGAGAGGAGAGGAGAGGAGAGGAGAGGAGAGGAGAGGAGAGGAGAGGAGAGGAGAGGAGAGGAGAGGAGAGGAGAGGAGAGGAGAGGAGAGGAGAGGAGAGGAGAGGAGAGGAGAGGAGAGGAGAGGAGAGGAGAGGAGAGGAGAGGAGAGGAGAGGAGAGGAGAGGAGAGGAGAGGAGAAGAGAATTAAGAGATGCACTTAGGAGAAACCTGAGGGAAATAAGAAAAAAGAGAGCTTGAGGGACATATGTTGGAAGCCACCTGGGGAATGATGCTTCTGTGAGAGGAACATTAAAAGGCTAAAACAAAGTAAAAACTGACAGGAGTTTTAGCTACCTGAGGCCTGATCTTCAAGGGGAAAACTCAGCAGGTGGATTGGAAAGCCAGAGGCAATTTTTAGGGTTGTGTGCATCCTAAAGATTGGTAGTACAGTGTTGTGATATAAAGAAATTCCAACAGATTTTACTTGAATCCCAAGGCAAAAGCTGAGACCATGTCTCTCTGGACTGCAGGATTCATCATGATTTTATGTCCTTGTCACAATCTGAAATGCAGAAGCTTATTGTCATTTCATCTGCAACTTGAAGGGCTTGAACATAGCAAGAAAATATCCTGAACTAAACTAAAAAGTTGGAGGGAAAAAAAATCTATATATTTGTTTTATCAAGCATGAATTTCATGTGAGAATTCCTGGACTGGTCTTCACTGGAGATCAATCATTTGATAAAGTGAAATGTAACACTTCAATTGTGCTTTGTGACAAGAACTGGGGATTTTCTAGACTGGACCCAACCAGACCCCATCAGGATTCAACAACCTGGCTCTGAGCATGACTGTCTCCTGATGTTTTGCAGATGGAGGCAAGAAACAGCCCAACAGATGATGGGGGAATAACTTGCAAACAGAAAGTTTCTTCTGGTTAACTCGAGAGCCACTGATTGGCTCCTGTCCTGAGGCATTACAGTTTATATCCCTAATATATTTTTATATTGCCTAATAAAACTGTTGGCTGTTGCCATTACATGGGTAATGGACATTTATATAAAACTCTTTATGAGCTGTAGATGGGGATCATCCTCTTCACCACACACATGAAGCCACCTCTGGAGTACGATGCCAAAGGTGTTTAATAGTGTTGGCTCCATAGATAGACAGCAGTTATATCAAAGAGGAAGAATGACTCCTCATCAAGTCAAGCATGCCTTAAGAAATTTAGAAAATGAGATTTTGCATCTCCTAGAAGAAATTAGACCAAAACAGGGCCTTTCTGTTCTTCCTGGAAATCAGTAAATCCAAGGGGTCTGGATTTCTGTTGTACATTCCCTTTAGAAAGCTAGAAAAACATTGAATTTCAAGTGTAGCATGGAAGAGTTCCTTTCCAAGTGTTATTTGCTGCAGTTTGAGAGGGATGGGAGATTCCAGCATTCCCTGAATTAATCTAAACATGCTTCTACAGTGAGATTTAGTGTAGGAAAAATGCCTGCTTCAACACTTCTGCCTTTTTAGTAATTTGTTATTTTGTACTCCTTATCACTTGAAATAATTTAAATAATTTTCTGTGTTTTTCTTTTAATTTGGCTTTTGTAGATCACGATAAAGTATTCCTCTAGGAATGAAGAAAAGTCATCATTGAAACTAAAAGGAATAAGAGATTGCCATTACCTTTCACAGAACCATGGTTCAAAAGACAGAATGAAGTGTAGCTACAGAAGCTATGAAGTCTTTGCTTTTGGTAAGGAAAGGACTGTCTGAAATAGATGCAAACAACAAAAATACTAAAAAAAAATCAGGCAATATTTTAGAAGAATCAACATAACATTCAATACTGTGAGAAAAGAACACAGTATATAACAGTTGATGCAAAAATCTGTTTCAAAATTAAGGTATTTTTTCCTGTCATTACTTTTGTACACATAATAGTATACAGCCCTCATGTTAAGATTTCTATCTTCTAAAGGTGGGAGTTAGCTATAATCTCTCAAGGATAAATATTCCCTTCCTATGTCATTTGGGAAACAGAACAGAGCTTAAGTGGATTGCTGAGGGTTTCCTGTACCTGAGCTGGCAGTAGAACAGGAGAGTCCTTGTCTCATGGGTTTTCCATCTAAAAGAGTGGAGGGGAGTTATGCCCATACCATTAATTTCCCTGTCTTTCTTAAATACATGCCATCATTATAACATATCTTACCCATTTGAGTTAATCGGATATAAAACATTAACTTTTGCAAAGGTATTAGAGCTTCACCAAAGAGCACTCAGACATATTACAGGGTAACATCAAAATTAACATGGAAGCAATTTAGTCCTTCAGTTTAAATGCCTTCAGCAAAGGATTAAGACTTTCCCATCACCACTCAAGCACTTCCTTACATAGTCCTTGCTTATCACATTCCTCTCACTTACTGTGATAGTTACTTTTTTGAAATAAAAGTGATGCTGGGAGTATTTCCTTTCATTCCTGTTAGCTTCATCATTCAATTAGAAAAAGCAAGTGGCTGTCTTTATCAATGTGTGGCTTATGCTTTTCTCTAGAAATTACCTATAATGTCCAGATGAGTTAAGGTCTGTGAAGCTTGGCCCATTGAGGGCAAAGACTGAAAATAAATGCTCATATGAGAAGGATTATTGGATGGGCAAGGCAGTGTGTATTAATATGTCCCATTTTTCTGTGAGACATTTAGGTTAGATTAGCATAGGCAGTGAGAGAGAACAGTGACTGGGAGCACTGAGATGGCAAGTGTATCAGGGAAAGCTAGAGGCTGGACTGGGACAAATAACAGGGAAGGTGCAGTCAGGAATATAGTCCTGCATTGCACAGGAGAGGAAGTGGAATGATGTCATGGCAGGCAGAGAGTAGAAGAGAGAATTGGTTCTGGAAGGCTGGAGTAGAAAATGTGGATTTCTACTTTTTCTACTCAAGGACAAGGAACTCGTATGGGAAAGGAGATGGGATTTAGTCAGTGCTTGGACAGGCATGCTGATTGGGCAGAGCCCCATCACCCCTCTGTTTGAACTGGACATCATCTACAAGTATTTATTGAAATTTGTGCACCTGCATTTTGATCTGAATTTTATCCCTCACATCTCTGACCACAGAGAAGGTGCACAAGTTTGTTAAATTCGGAGGGAGGGTCTTCTCACTGTCAAAAAGGGGCATTCACTTGGTGGGTGGTCAAAGCTGGTGGCTCAGTGAGGAGGTAGATACACATTTCTGAACTTCATATTGTCTTGTCTGCAAAGGGAGTGACAAAAGTGGCTCCATAATGTGGTTATTGCAATTCTCTGTGGTTCAGAAATTACCCTTAGTGTCTGGAAAGGACCTGTAGTTTGGGATTTTACTACAGGAAAAGTGCAAGAAGTGGGGAAGCACATTTGGAGAGAGAACTTGCATCAGTACTAGGTGTGTTTATGCTGTCCTATCTCCCAAAATTCTGCCCATTAAGAAAAGAGAAAAAGAAAACAAATTGAGTGTCATAGCTTGAATCTGCTTTCCATGGTGGTATTCTCCAGCATCAAGGGTGGTAGGCAGCCTGTGTTAGAATTTATTCAGGCTTAAGAGGCACTTGCAGCATGTCAGGACACATGGGGGAGGCCTCCAAGGGGAAAGATGAGCTTGTTGTAGTTTGAGCTTCTACAAAGGGGATTTTTCTCTTGGGCTGTGCTTGTAAAGATTGTTGAAGGTATCGTGTTGGGGGAAATGTATATGGATACTTATTTCCCATTTCTCTCTCTCCAGATGCTTTTCCACAATAATCTGGACAATATCTCTCACAAAGTCAGATGATCTGCAGAGGTGCTGACATCAATGTGTGGCACTCACATTTCCCCACAGCATCAGCAGCCTTTGGTCTGGCATTGGGCTTCAGTGCAGAGCATGTGGCATCCTCCCCTGAGCACTGGCTGGTGAGATCAGCTGGAGGAGTGCTGCTCTGTCATGCTGGGCTATCTCCAGACTATTAAACTTTTTTCTTTATAAATCTTATAAAACTGGGAGGCTGCCTCCAAGCTGTCTGTTGGCCTTTGATCCATGCTAACATCTAATCCATGGCTGGAAGAAGGAACTTGGCCTGGGATGTGTAGTGTCAGGGACTCTCTGACAAGTTAGCAGTCTAGAGGACTGATTTCCAGTGCTTGAGAACATTCCTGGCGCTATTTGTAAGCAGAAGTGTATATAAGCTCACAAGCATATGTGTAAGCATACTCTCTAACTACTGTTTTCCCACAAACCCTGTCATTTTTCAATGATCCTTCATTTATTCAATCCAGATAGGAGCTGGTTCCTTTGATTTACATTTTTTACACTCTCTCTCATGCTCCTGCATATTTTAAATCTGCAGAGAGTGTTTGTGAACTTCCAGTCTGATTGCCCACGTAACACTGCATTTCCCCATCAGTCGACAAAAGTGATAGTTAAATGGTTAAGGCGTTCCCTTTATAAGCAAACAACCTGTTCTTTTGGCGCTTTTTGGTGCACTTGGAAATGTTCACTGGTAGATTTAAATTAGCAGGATACCACTTTGAATGCAACTGCACCAGCTTTTAGTCTGCTTTCATTTTGGAACAGGGCTTCTGTGCTCATATTCTCTGTGCATCTATCTGTCACTCTCTTCCCCAGGGTTTTTTTTGGCTCGTGCAATTTCAATCACATTTAGCGATGGTCCCAAGGAGATTATTTTTTGACAAGTTCTAATATAAAAGAGAGTGGATTGATGAGAGAGATGCTGTTAATATCCCTGGGATAAGGGCCACAACATGAAATCAAGTGTTATTAAGGCACCAAGAGTACATCTGCAGAGCCTCAGTTTCACTGCCTGCAGACATTGCATGTTTTGTCCATATTTACCAATCTGACCATAATATAGATCTCCTGGATCTTTTCCGGATTTATTTTCAAATTCCATTCCCAATGGGGGTCCTAAATGGGTGGGATTTCTACTTTCTTTACTCCTATGTAAATCTGAACAAAATTCCTGGATCTGATTCCAACAAATAGGCAGTTTTCTGTGAAAAATTACTATGATATGAATACAAAAGTAACAGCACTAGGCCAAGAAAGCTCAAAACTTTGTTTTTCATGTGAATGAGTAAGAATCTTTCAGCAATTTTCAGCTTGAATGTCTATTCTGTTTATGGATCACAGCAGAAGGAAAAGGAGGAAGTCATAAAAATATTTTTGGATTTGAATTATAAATGGAAAAGATGTTCCAGAAATCACCTCTGCATCACTCAGTTTCTGGTGCTGGCACACTGTGCCTCAGGACTTGCTGCTGGGTTTTTGAACAAAATCTGTAAACTGGAAAAATAAACCAGTTTGCGGCTCCAAATTTGTGAAGTCTATGCACTGAACTGGATCCTATCAAGATGGAACAGCCTTCTTCTGTAGCAAGTAGCAGAATATGAAGCAGCTGGTAGCATGAAAAAAAAAGAGGCATGAAAAAAAAAAGAAATTAGAAAAATCTCATGCAAACACTAGAGAATCCTCCCCACAGGCTTTCTGCTTGCCCAGTATGCTTTTTGAGTGCCAAGACCAAGGAAAATCACACCACTCTATTAAGGTAAGCTGCTTTCCAAAGGCAAGCCTGGCATCTCCAGGCTCTGTCTGAGAGAGCATGTTGCAGCCTTAACACACCATGAAGACGCCCAGATGATGGCAGGTGGGTTTGGGTTTTTTTTTTTTAAGTACTACCAGATTGATAGCAGAGAGTTTACTATCCTTCTCAGCCCTACTCTTGATGACAAGTGGCCTCCTTTTAGATTAACCCCATTGAGATCACCCTGCTGTTAGATTGTCAAGAGAGTCTCAGCATGCAGGAAAACCTTGTTTCATGGATTTCTTTCTTCCTGTGTATGTGTGACTGACACTGTGAAAATTCACCCAATAAGTCTTCAAGATGTACCCCAGAGGTTTCATACCTGGCACACAGAGTAGCTCTTGTGGGCTTTCAAGAGCTATTTCACCTGTTTTGGGGCTAAAAAGAAGATAAGGATTCATGTGTCAGGAGCAAAGAGGGAGGGCTGTTTGGCAAGCAGTATTACCCTGGAAGGTGCAGGCAGTGGTGCTGTAAATCAGTGAATCCAGGGAAGGAAAACTCTGCTTACAAACTGGATCTGGGAGCATATGCTTGCTGCCAGACAAGAGACAGACTGATCTCAAACCAGGTCAGAAGAGGGATTTGGTTTGGTTTGGTTTGGTTTGGTTTGGTTTGGTTTGGTTTGGTTTGGTTTGGTTTGGTTTGGTTTGGTTTGGTTTGGATTGAAAGGGACCTTAAAGATCGTCTGGTTTCATCCCCCTGCCATGGTCAGGGACACCTTCCACCAGGCTGCTGAGAGCCCCATCCAGCCTGGAATTGTACACTTCCAGGGGTGTGACATCCATAGGCTTGGTAGGCAACCTATGCCAATGCCTCACCCTCATGGTAAGTAATTTCCTAAAATATAATCTATAACTACTTTCTCTCAGTTTAAAGCCATCCCCCCTTATCCTGACACTTCTTGCTTCTGTAAATAGTCTCTTTCTTGTAGACTCCCTTCAGGTGCTGAAAGGTCACAGTTAGGACACACTTTTCTGGGCTAAACAAGACTGAGTCTCAGCCTTTTCACCTAGAACTCAGGGTAAGTTTTCTGCCTTTCATTCTGGTGGAAGTATCTGGAATGGGAAACAGCCAAAGTTCATCATCTGGTCCATGCTGAGATCAGGATTGCTTGGGAAAAAGTAATTTTCACAGGTGCTGTCTCCAAGGGCACTCAGCTGGTTGCAAGTGCCAAAAGCACAAATGATGGTAACTTCAAAAGGCACTCAGAAGGTTGAGTCAGATGGGAGTGGTTAACCCTTGGTTAACTATGTGGGTGGGCTGTGTCACCACTCTGTGGACTCTGTCATATTTGATGACTTGCTTCAGCTGAGCAGTGGCACAAGGTCTGGTGAAGCATCAGCTCTGAATGATGCTCCTTTTATGAAAGGCACCATGTTTGGTTAAAAAGGATGCATGTGTGCTGTGTTTGAGGGAGGTTTATGCTGCTGGTGTGCAGTGGTGATTGCAGTAGAATTCAAAATGACAAGTTTCTCCACACAAAATAAAGGCTGAGAAAGTAAAGTTCAGATTTTGGGACATGCCTTGTCAACAAATGCTACTCCAGGCACCAGAAACAGGTCCTGGTGATGATTGCCAATACAGGATGAGTATGGGATGAAAGAAAAAGCTTTCTGTTTGATATCACTGCAGCTTGCTGGTAAATACATCCTCAGTTTCTAGAAATCAGTGGCTAATCATGCTGAAAGATCATGATTCTTTAAGAGACTAAATATCTTTAAACAGCAATTAAAAATAATTATAACTCAAAAGCTATCATGTGTTTGAGAATAAGATTCAATCTAGCTGGACGAGTACATGCTGCAAATTGAGGAAAAAATTGTGCTTTACATTTTATGATAGTTTTCCCAGTACCAGTTTTGTTCATGGGTATGGATTGCCTCTTAAATGCCTGCCTGTTGATCATGTTTAAGTGACCCATGCCATCTAAAAAAGTCTTTGAGTACCCCTGTCCTTTGCAGAATGGTGGGAAGCACAGCCTGTGTTCTGGAATGCCTGCCTGTATTTTGGGTTACAGCCCCTCCAGCAGGTGCTAACTATATAAGTGCTTTTAAGGAAAGTTTTCTGAAAAGCATGGGGTTTTTGCCTGTCAGATTTACTGAATTTTTTTTTTCAAGAGATAGGCAGCCTTGAAATTAAAGCAACAAGCAATGAGTTAGCAAGATTACCTGCTTAATTATGAAATTGCTTACAGAAGGAAGAAACTCATGGAAGTTAGCCTTTGATTTTGCTTAAATGAATGCTTAGTCATTAGCTCTTCCAGTGCTCAGTGAGACACTAAAATAAAAAGCTGCAACATCATTGAATTGTGCCCACCACTGTGCTGGCTTGGTTCAGGAGACATAAAGCTTTAATTTCTTGCTTCTTTGATTAAAGATAGTTTTCTCTTTGATTTTGTTACATGTCTTACTCCTAACTTCTCCTGGTTATTTTAAACAAGAATATAATATTAAGATTTGTGCCAAATATAATCATGATGACTCACAGTCTATAGGACTGGGTTTCCCTGCTGTATGCAGTTCTCTTGTAATTGAATTAGAAAATACAGATAGCAAACTGGACCTCCTCTCTGCTCTAAAGGTGTTTACTTCTTGGTCCAAATTTACTTCTTGATTGTATTGCAAAGTTGCACAATTTTTTTGCTGAATTTTATAAACCCCACAAGAGTTTCATCTTACAAAGAATTTGGCCTCAAACATTTTCCTCCCTTTGCACTGGGTATTTTTTGTATCCCCACGCTGTGGTATGCTGCCTTTCCTCCTGATGACAGAGCTCCTGTGGGATCATCCCATCAGCTACTTCAGGAAACCAGGTTCCTTTGCTGGTGCAGCACCTGGAAACCACATCCTTACATGTTATAAATGGCCATTTCTAGTTGCTTTTTTTGAGAATCACTTGAGAAAAAGATGGGCCAGATTGAAAAATATGTATGTAGCTACAGAGCTATTTTGAAATGCATGTAGGTACATAAACTACAAATTTATACATAAACATATATAGGTACATAAACTCTAAAAGTGTCTCATGCTCTCCTTAAAATTTGCATGTCTAGCTGATTTATTTTGGGGGTGACATGGGTCTGTATGCCTCATACAGCCCCATACATTAAAAGTAAGAAGGATTCAAGTCCTGCAGAGAACAATGAAGAATTTTGTCTTATTCTTGAAAAAGTTTTGAAGATGGCCACTGTCCTGCTGTTTGTCAGAAATTGTGAAAACGGTTGTAAATGGTGTTTGTGATCCTTTTCTAGCCCTATTTCCTACAATTTCTTTTATCCCCTTCCTGCAATTTCTCAATTTCACCTTGGCTTTTCTTTCAAAAAACACATACTGTGTTAATAACACAGATGAAAAATAAAACATATTGAGTAATTTTTTAAAGTTGCCTTCTCTCGCTGACAATCAGTTTCTGTCAGGTCTGGGTTCTGCCATCACAGCCATATCATTTCAATGACACACAAAAAATTGGCTCCCACTTCATCAACAGATGCCCAAAAATATCCCTGAAGCCCAGACTGTGGGTATATGATGCCTGCTCTGCTTTTGTGTCTGCTTCTGTTCTGTTGTGTTTGCTTCTGCTTCAGTCTGTGAGGTTCATTGTTATAGACACCTGTGGCCCTGACCTCTGTCTATCTGTCTGTCTGTCTCTCTGTAAAAGCCACTGGGTAGTTTGGCCTGGCTGTTGGTTACTGAGCAGGCAAAAGTTAAATTGATTTAGCAACATGCAGTGAAAATGTCTGCAAATGGTTAGACAGCTTGGATCAAGGCAGTTCTGACAGCAGGCAAAGAAAAACCAAGTTTTTCCAAAAGTTTGGGAAAAGATATGGACTTGAACATGGCTGTGAAAATAGTCACACCTGGGTAGCAGGGCCAAAAAGCAGCAAGGGTGAGTGAGAAATATAAGATGGTGGCTCCAAAAAGGCTGAAAAAGTCTGGAAGCAGCTGCAAAAGGTCCAAGGATAGAACTGTGCTGATGAAAGGTACCTCCATTGAAAAAACTCAACTGGCTGATTTTGCTATTTCAGCTTCTTGAGAAAGCTTTGACCAGAAATACTTTGTGTTTCCAATATGGCTACAGCTATGCTGACCCTACATTCCCTAAAGTCAAATTTGCAACCTAGAGTTGAGTCATTCTTTGCATTGGAGAAACATCACTGAGGTGCAACATCATTGTCTAAAGTCAAGGAAATCCCCAGACTTGTCCCTCAGCCTTGGGCTCATTAGAGCAGAGATACTTAAAAACAGAACATCTGATGCATGAAGGGGTGCCTATAATGAGGGCACCTTGTGCTTCTCCAGGAGGTATGGTTAAATTTGTGCCTTGCTGGATGTGTGCTCCAGGATGAACCCAAGGTCAGGAAGCTGGCATAAAAAATAATTTACATTTTGTGTTGCTCTCTTTTGTATTGGGAAGGTGCATAATTTGAGTGACACAATGCAACTTGTCATTCATAGGAAGATGAATTCCTATAGACATGATTGCCACATACACATACAGAAATGTACAAAATTTCTGTAAATGTAAAATGTAAAAAAACAGGAGACTTTTCAACACAACATTGGCCCATAGTAAGACCTTAGTTATGAGCAGCTGAATACAGGAAGCTGAAGGCAAAGTGGGACCATTAAATCACTGAACTTCCTGCACATAACAGGGTATTTAGTTTCATTCAGTTACCCTGCATGAAGCCCAAAACCTGTGTTTGTCTGACACACAAATTCAGGAGAGGTGTAGAGTTCTGCTGCAAAGACCCCAAATGGTGGGGTGTTTGCCACTTCCTTTAGTAGCTTGTTCAGGTTATTAAGCACTTTCAGTGCTTTAAAATGTGTGCTTAATTGTACTTTTCTTTTGTGTTTTTATTCATTTACTTCACAGGTTCATATTTTGCTTATTTCTCGTAGGATGATGAGGTTTCTATAGTTCATGTTGGGGATGTTTAATGGCAAGCTTCACAAATAAAGGAACAAATTAATGTGTCCAAAAAATGAAGCGAGGAATATAATGACTGGAGATCCCATGTTCTTTTTCTAATCCTTGAGGTTACTACAGCATTGTGCCACCTGGTGGACCCTCTTCCCTGTAGAAAGAAGGGGATTGGATTTATTGAGACTCAGAAGGTACACCAGGGCCACCTACCAGGAACCTGGCAGAGGTCACTGGTCACACAGCTGCACAGTGGACTGGTGTGGGCATGTTTGGGGTACTGGAAGCAGTGTGGTCACCAATGTCAGCTTTGGAACCAAGTGCTTAGTGCTGCTTAGTGCAGAGTAGATCTGGCTGAATTGCCATGTTGATGTATCTGAGCTACTTCTGCATCTAGAAGAGGCTGAGACGGCATTTCCACCCAGCCCAGCGCTGTCCCATGGCAAAACGCAGGAGTGGATGGGTGGGCCTGGTTCATGAGCAGCATATGTACTGGAAATCCATCCCAGCTGCTCCTTTGGAAGGCTCCTGGCCATGCTGAAAACTGATGCAACAGCGCTGGGCACAAACTGTGCAGAGCTCTGCAGGCTTTCAGCTGTGAGCTGCTGGGCCATGAAACAGTTAATAGTGTTAGCTTGTGAGCATCTGAGTTAGCATCTTGGATGTGAGCAGTGCTGCAGTTTCTATCTCTTGGAGCAATTGTTTCAGGCTGCTCTGCCATCCCAAGCCCACACCGTCGCTCTAGTGAAGCTCAGCTTGGATTTTCTTCACAGTTGTGACAGCCAGAGATGACTAAAAATACAGAGTGCTGAGATTCCTCAGACCAATTGTGAATTCTGTCATCCCTTCCTTCCCAACTATTCCTTCTGCTTGCCTGGGAAAAAAGTTGGGGGGAGAGGGTTAATTTCATTCCCTTTGTGTTTTTAAAGATTTTCATTTAGGTCCTACGGGAAGAAAATAAATGTCCTGATAGATGCACCATCTATAAATATTGAACATGAAACACAAACAGTTTTGGAGATTTAATCCATATTTCTAAAGATGGGCAAAACCCTTGAATTAATGTGCTGTGTTGGTATGTAGTATAATATATAATTACACTTCAGTAAATCTGAAACTTAACATTAAAATTATATAGGTCAGATATATTTTAAACTTAGGAGGAAAAAGCAAGAAAGAGATAAATTTTTTTGCAATTCTTGCTCCGAGGTGTAATGCCTTCTCAGTCATGGAAGGATTTTTTTTACTTTTTTTTTCTTTTGATTCAAAATACACCTTTGCTTTGCCCTATATATTTTTTTTCCCCTCCTGGGAATCATACTGCCATAAGCTACAACTTTTGATTCACTGTTAAGAATGACATATGGTTCCTCGCTTTAAGGAATTTGATAAGCATACCACTTGATCTTTCAAGAAACAAAAGAGATGCCAGGATGTTGGTTAGTAGCAGAGGATCCTGGACTGGATCATCCCTGCCAGTTTATTATCTGTGTTGTGCTGTAAATCATTCCCAAGGCAAAAACAGCAGAAGAGCAATAGAGGCACAAAGTAACTGAAGGACACTGCCCAGACATTTAGAGGGAGGATGGGTAAAGTGAATTCCCACAGGGTTTAGCCCGAGCACACTGAAGTTCATGCTCTGCCATGATTCCTTAATGTTAATGCTCTAACTGCTTTTGTGGAAATTGTTACTTTATACATTTCTAAGCCATAAAAAGAGATGCACTTTAAAAAATGGCCACCCTCAAGCAAAAAGAAAGAACACTTGTTTGCATTTAATAATCACTAAAACTTGAAATTCTAAATTGGATTAATTGTGTCTATTATAAATTGATGGGGGAATAGCTATGCATTAGCCCTGAATTCTGATTACCTGAGAGGTTCCACTTGGAGTATAATTAAGAGCAACTTCATAGTAGTGGTAGGTGTATGATTGAATAATACATGCATCCCCTGCTGATGAAATTCAAGGCAAAGTGTTCATGGAGAAGGAGAGCTTTTTTTTTTTTTTCCCTTATTCCCACACTTAAAATGCTGAAGGATTATTGCAATTGCAGCCCATGCTTACACTATTAGCAGAGATACGCCAAAGCTCTTGATGCAAACACTTTCAACCTTAAGTGGCGTTGGCAAAAGAGTCCCAGTTTTGCAGCTCAGCCCTTGTTCTGTAAAGCATTGTGTTCCTAGGTGTCTGTGGTAGCTGGTTTAATTAGGAGCATAGATCAGAGCTTGAAAGAGGCACATTTTCCATCAATACAGGGGACACCACTTTGTTGACTACTCATTGCTTAATACATGTGCCCACTAGATGGCTGTAATCGGTGTGGTCATTTATTAATTATAAAGTGTTTTACACGTTCCTGGCTTTGAAGCCTTGTTTACTCCTGTTCTTTAATATCTCCTTGTGCTTTCCCAATCTATAAAGATACCTTTCCAGTGCATTAAACTCCATCAGCTTGCAGCCATGTACCGGTCTGAAGCAGAGTATTTCTGTGCTTCAAAAGAAATTGACGTTTCAAGAGAAAAGGACTTGACAGACCCCTTGGGTGCTGCAGTCTGACCTCTGCTGAGAGAGTGCATGAGGTTTCACAGCACCATATCCACAAAGAGATGTCTCTAAGCTCTCCATCCCTCCCATGAAGGAGGCAGCACAGCCTCGTGTCTGTTCCACCTCAAGTGACCATGTCCTCGTGAAATTGCTCCTGCTCACTGAGATGAAGGGATTCAGGAATAACAGCCTGAAGTGATGGGGGAGGTGGAAAATGAACCATGGGAGAGGGACAGAGCTGTGTTGTGGCACATGGAGGCTGTGTTGGGTGCACCCATAACACAGGACTGCCCATTCCCCTGTGCCTTGCTCTGAGCGGTGGTTCTGGCTTTTCCTTTTCTGCTGCTCTGTCCATAGATGTTTAATTTTGAAATTATGCATTTGTCATGCTTGTCACCACAGAGGCAAGACATTCAGCTAATCTCTTAATTCACCGTGTATCATTATGGTGAAGAGCTCATCATTAGAGTGAAGGCACATCTAACCATGTTTTACTGATATCAAAGTGGGAGAAGCTAAATAATGCTTAGCAGTTTTGAAGCCCCACTCATGAATTGCTGATAGAGAAGCATGCAAAAGTTATCTTGACATTGCTGACTTCCAGTCTCAGTGTCAGAATCCATCCTCAGCAGTGAAATGGCAAGTTTTGTGCTGCTTTAGTAATTCCAAAACTGTACAGTGGTGACCCAAGTCATATTGCCCACTGACAGCTTAGACCATGACTCTGAGCAGGATTTAACAAAACTCCTTCAATCAAAAGCTAAATATGATATGGAATATGATCACCTGCAAGGGTTTCAAAATTCTATTGGTCCAGAAAGTTTGAGAACCACCATGAGTGTTTATACACATATATTTGCACTTGTCATGCATAGATAAATGGTCACATATGCCTGTTTAGGTATTTGTGAATTCAGCAGGAAGAAAACCTTTTCTAGAGCCAGCTTGTTGTTGGTCAATTGATGCCCACTCTTTTGAAATGCTGATGACTTTAACCTGTTGTGACCTTCTTGGCATTTGATAGCACTGTTGTCCTGTTGGGTGCACTTAGCTGCAGCACTAAGATCTCTCCTGAGGTACAAAACTGAACACCTGCATGTCCAATAATCTCAGTGCAATCTAACCTAGGTTACCACTGTGGATTTTAGTGCAGGTAAGGTGAAATCTTGGCAGACTGCTATCAATATATGAATCCTGAGCCACCCTGCTGAAGACAAGACACTTGTGCCTGAGAGGGGCTTGGCAGCTGTGCCTGCGTGGTCATCACACCTTTAGTGACTTTGTCAAAGCAGTATCAGGAAATCTCCCATTTTCTCACTTGCTTTTTTCTTAGGCATCTTCCCACATACTCTCTGAAGGCTGAAATTTCAGATGAACTGATAGTTTCAGCCCTGTTAGCTCACCTTGGGTTCAAGCATCCTGTTTTCTGTACAGATACTGGATTTTTGTAATCCCTGGCAAGTACGCTTTTTTTTCTGTATAAAAGGTGTATTTTTCAAAAGTATATTTTCCAGTTACCCAAAACTTCCAAGTTATCTGTGTCCTAAGATTGCCTTTTAACTACTTATTCCTTATGTTGTTAGCCATATATTACAGGTACACAAATGAAAGAGAAAACAAAATAAAACCCCCTAATTTGACACATTTCCAGAGGCTAATTATATCATGGCAAAAGCATTCACTTTGTTTTAATAGGCTGAAGTATTTTTTTTCCATTTATTTTTGGCTGGAAATGTATAATATGCCTATGACAGATACTTTGACAGAAAGAGCCAGCCAGCACATTTTCTTCAAACTGACTGGTTCATAACCCAGTGGTACATTTTCCAGTGTTTTTGTCTGAGCAGTGAAAGTGGAAATTTGCAAACAACACTCTCTGTACATGCAGCATATGAGGATAGGAAACAGTAGAGTAAGTCAGCAACAATTTGTTTGTGAGAGACAGCATGCCATAAAAAAAAAATCCTTACCGTCTGTGTGCCTGCAAAATGTTGCTTTGTCTTTATGCTTCTTTTACCACAGAAGTAATATGTAATGAAAAAAAATGTTGCCCTAGTTTTCTAGTGGGGAAAAAGAAAGAATCCCCATTAAAAAAAAAATCAGGAGGGAATTTTAAAACAAGGTGAAATCTTTTCTTAGATATGGTAAAAGTGAAGTCCAGCAATTAATCTTGCATACAATCACACAAACAAGTGAATAGAAGAAACCTTGGAATTAGACATCTCATGTGCAAGCTTCTATGTTGGTCCCAGTTCTCTGCCTTGGAAATGTTGCACAGCACCTATGCAGCACTAAATTTCTCTTAGTCCCATTGGTTTGCTCTTAGTGCCATTGGAAGTTCCACACCATTGCTTCAGCAGAATTTCTTCAGTGTGGAATATGTGCTGTTTGTTGAAAAAGGTGCTCCATACAAAATATCTCATGCATTCCAAAGCCAGAATACTGTCATTTTTCCTTAAAAATTCTCATATTCCCCACCCAGCCCAGGCCCACTAAATTTCAACCCTACACACACTGTCTTTCATAACCATTTCCATGTTTTCCTGTTCTCCTTGTGAGCAAATCATCCTCATTTGATAGACGGGGTTTGACCATGGACATGTAACCCTGTGAGGATCAGAGGTTCTGCTGGCTGAAGTGAAAAGCCTTCTGCAATATTCCCCCCAGACATGTTCTTGTGGCAGTGAGGAAGCATCATTGGCACCTCTGCCCCTTTTTTGTGGAGTCACTGCTCCTTTCAGCACATGCTATGGCCAGCACAAGTGAGATTGTAGCTGCAGTCACTGGTCCAAAGTGGCAGGTCCTTTGATTTAGAGATCAGTCCTTGAAAATTGACATATTCCTGACATTTTAGGTATGCCAGTATCTAAACAAAGGCCTAGCCTAATAGCAGAGGGGAGACATGAAAATGGGAGGATTCTTTGACTTATTCCTTCCCAAACACATCTGATCTCTTTGAAATATGTGTATCTTGGGCTGCTTAATAGTATTCTCCCACCTAAGTGTTGCTACACATTCTGGACATTCAAAATCCAGGATTCATAGTCACCTTCCAAATGCACAAGATAAATGCAGGAGACTATTAAATTTCTGAAAACCCAATTCTTCCTCCCACCTCCTACTGTATTCTTGGCTTCCTTTTTATTTGTCTTCATATAGTTAAAGCTTCAAAATTTCTTCTTCAGCCATAAAAAAAATAGAATCATTCTTGAAAAATGGAAATAAAACTGATGTATAGACACCAGACCCAAGGAGGTGCAACTTTAAGTAAATCAGTAAATTTCTCAAGCTTCAATAAAACAGCAACAGTTGGCAGCCCTGGAGCACTAACCATGCAACCTTATTTATTTTCTGTTATTTCCTTTTTATGCATGTGTCCAGAAAGCAGCACAGCATGCTTAAGCAGTGAAAAATCCTTGACTCTTCAGAACCCTCAGTATGACCCCTAGCAATCCCATTTTCTAATATGCAGCTGGAGAGTCACATCACTCACTGGATCAAGAGCCCAGCAATTTGTGTGCCTGAGTTAGAAACAGCCATGCTGTGCTTCTGCTGCCATCAGCAATGAGGTAGGTCAGTTTCATAAAATACTCTGGGTTATTCCAGGCCATGTTTTTATAAGGCCAAAGAGCACTGCAGTCATTTTGACCAGCAAAATACAGATGTACCTCACCCATGCTCTGTCTCCATGATGCCTTTCCAGTGTATTTGCTATCATAGTTCAAAGCCTTATGCTTTTTTCCTTGCACAGACAGAGTTGAAGGAAGCTTTGTCCTCTCAGCTCTTCCTTGAACTTTAGCATAAGCATGCATTTCCTCTGGGAGAAAGAGGATATTAGAAGCTACTTTTATGCTCTCTCTGCTTTGGAGACATGAGGACTTTTCAAGTTTCACATGTTGAAAGGTGATGTATCAATGGTAGAAAATGTCACATCCCTTGACATTTTGAATAAGCTAATGGTGTCTTCCCTAGGGCTCTCTAGCACTGGAAAAACCCCAGGAATTCTGACATTCAACTTGCTAGAAGTGGAATTACAGATGGTAGCTGAACTCGTTTCAGTGAGTACAAAAATTGAAAGTGGGGAGTAAGGAGAATAGCACAACAGCTCTTTAGTGCTTGCTAATAAGGTAGAAATCATCTCCAGACAGTATTTAACATAGAAGTTTCATAGGATGTAGAATGGAAGAATCCTCCTTCCCTTTCCCCCAAAATATACTAAGTTAAAACAATTTTGGAGGTGAAGAGAGTGGGGAAAGGATATATTTTCTTTGGTAAGCAGGGACAGCTGGAATGTGCTGTACCATATCTACATAATCCAATCAGTCTTTCTTCTGGGCAAAAGAGTAACAGGTTATTTCAGCAAAGACTAATTTCCAAGAGAAGAGTTTGAAGTTGTTAAAAATACAATTTCTAAGTCTTTATAGAAATTTTGCTGTAGTTTCTCATCCTGGGATACCCAAAGGCTGTTGACAAAACCATGTAAACTGCTGTTTCTCACTGCAACTTGGACTTTACTGGGCTTATTCTTGGGGGATTAATTTTATTTCCTTCAGTTTCCACAAATCTTTCAGGTAAGTCCCTGCCCTGCAACATCTAATGCATGCCTTTGTAAGGGAGAAAAAGAAAAAAAGACTTGCTCTATAATAGCATGTTATAAAATGTTCATGTCATTTTGAAAAGCTTGGAGAAATGGTACCAGGTAAAACAACTACTTCAAGATGTCTGCTGAAAGATGAGCAATTCTGACAGTAGTCTGATAATCTTGGCAGCAATATTAGCTCTGCTGCATCTTAGGCAATAGGCACTGACTTCCCTTAGATGAAATTCATACTGCAAAATCTGTTTCTGATCATGCTCCTGTGTTCTGTTGGGCTGAGAATGCGGCATCAGCCTGCAGTATGCAGAGCATCTTGGCACTGATCCAGCACAGCATGTGAAAACCATGTTTCTATAAATATGTGCTTAATCCCCATTTTCAGAGGAGAAGAAAGGCCCTCATGATCTCTCAGCACTGAAACTTAAGGAACAGTCCCACTGGTGTTGAGGACAGTAGTGAAGTGCTACATACTTAATGCTGAGAATGTGGTCCAGGGTCTCACCTTGCTGTGTACCAAGTGGCTCCAAATGTCACCAACACTGTGGGGTAAAACTATCCGTTAAAAGCTTTGTAGTACTTAGTTCTATCCAGCATTTATCTGGAAGGGGCTTGTACTTTTCTATTTAAGCTAGAGATACTGTGAATTTTATATTGTGAGTATTCATCTTAAATGAGGATGGAGATCACAATTGATAGTGTATTCTTGTGCTCCTCAATGGGCACCTTTTTCTTAGCTGCCCTGAACAAATCCTCCACTGGGGGAAGTCAGTGCTGTCAGAATATTCCCAGATGTGAGCTGCCAACCTTTGTTTTGCCCTGTCAAGCCTGTCTAAGATCATTAGTTTAAATTCCAATTAAAAAAAAAAAAAAAAAAAAAAAAAAAAAAAAAAAAAAAAAAAAGGAAGTTGGTCCTTCCTTCAATCAATGGCACTTTTTTTTTTTTTTTTTTTTTTTTTTTTTTTTTTTTTTTAACTCCAAGGATAAATGTGAATTGTGTTCATGGGTTGTGTAATTGAAATCTCTTGACTGAAGAACTCATATCCTAGACAGAAATGATCGTTTTGTGGTGAAATGAATGGGTAAATACCCAGGAGACTCGCTGTCTATTCCTGCTTCAGCAACAGATGTCAAGAATGGTTTGAGATGTGTTACTTAATATCTCTCACCAGCCTGTAATATCCTAAATCCTAAAGGGTGGTGGTGAAAGTGTTTGAAGAGCAGCAGTTATTTAACTCACTTGTGGCAAGTGCTGTAACAATGCAAAATGTTATTGCTATTACTGAATTTATTTTGATATGTTGCTCCAAAGTAAGCCTGGAAAGAGCATATGGGCATTTCCTTTTCTTAGTCACTAAATATCTGCAATGTCAAGTTCAAGTTATAAATCTTCAATTCAAATTCTGTTTCTATCTTAACATATGGATGGAGACTGGACATTTGTCAAAGTTACAACCAGATGCATAAGTGCCATTGAAGGCTGCAGAAAATTATTAGGTGCTAAATAGATTTATAAAAATGTTGAAACTCATTAAAGAGTTCACTGACCTCCTTATCTTTAAGGTTATCCACCAAATATCTGGGATGTGTTAAAAATGAGCCCAGAGTCTTGGCTGTGGGAGATGTGCTATTGCACAGTGAGAGTCAGAGGGGAAAGATAAAGAACCAGAGGCAGAGGATTGTAGAATTTCCCTTGATTTCCCCCAGGGAGGAATATAACCACAGTGGTGACTTGCAAGGTGTGGCTTGGCTGTGCCTGGTGCTTCAGGTCTTTCTGTCCTATGCAAACAGACTCCTGGTGAGACATCATCTGAGCATGAGGAACTTGGGTCTCCTTCCCTCTCCTCATGTTCCTTCTTTCACCCCGTGTCCCCTCTCTCAATTTCTTTTCCATGCCAGGTGCCAGGAGATTTTTTCAGTTTCTACCACTCATATAAGCCTGAGGTCTCATTTTCTGGATGTTATCAAAACCCTGCACTGAGGGCTGAGTATATTTATTCCCATTAATTCCTTGTTTTCCTCTGTCTTCTTACAGTTTTGTAAGCAATACCTTGTTAGGCTGAAGGATACCAATTCCAGGTCTATGGGAATTCATCTTTTGAAAACCTTGGTTGTGTTGTGATGGATTTAGGGAACATGACTGGAGCCATGCTTTTACTTCAAGAAAAATACTTTTTTGGCCATGCATAGGGAGACATTATTGCACTGAAAAATAATTTAATATCGTACACAATTGTGAAAACTGATATGAAAAGGAAAAAGAGTTATCTTGCAAAGACAACAAAATCCACTCTTAATTTAAAAATCACCAGTGATAGAGAGCCTGTTATAGAGTTTTAGGAGAATGACTTTCCTTGCTAATGAAAACACAGCCCCTGTGTTTGAAGTCTTCTACCTAAACATTTCAGCCAGAGGTGGTTATTCTGACTGTCTATGGCACTGAGAGGGTGTTACCAGTGTTTTGTGCAGGCACATGTGAGCAAGGAGCAACTCTCTGATGCTGTGATCACACTGCTGTGGTACAGACAGTCCTGGTGTCCTTTCATTAGAATCCCCTTCCAATAACTAGACAGTTTTCAGATTTAAAAGAATTACTAACCTGATCACTTAAGAAATCATAGTAATTTTCTGGTTCTGTCAGATTTTTGAGCTGTTTTTAGATAATCTTTCATTCTAAACTGTGACATGCTAAATCTAAACATCAAGAAGCATTTTATGATTCAGTAAGGGAAAGGATTTTTGTTTGCTTTTTTGTTTGTTTTAAATAAAATCAACAGTTTTGATGCTGTTTGCAAATGATT
The DNA here is from genome assembly GCF_029582105.1 of Oenanthe melanoleuca. Lineage (NCBI taxonomy): Eukaryota > Metazoa > Chordata > Aves > Passeriformes > Muscicapidae > Oenanthe > Oenanthe melanoleuca. The sequence goes on along the minus strand of NC_079333.1, from coordinate 35,581,849 downwards.
GTGTCTGGAACTGATTGAAAATTTGCAGTTAGGAGAATCTTTGCAAAAAATCAAGTTTTAGTGAAGCAGATATTTTTATGAGTGTTATCTGCTTTCCATAAAAATCATGCATGTGTTGTGGTAAGAACCACAACAAACCATTGAGAAGAAATCCTGAAACACTGTGGATCCAATTGCTTTTTCATTTCCAAGATGTCCTGTCCTCCTGAGTGTGCCATGGGCCTGTACTTGGCTGCTTTCTCTGATCCTCTGATAGAGGATTATTTTACTCTTACTGAGACAATCTTTCTTCCCTTTAAAGAAATGTAATGGCAATCAGAGGTCAGAGAGAGAGTTTTTTGAGTAGTTCTGCTGCTGAAGAAGCATGGGAAGTTAAGGGAGGTGGGCAAACCCATGCAAAGTGTGTCCAGGGTCTGATTTCCTTGCTGGGCACCTGCAGCAAAATAGGGTCAGTGCAGTGAGACCAGCTCTCTCCAGTGCTTCTGTCTTCCCACTGTGTAAGTGGCATCTCTTGGCTGGTGATACTTCTCACACACTTAAGCTACTGACTAGTGAATTCCTTGCCTGGAGTGTAGTTATATGGCAGCAGTGGAGACTACCCAGATGAGAACTGGAGGGTCCCTGAGAGGGACAGCTGAGGTTTTGGTTCATCCTGGTGCTTAAGCACCTATCTGACAATGGCAGTGTGAGGGCAAGGAAACCTTCATGTGTTTGAATATAGAACTCAAAGCCAAACAAGAGAAATGTCGGTGCTATATTGAATATAATTCATACACAATTTTCTATAACTTGTGCTTATGTTTTCTGTTTGTAATTTCAATATGAACTTCCCTTTATCCCATAATTGTTCATGTCTCCTCCAATCCCACATGTGGTTTGTAGTAAAATTTAGGGTTTCTCTTTCTAGGGCACATTTCCCCCTCTAGCAAGGCTCTGTGTGCATATGGCTTTGGACTGAGTGATGCATCTGTTATTCTAATGCTTCATTTTAATTCATTATTTCCCTTGTAATATTCCACATTATGTGGCTCCAGTTTTTTTGTCATTCCTTGTATCACTTTCCACACACCTGATAAACAGAACTTCAGCTTTTTTCTCCATCTCATTTAAATATAACATGATAAACAAGCAAATAAATAAATACACACATAAATGCATGAATTTAAGTGCTTGGGAATGAAAACTGGCCTCTGAAATGTTTTCCCAGTTAAACTTTTTTCCAGCTTGAGAATAAAAGGTCCACTTGTGGCTCCTTTTTGTGTGTTTGTTACTTTGTGCAGCCACATTTTGATAGAGCCAGAACCAGCAAGTTCTCCTGCAATACTCATTAGACATTAACCTCACAAGGAGAACCTTTCTGAGTACGTACTTGAAGCTGAAAGGCTCCAATGGCTATTGCAACCCTTTTGTTTGTTTTTAACTGGGGCACTGACATAGCTGAGAAGTTTCAGCATTTAGCTGGGTTGGGAAATATTTTCTCTTGTTTACTTTGGAGGGGTAATAAGTTTCTTTCCTTGTTCTAAGGACAACGTTGCTATGTCTCTGCTGCATTTGCAGAGATTAAGAGATTTGGTGGTTTTATTTTCAGAATGCTAGTCCAAATATCCACAGCAATGAGAACCAATTGCTACAAATGCAGACCCAGTAGACAACCACAGATAAATTGACAAGCAGATTATCTTTGTGCCCTTTGCAAAAGGAAGTTGTAGTATATGCATACCTGCATTTTTTAAATGTTTCTTTGGTTTGGAGGTTTGTTTTTTTCCCTGTATGAACAGTCTTATCTTGTCCATGTAGTGGTGTTTACACATGGTCAATATACCCTGCTGCTGAAGGAAGTTAAAGATAGAAATGTACAACATTTGTTTTGGTGTTAGAAATTCACAAGTTTTGTGTGGGTTGTATGGTTTTGTTGCTGGGGGGGTGTTTTTTTCTCTTTATTTTAGCACCCAGGAATAGGAAAAAGAGAAGTCATATTAAAAACAACACAAAGTTTCTGCAGGTTTTATGAATAAAAGAGTTGAACAAGAAATTATAAACTACTAGACATGCAATAAAGGAAAGACCTTCATGGTATTCAGTATCCTTCATCTCGAGTGACCAGTGATCTCCACATTTAACAGATGTATTTAAATTGCACATGTAGCCTCTCTTTTCACCACTGAGGGGAAGCTTCTTAAATATTTGACAGTGGTGTTTAATAGCACCAGAGAACGCTTTGTTATATTAAAAAAATACAATTGTTTAAGTAGGAATATAATCCAATATTAGAATGGAAGCTGCATTCTTACATAAAGTGTTCAGAGGTCTTGAGTTACAATTGCCAGAGATATTCTTTTATTTCATATATGAAGAATGGCTGTATCTTATCTTGCTTTTTCCTCTCCTGGTGATCTTGGGTTTACCTTAGAAATGCAAAGGAGACCAAATCTTTAAAACTTCACAGGTAATGGAACAAAAGCACAAAGGTTGTCCTGCTTTATAACCCATTTATCTCACAGCATCATTTACCCCTGTGTAAGACAAGTGCCTAAGCTGGCTGTTCTGATTTAAAGCCCCCTTGCACTAAGCCACTTTGTTGTGACATAGAGAAGGCACAAGGCACAGTAGAGTACAACTTTTCTTCCCCCAAATCACATAGATATCAGGAGAAAACAATTGAAATAACCCAATTTAAATAATTTAAGTAACCCAAACCTCTGGCCTTCAAGATAAGGTGCAAGAGCACCATTCTTTCCTTCTGGGACATCCAGATGCCTGAACACCCATGAAGCATCAGGAAAGTGGCAATTTCACCTGATGTAACCTGGCAGCTAATATAAATAAATAAGAAAGAGCAAACCCTTCTCCCAGTTTGAAACTCTCCTTCAAAGTCCCACATAAGTGTGAATATGTAGTGTAAGTGCAAATCAGAGACTTAATGTGATTTTCTAGTCCTCTTTGCAAATATAAGTGCAAAGGAGTAAAAGAGAAACTTAAGCTGCTGAAAAATTCAAGGAGTTAATGAGCATTCAGACATTTTTCTTTTGTAGGAAGGGAAAAAGCCATAAGCCTCTCAGAGCTGTGGTGAGAAATAATGGCTTGGTCCTTGTCTGCTCATATATGAAAGGTGAAAGTTTCTTCAGTGGAAGAAACCTGGAGCTGAGAGAAGGTGTTACTTTACATTTATTATAGGTAATGAGGAGACAGATGGGAATGAGGATGAATTTTCTGTTTGTTGATTAAAACTTGTCATTGTAGAGGTGAAGATATTTCCTTCTCCTTTTCTGCCTTCCCCCCAGAATTTTTGGCTGTAATTCATAGGGGTGTGGTGACTTAGGGATGCAGTGCCATGGCTGATCTCTGTCTCAAGAGCAGCTCAAACCTGTCTCTCAGATCAGAGATGCTGCTGTGCTGTGTGCTTCTATGTGTGTGCATATGTGCAGTGTGAAATCCAAATTTAAATCAAGTTCACTTCATCCCATCTGTGGCCTTAACTTACTTGGATGCTCTTCAAAACCTGCAGAAATGAAAGTCTTGGATAAAGTTTGAAGTCAATAGCTCTTTTCAACCTGCAGGACTCTCCCTTCCCTGAAAACTGTTCCCAGGGTTTCAGCCCTGTGGGTCACCATTGTCCCCAAGACAGAGGACTGCAATATGGCCAACCCCTCCAGCTTTCTGGGCTGGGTTTTGCCACCAAATATTGCCTGAGTCACACTTCCACCCCCAGACATGTGCAGGGCTGTCCTTGGGAGAAATGCACAACAGCAATATTTACACACAGGTATTTTAATTTTGACAAGAGGCAGCTGGGTTTTCTTGTCTTCATAGAAGGCTGCAAACAGGAATGTTATCCAAAGGTGCACCAAAACATCCACAGCATGCAAAAATGTGTGTGGATCTCCAAATTGTGGGTTCTTTCCTGTGGAAAGATTCTCCTGAGTCAAGCAATTTATCTGTTCAACTGTGCTGGTAATGGGGTACCCAAAGATTGTCCCATCTGCAAGACCTTCTTTGCAGATGGATATCTCCTCTGATGGCTTTTTTTTTTCTCAGGCCATCATCCTGTTCTGAGATCCTGTGTTCTGTTTCCCACAGAGTGGGAAAGAGGCCCCAGGGTTGTATTTCTGCTTTGTGGGGAGAAATAAAGGAAGGAATAAGGAGAAGCATGGCAGTTCCTCAGCCCAGCTTTGGCAGGACTTCACATATGTGCTCTGTGTGGCTGTGGCTGCATGTGCCTGCAAGGATTCACTACTTGGCAGGCATATTTACCTCCTTTCCTCTGAAAATCTGATTCTATTTTTCAATCAAAAAAAAAAAAAGTTTTTTTTCCTTTGGGTCTTGCATTTTATATGATGTTGCTAGCAATGCCAGATGACAACATTCCCCCTGCCACTGTGGAATGAAATGAAGGAGAAAATGTGGAGACAAAAGGAAAAATTGTTTTGATTTGGAAGCATTTGTTAATGATTCCCCCTTTGGTTTCAGGCTGGAATGATTTTCTTCCTTCACTGCTTTGTATGTATCTAGGTACAGAGAGGCCACATCAGTGCCCAAGTGCCTGGGATGCCATAATTTGACAAGACAATATTGCAGACATGCCATTAGCATTCATGATTATCAAAGAGATGGTGGAAAATGAATTGTCTTACTCTTGCCATATGAATATATCAATTTCACAGCTTTTTCAAAGGCAGATATGATACAATCACTTGTGAGGCTGGATTTTTAAGTTTTGCAGCCACTCTGCCCAATTTTTATCTGTCACTGGAGACTTCTTGTCCCTGGAAAAATAAAAAATAATTTTAAGATGAAAAAAACAATTCTCCATCACTTTTGAAATGGCCTCATATCTTAGTGTCAGTGGGGATGTTGCATCACTGGTAAATTCAGCATTTAACATACACATTGTTGCTTGCCCTGGGGAGGTGGGAGAGAGAACAAGTTATTTCATCTGATACTATCGAGTGATGATTTATGGCCTACTACCTTTTTTCTGACATTTATCTAGACTTTTCAGTGTTTATAACCTTACAAAATGCCTGTCTGGTTTCTCTTGCTCTTCAATTTTAAATAAGAGCACAATTAAATGGAAAGCTGAATTGTAGCCAACAGGATGTTCACAATAATCCAGTGCACTGGGGTGCTGTGCAGTACTGATCTCCTGATGTTTCAATGGGGGGTGACTTAAAGCCAAGCTTCTTTATAAAGTTGCAGGTTTTCCATTGAAACCTCCCTTCCATTATAGTGGTGAGTTGTGCCAGGCTCTAACTTGCTATAATTAGTTCTGTTGCAAAACAGAAGTTTGAGATTCTTAAAAAAGTGGATTGTTATTTATCTTTGTTAATGACTGTGAAAATTCCTACTTAACACCTCTTAAAAAAAAAAAAAAAAAAAAAAAAAGAACCAAGAGCATGGCCTTCTTAGATTAAAAAACAATTACTGGCTGAAGAGAGGAAAGAAGTGAGAAATTAATCCATGTAAAAATGTGTAAGAGTAGATGGCTTCATGATTAACTTACTTTCTACCTCAAAACAAAGAAGCTGCCATGAAATAAATTTCCTGATGTTCCTTAGTTAACTTTTCCACATAAAGGCACTAAACTCATCTACACACATTACAATTTCCACGTTTTTTAGATTTATTCAAAAAATGTTGGCATACCCAGTAAAGGAAGAAAAGTACTACACATAATTCAGTGTAAATCACACCTAGGGCACCTTCTGTTTTTTTTCAATATATTAAACCAAATAAAAGGTAGGACATAATCTTTTATTTTTCAGCTCTGAGACATAGTTAAGAGGTCAGCGTACATAAAGAGATGGGCCTTTGTCTTTAAAGAGATGCAGCATATAAATTGAGTTTTGCCATGTATTTGTGGGAGAGGAAAAGTAAGGTGGGTAAAAGTTTCCCAGTTCTCATTTAGACCTCTCCAATAGAGATGTCTATGAGAGAAACAGTCAGTCTTGAATCCTTGCTTATTAAAAGAAGAGGAGCAAGGGCCTCTAGAATGTGCTTCATCTCTGTCTCAGGTGGATGGCTAAAGCAGATGATATGAATCATTCCTTAGCAGAGGCAATTCTCCACCACTTCCACTGGGCTCTTGATCTGTGGCCAAAGATGCATCCATCCATCCATCCATCCATCCATCCATCCATCCATCCATCCATCCATGCATCCATCAGTGCATCCTTCAGTGCAAGACTTTATCATTTCAGCACAGGGTGTTTGTTAAGTCAGATGTCAGAACTGTTCATGGGTGTTTAGTCATGAGACCAATGGCTACAGCAGGGACCTGCCAGGTCTGTCTCAGATGCTGAAATCAGAACATCAGAAGACTAGGAGGGGGATAAATTGTAACTATGAGCTCTGGGGAAAAAGTCTTAGTTTCAAAGGAAGAAGCTGTCTTCTATCTTTTTTCTGGTAGGTGCAGATCCAGTGAGTCATGATGAAGACAGGGGTAAATTTGGCTTCCTTTTAGAAAAAAAAAATGAAATTGAGTTTTCCCTGGATTAGTTTTTAAATAAATAAATAAATAAAATAGATTGATGACAGTACATGACCTTGTTCTGTTCCTTAGTGCTGTTGGAACAGAAAATCATTTATGTTCTTTCCATGCTGAGAGTTCACTCAAGACTTTAAATTGCCATTGTCACCCAAGACTTAGAAATTCGAAGAATATCCATCTAAAGGTGCCAAAAAGCAGGAGGGAGATAGGATCCTAAATCTTTTTCTTTTAGTGGCAGCCAAGGAAGAAGAAAGTTCAAAAAATGGGCCATAGCCACATCATAGAGTCTCTTGCAATTTCATCCGAGAATAAAAAAATGAAAAAAGTGATTTTCAATGACAAGCTCAGAAACAGGGTTAGTACATTTCATTATATGGGATCTAATCAGTCAAATGGCCAAGGTTACAGTGCTGTGATTAATCATCTCACTTGGTGCAGGGTGCTCCTGTCTCTGCCTAGTGCTGGTACAGATCAACAGCCCCTAATGTTCAGCATCAACTCCCAAGATTCACTTAGGATTCTCAAATGTCCAGCAGTTTTGGGCTAAAAAAGCAGCATGGACATCTGTCAGGTTTTATTTAGGAGCAAATCATTGGCATGTAAACCTGGACGTACCATGGCATGGGGAATTCACGGATTAGAAGCCTTTTGTAGGTACCAAGCCTGTCTGTGTACAACTCTGTCAAGTCCCATTTCTCCTGCCCAGGTTTGTGAATGATCTTTGCTGTCAGAGTGTTCTCTACAAGGTGATCTCAGCCTTGTGGTGCCAAATGCTCTGGAGAGGAGGTGCCATGTGTAAACTCCACTGGTGCCATTTCAGCTCACTATTAATTGAGGCTGATCACCTGCCTGCAGTTCAAGGCAGATGCTTCTTATCCTGTGAATGCATAGCAAATATATGAAATGAGTGCATGTATTGAAATGGATCATCTTCACCTAATTCTCACACATCCCTTTAGCAGGTGGTTCACCTCACAGAGCTGAACCTGATCTCTCATGTCTCAAGACAGGACTGGGTCTGGCCCTGTGAAAGGAAGTGCAGCAGTCCTTGTGCATGTGGTTGAATGTCCACAAGCACTGCTGTGTGCCTGGAGGGATGGATGGATGGATGGATGGATGGATGGGCACGCTCCATGTGTTGAGCTCTTAGTAACATGTGCCAACAGACACTTTGGAGGAATGGATGAATCTACAGTCTGGGAGTTGAAGAGACTCTGAAGAGCCCTCAGGAAACAGAAAGATGAGGCCCAGGCTGAAGCCTGCCCAAGTAATTAATCTGTTTTGCAGCTCAATCCCAAGTACATACAAGAAGCTGATTAGAGAGAAAGCAGCTGGCTTGGGCTCTGGGCAGATGGTTTGGCTCTGACAGCTTTGTGGTGATACTATTGGAGGCTGCAACACTGCTTGAAAGTGAAAATTCAAAATGTTGAAGTTCTGGAATGAAGTAGAGAGGGGTTTCTGAAATTACTTTGGCAGCTGAGTCAGTTATTGATTGATACTTCAGATACCCAGGGAAAGACCTGCAGCAGCAGTTGTGGGCTAGACATAAATCCAAGGACTAGCTACCTACAGACCTGGAAATATGTCATGAGTCTTTTCTTTTCTTCCTTTTCCCTATTTTAACTCTGAACAATTGATGATCCTACTAGAAATCCTGTTAAAGGCTTGGCTTTACTCATGTTCCTGAGACTTGACAAATGTCTTTACACATGCTATGGAAACTGCAATATCTCAGTCCCCAAACAGGCAACAAAATTTCCTGGAGTTAAGGCCAGAACTGGCCATCATCTAAGCTGACCTCTGCTATATTTATCTCAAGCTAATAAGCTTCATCCAGTTTCCACCACACAGTCCCAGTAACTTGGCTTTGATAAAGCAGTTATTTCTGGTTTGGAGGTGAATGGCTGCTGAGTTAAGCTGTGTATGATCAAGATTTTATCTTTTCTCAGTCACTATGCAATATTGATATATTTTGCTTCATTCCAAAATGGAATGAAAGCTATGTGTTTGTTTAAATAATATCCATAAAAGTCCTTTTTAAAAAAAACCCCTAACTATCCCAAGCTTCAAGCAAAACATTTAATATAAAGAAAACTGAAAGGATTTGTTTTGATAACAAAATATAAAGCGTTCCAAAATTTTAAACTTTCTTCACTTGCCTAATGTATAATACAGAAGTTAAAATGGGGAAACAAAATATCATTGAAGGTCAGAATGTTCTGTTCCATTTTTAGTCACACCGAAATCAAGATGTAACATTTAGATATAGACTGAGAAAACATTGGAGTCTTTTAAATCTGGGTTCCAAAGATAATGAGTTGGCCTCCTGCTGAACTTGTAGTTTTTGGGTAGCAGAAGATGAGTCAGAAGTGGGAGAACCTGCTTTTCTATGCAGTATAGGTGAAGCTGCAGTGGAAATGACGTGGGTAAATTGGCCCAAACCTGGCTACTCCGATTACTCACCTTAATGGTATTTTTGGATAGTAACCCAAGCACTGGAAAATCCCTCATCAGTCCATCTGCTGAACTCTCACATGAGTAACTCTCAGAAGTACAGCAGCCTGTGGTCATTTGGCATAAAAATTATGTAGGTGGCAAATCTCCACAGGATTTTGTGTGATACTTTCCCTTTCCCAATTAATGTGATTTCCTTCATAGGTCAAAAGGATGGATCACTTAGTGGTTAGGAAGGATGGTGATCCAAATACATGCAGCACATTTCCATTTGGTCTGTGGCCTAGTCCCTGTTGCTTTTCTCAGCCTGTTGACCCAGCCAAAATGGTCAAACTGTCCCAATGCAGGGGTCTCAAAACTTTGGGTCTGTATCCAAGACAAGTGCAGGTGACAGCCTCTCATACCTTCCTTGGTGAACTGCAGATTATTAAGTGTCATTAAAGGAAACTGCACTGCCCAACCTGTATTTATTAAATTATTGCATGTTACATAGCCTCAGAGGACTGCAACTGTTTTCAAGAAGGATGCACTTTTTAAAGAATGTACCTAGAAATTTGAGGCCATATCTTCATATTTAGCTTTTACAAGGTAAATCTCAACATCATTAGCAACCAGACAAGAAGTGTCATCAGGAGTCAGTGTTTTGTTTGAAGTTTATCTTTCTTGAGAGTTGTACTAAGTTGTTCTTTAAAAGGGTTCATCTCATATCAGGAAATCACTCTGAAAAGGCACCCTGGGAATTTCTGCTGCTTTGTTTCTTGTTCGAATATTGGAATTTATGCAAATTGGACACTTTATTTCTCACAAATCTGCATTTAATATTCCAGCTGCCACCTAATTCAGTTCTGACTGCAAAGGAAGTCAGTCCTGAATAGCATCTGAAGATTCCTGATGTATGTTTCCTATGAAACCATTGTAAGCACTTAAAGGATTTTTTCAAAGAATAAAACATAATAAACTGTCATGGGTGTTGGTCAGTCCAGAAAGTCTGTGTTTCACTGAGAGCCAGCAGAAATGAACAAAAAAAGGACACCTGGGCACTATGTTTAGGTTGAAATATTTTTTTTTACTGTATGAACAAAACCAACAAGTGCTGTTGGAGAATTTCCCTTTAATACAGGTGGCTCTGCTGCTCTGCTGCTGCTCTTCTATTTAGAGTCTTCTCCAGAATTAAGCTGCAAATCAGAAACACAGCCCCATGGACACTGATCTGGGCAAATTTGGGTAAGGGAATCATGACCTACTCCCTGGTGTGGCTGATGTGTGTTTTTGATCAGTAATTAGACCAGCACAGAGTGTTTTGCTCTGTGTGGTGGAGCAGATCTGTGGCCAGGGTAATGCTGGGTGAGATTTGACCTGCAGTCCTGCCAGTCCAGCTGCTCTCCTGGCCCTGAGGAAACCCAAGCACCAAGAGCATTTTGAGACTGGCCTTCAAGGGGAGGGTGAACCCCTGTCTGAGAAGTGCCTGCCTCTCTGCAGGGTCTATATGAGGAGTACAGGATGTGCAGGCAAAGGTTTGATTTCTGATTGGGCTGGTTAGAAAGGGGCTTGAATTCTGAGTACATGGCTAACAGTATTCTCTGGGGCTCTTCACTTACACCCCGATCCTCTGAATGTTTTGGACTAGGAACCACCAAAGGAATAGCTTGATGAATGCCAGTGTGCTATTTGCTGATGCAGTCTGATTTTTAAATTGAATTCCATGCAATGAAACATTATTCCTTTTGTTGTGATAAAGTATCATATTGCTGGACACATCCATACATATCATTTTCAACTTGTTAATATGACACGAGGATTTCCTGTGTGAAGTAAGTGTAAATTAAATTGTTCTAAGTGAAGGAAATCCATTCCCCTACATGAGCTCAGCACAGAACATTTTGCTTCTGACTTTCCATTTATGGTAGCTGGTGAGTGTTTTTAAAGCTTGTCATATATAGGTCACAGAATAATTTATGAGAGTGAGAATATAATTTTTCCACATAGAAATGTAAAGCACTATCACAGGCTTACCACTTTAGTAATACTCATTCAGAGAGTAGAGAGCTCACATTTCTGAATTTTAATATAAGGGTCCTGCCTCCAATGTGCAGCAAGGTCTCAGGTGGCCCATGGTGATATATGAAGCATTTATTGATCTTCCCTAATGGGATGAATTTTGCCTATCAGAATTAGTGAAGGGCAATCCAAATTTTAACTCAGTGCCTCATCTGTGCACCTAATTTTAATTTCATTATTATCAGCAGTTTGGAGTCTGGCTTGGTTTGATATTAACAACAAGTATTTGTATGGGAGTCTTCCTAATTAAACTGAAATGTCAACTTTATGCCTCTATGTGATTTTATTTTCTAATTTAAAGTTCTGTTCTACAGGAAGTCCTTTAATTTAAATAAATCTCTTGGGAGATATTTATTTATTTTGTGAATTTCAAGTAAGTTATTGTCTTTGAAATAAACAAGCCATGCAATGGAACAATATTATCTCAAATGTATGAAATGGAAGTTGGAGTGTTGCAGAACTGCTGACAAGGGGTGTCTCTAGTCCTGACCACAGGGCAGCTCTCCAGAGGGACTGCTGCAGACTCCATAGTTCCACAGGCTATGAGGCTGGAGATTTTAGGGCTTCCTTGCTTTGCTGCTGAGACACTGCAGAGATTAGATAGGGAGCCCATAGATTTCTCTTTTTCAGACAATTTTTAAATATTGGGACTTTTTTTTTTTTTTTTTTTTTCTGAATTGGGATAAAATTTTGCCATGTCTGCCTGCCCCCATGAAATCTGGTGACCTTTCAACACAAAGCTCTGATAAGTACATGCTTAACTGTTTTTTGAATCAGGACTACACAGGAAAAGGCTGAAAGAGCTGGGACTGCTCAGCCTGGAGAAAAAAAGTGCAGAGGAATTTTATCTCTAAGTATTTGATGAAGGAGATTAAAAGACAGAGTTGGACTTTTCTCAGCAGTGTCCAGTATGTGTACAAGAGGTGATGAGCCTCAACTGAAATCCAGGAAATACTTTTTAAACATGAGAAAAAAGCTTTTTCACTGTGAGAGTGGCCAAACTCTGGCCCAAGTTGCCCAGAGAGGTTATTTAGAACATTTGAATGATCAAAAAAAAAATCAGCTGGACACAGCCCTGAGCAACCTACTTTCATTTACTCTGCTTTGACCAGGGAAATGGACATGTTGGTCTCCAGAGGTGACTTCCCATTTCCATGATTCTGGGATGCTGTGTAACTGCAGGGATCTTAGTTCCTCCCCAGCCATCCCCAACTTGGGTTGCTGCAGGAAGGGAACTTTTTAATCTGGGAGCTGATGTTCCAGCATGATGCAGACAATGCAGTACCATTGCTTTCAAAAGGGTTTTGAGGTGGGAATCTGTGCCTTAAACATTACATCTCCTTTTCACTGAGGGGTGTTCTGAAATCCCCAGTGATTCTACATTAAAAGAGAACTAATAGTTGAAATACTGACCCCAGACAGGTAAAATTCCCAGCCACTTTAATGGATCCAAGAATCCACCAAAGTCAAGGTACTTGCAATAGCAATGCATCTATGTTGTGTCTGAATCTTGCTAACAAATTCCTGGAGTATTTTTCTTTGACAAACAATTTTTGCAGAAAATCTAACTAGAGTATCTTACTGCCTTGAAGCAGAGCCATTTGTCAGTGATTACTGAAGATTGTATTTAAAAATGAAACAATGCCATTCACAGTGGGACTATATTTATAGCTATAAGAAATGCAACAGACATTAAAAAATTATGAACTTTTCCTTTACTGAACAATTGAGAGACCTACATAAGCAGCTTGGGAAATCTTGGGGAAGACAACTCCAATATAATCCTAAAAGCTGGATTAATAGTTTTGTTTTTATATATGCAATATTAATAGCTGGTTAATATTGCATCTTAATAGACAAGGGGGGGAGTAAATATATTGAAAATCATCTCTTTGAAAAGTTTATCTTTGTTTTCTTGAATTTCATGCCCAGAATTATTATGCTAAGTTCTTGCACAACGTGTTTCTCAGAAAAATACTATGGGATGTGTTAATCCATTGTTACTGGTGAAATTAGCTGTGTTTTTAAACTGGAGGTTTAGAGATGCAGGGTTTGCATGTATATGACCATTGCATGTGCAGTAATATGTCACATGTGCACTCATCACAAACAGTTCAATGCACTGTAAAATCCTGTCTTAATTGGGAGCATCCTCTGGATTTCAGGGCCTCCAGGGCCTAAAAATGGGGTGCTTAATTCATATCAAGAGCTGAGAAGTTGTTCTGGAAATACATAATCCAAGCAAAACCCAGTTGTACTCTACATTGAAAATTGTTAAACATTTGCTAGGTAAAGCTACAGAGAGGATCCTTATCTGGAAAACAGCAAAGTTAAGATGTTTTCTTATCTTTTAATTTTGTGATAGTTTATTACTAAAAATTTGTTTGGAAATATTTAAGAATAATTGGCATAAGAAGAGATAAATATAAAAAACGTATAAAAGGTGAAGATCAGAAGCAGGGGAAGTTTAGATACAATATTTTTTTCTTGCTTCAACACAGTGAGATCACCTGTGGCCTCTCAGAGCAGCTGCAGTGGGCTGTGTCTGCAACCCCAAGTGCAGTGTGTCCCCTTGCCCCTACAGCTCCTCCAGCCTTGGCACAGCTTGTCCCTGTCTGTGTCATTTCAGTAACAGAAAGAGGCTGAATCACAAGCAGAATCAGGTGCTTTCTGTTCCACTTTAAGATATGTAATATTAAGAAAACTTTAAATTAAATTATTTGTTTGCACACTGTTCAGAGAATTATTCCTGTGTTAGAAAATGTTTAGCCTTTTCCTTTCTGCTTCCCCATCTCCTTGAAAAGTGTTCATAACACTCACTCTGGGGTTTGCAGTGGTGGGAGATGTATTTTCATAGATATTTTCTTGAGCAAGATATCAAACATCCATAACAATTTAGCCATTTCCAAAGAAGAAAGCAGAGGATTAATTTCCTAGCTAATTTGTCTGCTCTTTAATATGTTCTGTGTTATTTTTCCAATCCAAATTTTAAAAGCAGCCTGCAATCCACCCATGTTCTCTAAGTAATATCTGTAATGTTGTTCCTTACAAAGAGTGACAATGCCAGCAGTTGTTCCTTGGCTGTATTCCCAGCAAGTATAATTTAACAGGTGAGAAATAAAGTATGTGAGTGAGATAACAGTGTGATACTCTAAATTTAGATTATATTGAGGGTTTTTTGTAAATTGTAAATATTCTTTCTGTTTTTTCTCAGTAGGCATGGAAAGTCTTAGTATCGTCTTTATTAAAAACGAAGAAGTTTCTGGAGTTTGACTGAAAAAAAGTTCTATCTTTTTGCAAGTTGTTATAAATCAAAGAACAATTGTTGTTTTGGTTTGTTCATTTCACAGCTTTCTTATGAAAGACAATTGCTTTGGAGCTAGTGTTAAGAAAGATGGCCAGGAGTCAGGGTGTTACTGTAAATTTTGCTTATAGACCATAATTGATTAAATTGCCATTTTAGCTGACTGAAGAGTTCATTTCTGCTCTGCAAGAAGTCTGGTGGAGGGTAGTGAAGGCATTTAATTTTCTGCCTTGACTCAGCTCAGACAGATCCAAAACCACTAAGTCTTTGCAGTATATTCTGGAAAATCTTGCTACCTAAATACTTATTTTTTTAATTTTTTTAACCTTTCTGTGTTTTGATGGAATCACTGGCTGTATGCTGGGATTCTGTATTGATTCTTCCTTTTTTTTTCAAGTCTCAGTAACTGTATTTTGGGAAAAAGGAATTTGGAAAAGCTCAGGGTCTGATAAATGGGCAGTTGTTGGGTTTCTACAGAGGAGCACATCCAGTAGGAAATCTGGTTTGGGTGCCTCACACAAAGTGTCCCCAGAAGTTCAGCTCATTTTCCATGAGCTCAATATCATTCTCATTGGGCTCAATGCCAAAATATTAATATAGTCTTTTCATAAAGATACAATGATCAGTGTTTTCCAAGACAACAGTCTATCTGAACTTACACAAAATGCTATCCCATCCTACATGTAAAATGCTAATTGCCATTGTGTTGGAGAGGAAGTCAAAACTCCAATATTCTACATCATTCTATCTGTTCTATTGCAGTGAAAGATGGGATATAGCTCTCTGTGAGGTGTATCTGTTCATTTCCAAAGGCTTTTTGTTGCAGAATTGGAAATGAGCAAATTCTCTAAAGGATTTCTTCCTAAACTTGTTTAATGTGTCTACATTTTGTTAATTTATTTGGAAGTAAGTTTTTAAAGCCAAATATTATTACACTATAATGTGCAATACTGAGCTTCTTTGACTAAAGATATGTTATTACTTGGAGCCTATTAAAAAAAATTAAGCATCTCCACCTTGGATTTTGAATTGAAATATGTAATGATCCATGAATTCTCTGCTCTGAGTAGCCTGTCGATCGATATGGATTTCAATACTCTTGTATTTTAATAGCTCCCTTTCTTACCTTTCGTTAGCATTTGTCATTTTGATGGTCTCCACAGCTATCTTAAAACCCAAGTACCTTCTCAAAATTTTATGTTGAGTGTAATAATAAAACTCAAACAACAGGAAGTCGTAAAACTTATATTCATGTTTTCTTTTCATTTTAATGAGCCAGAGTTTGATATTTTTGTTTCACCACTATCTCTTTACCTCAGGAGTGATCCTAATGGTTTCAGTAAGAATGGTTGGAGAACAGAGTAGCATTCAGTCAAAAAAATAGACTCAGAATGCATCTATCTATTATGCATTCCTATCAAGAGCATCTTTAAAAATAGGAAGAGGGAGAAAGGTATATAAAAATTATATTTTTCTAAACTTCCCTTCATATTCATGGACAAGCTAAAGGATAACTGAGAAGTTGATACTATGACAGTGTTTTCAGTATTGGCTATCTTTTACATTTTAAAAAAGGAAACAGTTGTTTTAGTTTCTGCCTCTGGACTCTTCTTTCAATGATGGCTGCCAATTTAGTTTAGAATATCAACTACTATGTAGTTATACAATTTATCACAATTGCTGAAATTACATAGAAGTAAAATTATATGACTTAGCATTTCAGAATCCTTCAGCTGAGTTTTTATGTACAGTATCTGGTTGTATGCCAGGCTGAGAAAGAGGCTGGATCAGAGACAAGCTAATCTGTGGATATCTTGGCAATACTTCTTTATTGCCTTCAACCCCAAATAAATCAGTTTTTAGATTCTAAAATTTCATGAAAACATCTTAATTGGAGAAAGGGAAAGGACCTGAAGCTTTGAAAATACAGATAGACACTACTGTGGATTTTGACCATGATGCTCGGTGTTGGGGATTATTTCTGTCAGTGGCTTAGAGAACTGTGTTGTAAGCAGCTTGATCAGTGTTTGCTCTGACTGCTGCAGCTTTCTGTAGGTGGTTGTGCTTTATTAGCTGGCAGGACAATGATATGTTTCCTTGAGAAGGAACAGAGACTGTTAGTCTGCCTTCTGACACTCCACAGCATCATCTGAAAGGAAAGCAGAGTGTAACCACTCTGCAGTGCTGGCAAGGAAGGTTGAGATCTATGCTTTTACAGGAACTGGCTGTGAGAGTATAGTGAGCTGGTTTATTGACCTTGTTGCTTTTCTCATTGAATGATCTTGCCTTATTGTAAACTTCTGTGTCTGACATAGTTCTGTCACAGTGTGACTCAGTTTTGCAGATGGGTGTGCACGTATGTACCATGTAACCATTACATCCATTAAATGCCTCATCTGTTACCTCTGGTGGGTGTCTGACCCACCAAAAGGGCTCATCTGGACTCTGGTCTGCTACTGACTTCCATTTAAGTTCTCCTAAAACCGGGCAGGTCAAGAAATTTTATTCAAAGCCTTTGGGGAAGAAAATGAACTGAGATCAACTGCTCACTCTAAACACGTCAGCATACTACTCCTCATGGCAGGAAATTTAGTCTAAGATATACTCAATGGCAAGGATTTGGGCACTGCTGGCCTCCCACCAGCTGGACAAGCTCTCCTGGCTTCTTCACAATTCGTACATTAGTGTCACAGCACACTGCAGATATGAGTTGGGAGAGTAAATATTCATATTGCTTACCACAGAGAAAGCCAAACTGTCAAAGGAAAGGTTAAACAGAACTTTACCTGAAACTGCAAACATTAGTATGCTAAGTAGCTCCAAAATAAAGTAATAGGAGAGATAAGGGGCTTTATCCATGAAGGAAATATGCAATCTACTGACAGCAAGAAAGAGAGAGGAAAATGAACATTTAATACATAGAGGATTCAAAATTCCTCCTTAGAAATCACTGTCAACTTGGCTCACCAAGAAAGTAATACTGTTCAGGGACTGAGTTTTGGAAAAGGTCCTGAGGCAGGTGTAGGTGAGACCTCCTGCATGAGCCTGTTCATTGAAAGCAGAACAAGCAGCATAGATAGACCTGTTTACTTTGGTGAGGTATTTGTGCACAGGTTTGTTTTCCCAGTCTGGATATTGGAAGTGTCAGCTTATCTCTCACTCTTCGTATCTCTGTTCCGATGTTCTCCTGTCATTTTTTGATGTGACAGGTGTGAGTTGCTCTGGGGACTCAGGCTCCAGCTACCTGCCTTGTGCAGCTCCCCCAGGTGGCCAAACCTGCCCTGGCTGCAGTCCTGGGGATGGACATTCTGTCTCTGCTCCTCAGCAGTGCCACCAATGGCATTGCTTCCAGGCTTGTTACCCCAGGGGAAAGGAAAAGTGGAGCTGCCTGTTGTGAAGAAAGAGGGGGGGAATTTGTAGGTGTATTTTTCAGCAGTCAGCTTTAAGATGTGAAGAAATATTTTAAAATATATTGTTTCATTGAAGGTCTCCAGTCTGATTTTCAGGCGTACAATTTGAGGAGTGTCAATCTGCAATTAATCCCATACTGGGGTATAAACCCACTAATATCACTGTTTTAACTAGGAAATGAGTGGTTAAGTGACAGAGGAGTTAAAGTGGCTGCAGGTCACCTCTGTACAGAGATGGATGTTCACCTGGCCCTGGGGAGGAGCAGTAGCTGAAGGGCTGAACCCAGTCCCATGGTGGCTGCAGCTGATGCCATGTGTCCTCCTGGAGTGGTGGTGAAACCTCTCTGTCATGACAATGTGCATGTTTCAGTTGTACCATTTCCATATTCTTCTTTTTTCCCCCTATGGGGGTAAACAAACCGAATGTTTCTGTGTGTAAAAGTGGATCAGCTGCACTTAAGAATACCTTCTGCACCAATAGCTGCAATAAAAAACAGATTCTTTGCACGACTGGGAATGTCTGAGAAGTGTCACCTTTTGGGTAAATTTTATTTTATCATTATAGATATCAAAGATATATTAAGTAAGCTGGTGCTAAGTAGAGTTATAAAACAGACAGAATCCTCATGCAAAGGGCTGTAGCAACACCTCAAAACCCAAGCTATCAGGGAGCTTGAGACCAAGGCAAGTGGACAGCACATCTAAAGGACAAGCCATACACCCATCTCCTCCAGGTCCTCTCCTGGGGGATGTCAGCAGCTCCCTGTCCACATGCACCAAAATCCTCCACCTGACTCCCTTCCCACCAGCATCTCTTGCCCCACTGAAGGGAGAGGGGCTCCTGCACAAAGGGCCCTTGTGTTTTCTCCCTTCTTCATTCAGATCCACAGCTGCCCTCCTGTGCCTAACACCACCAGTCCTTCCCTTAAACTCCTGGAGGGTTTTTAGCTGCTGAAGTGCCTGGTGCCTGGTGGAACAGGGTACCAAGCTCTGTCTGGAAGGTCAAGCTCTCTTCCTTACTCCACAAGTGATCTCTCCACCCAGTGCTCCCATTTCCCTCGTGCTTTTGTTTCTTATCTTAGATTGATAACTCAGAGAAAAGAGTGCTTCTAAAAACAAAGTTATTCCAGGCCTATCCTAAAGGGTCTTTGGAGCTGTGGAAGTCTTGGCCTTCAGGAGTTATGGAAATACCTGAAGTAACAATTTTTCCAGCTGCAACTGAAAAAAGCACAAGTTGCAAAGACTTTTGTTAAGGTGACTGATCTTCATTCTTGACAAAGAGCTGACTGGCGAGCAAGCACTCTCTCCTTGGGAGAGCTACTATCTAATGGCAGTGAGCAAAACCAGCTGTCAGCCAGCTATCAAAAAAAAGAAAGGAAAAAAAAGACACAGATTTTTTACAGCACAGCCTTACACCATTTTGGGGAAAGGAGGAAACTTATAAATGAGATGCTAAGATTAAGAGTATATTTGGGAAATTTTCTTTTGGTAAGCCAGCTTTTTGTGCATGAGCTGCTGGTAAGTAGGATTCACACTGCACTGGGTTCTCTGCCTCCTGTGCTGGAAGCCAGCACAATGCTGGTGGCTATCTTCGAACACAGGTGATTTTCCAGAGGCCATAGGAACAGAATATAAAACTGTGGAAAACCGGGAATATCCCTGAGAAGTTTCTTTTACTGGAATTTATCATCAGCTGATGTACTCCTCTGCTGCAGTTTAATGCCCACAGGCTTTGAGGGTGCTTATCAGGTTGAACTCTTCACGATTTACTATGTCTTTATCTGATCCCTTTCACTACTGCAGCTGGTTTACCTCAAAAAAAATAGATAATTCAGCATGGTTCAAGTTGTTTTTTCTTATTTTAAATCCCCCCTTCCCAATTAATTATGATAACCCAGAGCAGACTCATTATTAATTTGAGAGAAGAATCTTAAGAACCACATTTACTTTAGATACTCATTCAAAAAGTTTACAGTTAGTTTTATCCAGACACCTTACATACACCATTCTTATTTCTTGTCCATCCCATTTAGTTTTTGTGACATTCATGTGATGATTAAACAATGCCTGGAAGCTGTAACAGTGAACTGAAGTAGAAGATATCAAGACCTGTGAAGACTTATGCTGGTGCAGCAATCAGAACCTGTAGGTGGATAATTTTTTTTTTTTTTTTTTTTTTTTTTTTTTTTCTAGATCTGGCCCATCATGACTTAACCAAGTACTATTTGTAGGGTTTTTTATTTTATGTGTCTGGCTTGTTTGTTCATAGTTACTATGGATAGGTAGAATGAAATTAGGCAGTCTAGCAACACTTGGGTAACACCATAGCCAGAAAAAATGATATTGATATATCTGAATACCTTGTAGGTTGCTCTTCAGTCACAGTGCCTATCTACAGACATGGTTCATTTAAAATTGCCATAAATCTGGGAATATCTTAAAGATGATTAGCTAACAGAGTTTTCAGAGCAAAGAGAGACCAAATAAAAATGTATTCACTTCATCAGAATAAGGAATGAAAACCTGGAAATACAGAGAGTTGGCTTTGGCTGAATGTCATAAATATGCAAATGGTAAGACTTGGAAATAGAGGGAAGAAGGAGAGGAAATAATCCTTATGGCTCTGACTCTGAAGGAGAAATCTTCCCTTAAATTTGCTATTCTTATTTGAATGCCAGCTCAGTCAAAGAAGCATGTGACAGGTAGCAGAATGGATTGGTGGCAATAACTATTAATAAATGTGATAGTTGCAATAATGTCTAATTACCCCTGGTGTGTGTTCAATGAATATTTATTGTACAAATGCAATGGAAAGAAATATGTCTCATACAAGACATATACAAAATATAAATGTAGCAGCAGTCCTCAAGAACTGCTTTGAAATTCAGGTTAATCTGGGGGGAAAAAAAGCTTAAAAGTCTTAGGGTGCTGTGATTTGTTGGTTTGTGTTGTTATTGTTGCTGCTGTTTTTTGTTTTTTCCTTTCTTCAGTGATTTGGTTGGGAAATTCACACTTGAGTCACACAGTGCAGGTGAAAAAACAGATCTGAGGTTTACAAGGCTGAGCTATACCACAGACACTTCACATGGTTAAACACTACTGCAAGTCCTAGTAGGTCAGTGACTGTCACAGGAACACCTCTCAAGCACATTAAAAATGTCTTGTCCCCATTTCATCACTCAGAACATTTGCACTGTATTTCCCTTGCAGCTCAAACCTGTTTGTTTTCCCAAGATGAGTTGTTGTACTTCCCAGAACATGCTCTCTGTTCACTGGGAGTAAACGGTGGAGGGGAATGAGTGCTCAATGTGATGGGCAGAAATGGGATCAAGTGAGACATCCAATGATTCTGGATGCAGTAAAAGCTGTTCCTTTGCTCAGACTGAATGTTAATGATGTTTCCATGGCTCTTGAATAAACTCAGAACATGAAGTTCTCAGGGGAAAATGAGCAACCTTTCCTATTAAAGAAATACATCCATGTTGCTATTGAATCAGAAGTCAGCAGCCACAACAACAATTGCTAACAGTAACATAACTTGTTTTTTTTTTTTTTTTAAAGTGTTGGGTTTTTTTTGTACAATCAATCCAAAGCTCTACAGGCATCAATGCAGAAATGTCCTGGGTCTGTATGCTGCCAGTATTTTGCCCAAGCCCATGGCATCAGGATATCAGCCAGCTCAGATCTCTCTCTGTGTTAAGATTTGTTGACTTCTCTGGATCCAGTTCAGGGATTTCCTGGCCAAACCATATACCCAGATTTTCTTTCTGTAGGTAGCAGGGAAACAAGACATACTGCCCAGTATTGTGCAATATGCAGCCCAGCAGCTAAATATGCTTATGGAATATGCTTGCAACCACTCCCAACTTCTGCTTTCTCTTCTCTTCTCTCTGGCACTGTGACATTTTGTCTATGAAGACCTCCCATGAAAACATCCTTGACCTGTTCAGCCTTTCCCTCTTATTTTGGATAGGGAAGTAACGAATGATCTCTTCTGTCTCATCACTGGAAAGGAACTCTCTCACAAAGATGTATCTGTGCATTTACAGCTTGGAGAAAAATATATTTGGTATGTAATTTGGATTTCAGTTGTCTGGATTGGAGTAGGAGAGATGAAGATCTCATGAGCCTTCACAAAGGTGAGTTGTGAGGATGCTTCTGAGTGCCACTTGAATTTTATGTCAGCAGTGGAGAAGGTTTCTGAACAGTCTAAAATTCAGTGCATGATTCTGACATGGAAGAGGGGATTTGGGTGGTTTTTATCCCTTCCTGGTCTGATGCTGGTGGTGACATAATGCTGCTGGCCCCTGCTGTGCTTTGTTTGCCTTCTCACAGTGGCACCCATGAGGATCTACAGGCAGTGTGCCACACGTGGATTGTTTTTCCCATCAAGCTCCAGGAGCAGGTAAGAATCACCAGGATGTAACAGTTTGCTGTGATCTCTTAAGATGATGAGAACTTCCAAGCACTGAATTATTTGGTTAAGTCTGCTGTGTGCTTGTCTATAAGGTGTAAGAATTCTTGGTCATTTCTGAAATACTGCCCCAAATCTGCCTTTAGAGAACATGCTGGAGAGCTGCAGTCTAAAGCTTTAAAGTGCAAAATATTAACCCTAAGTCAAATCTCTGAGATTTCAGTTTATGACCACTGTGATAAAAAATATTTATATAGACTATAGTGCATATAAATTCATTGTGATGGACATAGAGCCTCGTTTTCCCTCTCTAAAAATAAACTGTTTAATTAAGGAAGTATTGAGTAAGAATGAACTTCTCAAGCTATAATTTACAGGAAAAGCATGCTTCAGGATGAACAGGAGATAAAAGCTGCTTTGAACAGCTTACAACCTAAACAGACAGATAGCTTAGCTGGAGACAGGCTCAATCATTCAATAAAGGATCAAAAATGTGCTTTTTATTGAGTGTGGATTTGATTTTACTCAGTGTATTTTTGTGTTACAAAACCATTCAAGTGTGGGTATGCAATCTCCTTATCTGGGTTACAGAGTAAGGCAAGATTTTTTGAACAGGCTGCATCAGTCCAGGCATTCCAGCTAAAATTCTCAGCACAAAGTCCTGCAAACTGCTGGAAATAATTCATTATTAGACATCCTTTATAATTTCTGAAGCAAAGCAAAAGAGATAGGAACAGAAACAGTACATAACATTTTAGTGATATTTTTTATTGGGCAGAAAGAAAATAAATGTCTAATTCTTAGCTGAAGGAATTGCTCACAGTTATGTAGTTAACTTCTAATTCATTGCCAAAATTTATTTGCTGTTAGGTGACATTGACTGCATTGACCAATGGTTCAGATTATTTTTTAAGGACCAATTTTATAGCTGAAAAGACCACATATTACAGAGCCATTTATAAAGTTTAAATGTCTTAAGCTAACAGTATGTGATTGCACAGCCAAAAGTGAAAACATTATGGCTTGCTAGGAGAACTCATAATTCTAATACATGGTTATGAAATTGGGCTCATGACAATGAAAACACAGCTTATGTCAGCACAGTCTCTGTAATGAAGCAGCAATTGTAATAGAAATCTCTGTGCTTCATCTTACCTGGGTGCTCAGCTTGTGCCTGTTCTCTGATTGTTCTGATTTCATGCAGCCACACTGTGAAGCTTTTGTATGAATATTTAATACCACAATTTGCATTACACCAGTGCAATTGTGCGAGGGACTGTACAAACCACATAGTGAGAGCCAGTCTTTCTGCAATGAGTTTAAATTTTAAATTGACAAGAAGACAGAGAGAGTGGAAGAGGAAAGACAAGTAGATAGGAGGAAAGAGGCACATCTACAGTTTTCCTGAAATTATGTAATGGAGAGAGAGAGACACACACAATACTTCTGAGCCTTGTGTCCTACTCATTCCCTCTCTAGGAAGCTTATTCTTGTCTTTGGGTTGTGATAACAACATTAAGCACATTTGATAATTTACATCTTTGCTCATTAACGAGATATTGGCTCCTTCAAAGTGATGTCTGTTCCTGTTGTAAGGAACATCTCATCACCAGCAAAAGCAATGAAAATATGTCATTCACAAGAGGAAGCCCACAAAGAGCCCATTTTAAAGCCACAGGAGTATCATATCTTCTCCTGATTTGAGGGCTTTTGTTTATGGTCTAACCCATGTAAGCTGCATTTTTGTCTTATCTGGTGCTCAACAGCCAGTATACAGTAACACCTGCAATTTCACAGCAAGGCAATGAAGCCACTGAAAAATTTAACACTTTTTATATGGATGACACTGATAATGACACCAGTGGTTTCTATGCTGAAGTGATAATCTTTTCTTCACTTCTTTTTAATCAGCGTCATTCATCTATGTCATCATGAGTGCTAGAACTACCTTCAAGAGCAAATTTATTTTGGGAACTAGGTACAGAAATTTGTAATTTGCTATTCCCAGACCATATTTTATTAATGGCTTAGATGTTGCCAGTGATTACTTCAATAACCTTCCATTCACGCAGTTAAAATGCAGATGATATATTTGTTTCATAATGGTTCTTCATCAATTAATTGGCAAGGCTGGAGATGCTTTAAGCCAAATGATAGCAAAATGCTCTGATGAGCTGTGAGATTGGAACACAAATGTGAGTGAGAAGCACTTGTTTGGGATATATATGAAGGAGAGTCAACTGAAAGCCATATTTTTGACATGAAAAAACATATCAGAATTAAATTTCACAGAGATATAGACAGTAGCTAATATTCTGTTTAGTTTTCTTCAGTGTATCCTGATGTTTCTAGTGTGTATTCAGACTGAGGGAAAAATTCACTGAGTATATGGAATGGAATGGAATGGAATGGAATGGAATAGAATAGAATAGAATAGAATAGAATAGAATAGAATAGAATAGAATAGAATAGAATAGAATAGAATAGAATAGAATAGAATAGAATAGAATAGAATAGAATAGAATAGAATAGAATATTTCAGTTGGAAGTGACCTAAACTGGACATCTAGTCCAAGAAGTCTGACCAATGCAGGACTGATCAAAAATTAAATTTCATTATCATGATTTAACACAATTTTATTAATATATTTTGGAGCAGGCTTACTAGAGAGATGGTTGATGCCTCAAGCCTAGTGGGATTTAAATGACATTTAGACAGTGACCCTAATAACATATTTTAGAGGTACACAGTCTTGCAGAAAAGTGTATATGTTTTTGAGAGCATGAATGGGTAGAGGTAGCTGTCTATCAACCTACAGCCTTGTCCACTTGAGGTTTTAAAGATCTTTCCTAAAGGACATGATCACATAAAATTTAACACCAACAGCAAAGGGAGTGTTAATCCACATGCACCTGTACATCTGCAACATGTGGGTAGATCTAATCCTTCCTAGTACAAGGCAGTGAGACAAAGGCTTTGTACTGCTGTTTCTATATATTGCTGTTCAATATATATTTACACCTGTGTGTGTGCTTCCATATATAAAAAGAAGTGCTTCAGGAAGGCTTTTCAAAGTTCAGTCTAGGGCTGGAGACAATCTTTCATTAGAGAAGCAAAGATTCGCATTTACCTTTCATTGAATTGAAATGAAGAAATTTTAGGGTTCACCCCCGTGGCTCTTTGTTAGCTATGTTGCTTCTGGAAGCATGTTACTTACATAAGTGACCTGAATTTTCTCATTTCTTACTCATTCTTCCAGCCATACTTCTAAAATGCATATGAAACAAACTTGGTCTTCTTTGTAGTAAAGTCCTAGCAGTGAGTTCTAAAGCATTACCCACACATTCTCACCAAAGATCAGTGTTTAAGCTGAAAACAAAACACATGTGTCAAGGTAGAACTACTACAGCATTTTTTCTTTTAAAAAATTTGTAAAAATATTATGTCAAAAATGTAAGCTATGCCCTGTTTTGGTAAAAGGTGCCTAAATTACTGGTCTTTTCTTGCCTTTTATATATTGTTATAACCATCTCCACACAGCAAACAAATAGTATTATCATCTCCAGGAGAAAGAAATTAAAGAAAAAAAAAAGAAGGCCCAATAACAACAGACACTTCTTAATCATCTTGCTTGAAGAGATATGCTAGTTGTGAGCCAACAGTGTGTGTGGAGAGAGATAATTAGAAGAAAAGAAGAGATTAAACAAGGAAATTTAATTTATGTGTAAAATGGCAAACACTCTAAGATAAATGTTTAATCTAGACTATTTAACTATTTCATAGTTCAGTTTGCTAGTTGGAATGGAATTGAATGACAAGAAATAGAAGCTTGTGGTCTCTTTGTGCTTTCCTAACTGGATCTACTTGTCTCTTGTTTTGTTTTGGGATGATAAACCCTAAAGGTGAGGCTCATTTTCTTCACTTTCCCACTACATTAGATGAGGTCTTTTGAACACCAATGTAGAAATGCATGTGGGTGTTTCTAAAGATGCAAGCAGTTACTCTTCAGCATAGTTCAACACATTATCAATACTGGCCAGTAAGTAATTTTTTTCCAGGAGAATCAGATTCTTAAGTGAAAAATCAGCCAGAGAAGAGTCCTGGACAGTATGATATGAAGTGCTTTTAAAGAGATTTATAGCAGCAGTGGCCCCCAAAACCAGTAAGGCTTTGTACTCCTTGGCAATTGAATTTAATTCCTACTCTTGACCTTGCAAATATTTTAAATATTTTGTAAAAAAAAAAGGGTATCTGAACTTTCAGGGAGACAGAAAAGCTGAAACTACAGTGTGAAAATGATGTTGTTTCTGGAGAGCCATAGGGCATGAGTTGAGGAAGCTATTCAGCTGTGCTGCAAACATATCTGTTGCTGTTCAGACCATCCAAGAATTGGGTGCTTCCCTTGAGACTGCTACCAGATGAACACTAAATAATAGGATAGGTAAGGCCTGGCTGCAGAAGATATCACTGAGCTAGAGAGAGATAGCTTTGGACTCCTAATTAACTAAATGTCTCTCTCCTAAATCAACTCTGTTGCCAAAGAATGAATATTAAAAAAGAGCAAACTGGAAAGTGTCAAATTAATCCTGAGATATATCCCTAGAACACAGTGACAACACTGTATCTTGGGTTTTATGTATATTTCAACTTCTGCTACCTGTCTGGATGCTAATTCTTAATCTGCCATGCTCCTTCACACTCTTCCTTAATAACCTAGGATTATTCAGTAGCCAAAAAAATGTACCCATAAAAGTCAAACACTCTGAGAGCATAAAAATCCTTGCAGCACCCACAGAAATTCAGGATGTTCAGGGTGCATGGGATCTTGTAGCTTTGAGACTGGAGGCTCATGTAGCTCCTCTAGAGGTTCCAACATTTTTTTGACTGCCGTGCTTCTGTGTGACATTATTGACCAGGTCATGATTTACAGCAGTGTAATCAAATTGAAAAGCCAGACCTTAGCACAGTGAAAACACAAAGGACTCTGACTAGCTCTGAATCTCAACACATCTACTACTTTACTTTTAGGGTTATTTGAATATTTATTGGGAAAGGGAAAACACTAATTAAAACCATAATTTTTGATTATAATAGATGTGAATCTAAAGTCCAGCTGGAACAAAAATGTCTCAGTTCTCCTGTCTGGTCTTATTAACCTACTAGAGAAGTGAAAAACATTGAATACAAGGGGGATCTAGTTTTGCCTTTTTAAAAATTAATTTAATTGAAATATTTTTCTAAGATCTATTTAAATACATGCCACAATGAGGCATTCAAAACTGGAGGGGAAAAGAATATGATGAGAATTCACTGGATTGCACTTTTTTATTCCCTGCCTAGAGGAAGGTGGCAGGTTCAGCTGTAGATGCTGCAGGTGGAGGTTTGCTCTCAGTCAGAGGGATCTCACCAGTCTGTCAGTCAGATCTGGGGCAATTGCTCCTAGTCATGGTAGAGGGTTTAGGGATTTCCTGGTTTCAGTGAATTAAAAATGAAAATAGTGAAAACAAGTCTCAGCTGGGCTGTGAGATGGAGTGATGGGAGAGTGACAGGAGCCTATTGCTACATGTGTTAACAATTACCATCATGGGTAATTTCAGGTAAAAGAAAAGGCAAACAAGCAAAGGCTGTTAAAAATCAATAGTGATCCCAGGTTCACTTTTATTCCTCAGAGAGGAATTTTTCTAATCTGACATGTGGTGCAGTCAACATGCTGGAGGGAAGGGATGCCATCCAGAGAAACCTGGATAGGCTTGAGAGGTGGGCTTATGCAAATCTCATGAAATTCACCAAGGTGAAGTGCAAGGAGAGCCCCAAGTACAAATACAGGCTGGGCAGAGAATTCATCAACCTGGAGAGAAAGACTTGGGGTTGCTGCTTGATAAGAAGCTCAGCATGACCCACAATGTGCAGTGTCAACCCATGGCCAGCCATGTCCTGGGCTGCACCCAGAGCAGAGTGGCCAGCAGGGTGAGGGAGGGGACTGCCCTCTGTCTGCCCCTGTCAGAGTTCTTGTGAGACCCTGCCCGAAATACCAAAAAGGGTGGCCCCCAAAATAAGGCCATGGACTTGTGGGAATGAGTCCAAATGGAGCCACAAATATGATAAGAGACCTGGAGCACCTCTGCTATGAAAACAGACTTGGTTGGTCTCACCCTGGGACTTGGAAGGGTTGGGGTTCTTTAGTCAGGAGAAGAGAAAGTTCCAGGGAGACCTTAGAGAGCCTTCCAGTACCTAAAGGGGGCTACAAGAAAGCTGGATAGGCACTTTTCACAAGGGCCTGTGGAGATAGGAGAAAGGGGAATGCCTTTCAATGGTAAGAGAAGTTGTTATATTAGGTATTAATGTTAGGAAGAAATTCTCTACTGTGAGGGTGGCGAGGCAGTGGCACACACTGTGCAGAGAATCTGTGAGTGCCTCGTTCCTGGAAGTGTTCAAGGCCACATTGGCTGGGGTTTGAGCAAGGCTTTCTAGTAGAAGGTTTCCCTGTCCATGTCAGAGGGATTGGAACTAGATTGTCTTTGATGTCTCTCTTCCAACTCAAACCATTCCATGATTCTGTGGTATTAAATCTGCTTAAAAAACAAACAAACAAAAAAGAAAGTCTTCTGATTTCTGCTGAAGTCAGCTGCTAGTATATGTGCATAAAATATCAATGCAGGTAAAGAAATGGGTGTGCACAGACCATGGCAACTTGTGAACGGCAGGATGTGGGTTTGTCACACTAAACTTTTAATGCCCTCAGTAGAGCTTAGATGGCAATGGACTGAGCATAGGTAGCAGTACCCATCAGCACCTTAGCACTGAGTAAATGACTACTTTTGTTTATCACTATAAGCTCTACTCACCATATTGACTCCATTTACTCTGGGTAGATCTCAGTTAATAATGCAAGTATATTCAGCATCCATCAGGATAGGACCTATATATCCTCAAGTTGATACTATAGACTTTCTGTAGATAATGGCACTCTGTCTGCCTTATGATTGGAAGCAAATCTATGACACAGGTTTGATCTTTTTTTTTCTCTGCAACTTGGGTAATTAAACCAAGCATTGCTAATGTGCTGGCACAGTGCCATGGAAGACCAATCCATTAGGATATGAGCCTTGTAGCCCAGCAGGTATGTGTGTGCATATGTGGATAAGGCAAAACTCAGTTTAGTTCATGCAGGTGTATTGTGCAGGTGTCCTGAACCCTTCAGAGGGTCACAACCATCTGCAGGTGGTGCTTTGTGTGATATCTGTCAGGAACAGCTCATTCTCTCCCATCTCAGCCTCAGGGTAGAATTGCATGATGACTGGCTCATTGCATTTTTTTCCTTATTTTTCTTTCTTTCTTTTTTTTTTTTAATATTAGGTAATCTGTTTTTCTATGGTAAAGGAATGCCCAGGCAGCACAGGTGTATTCTGACTGTATTGTGACTGAGCATCACAACATCAATGCCTGGTGCTTTAGATCATGTGAGACAAAAAGGGCTGCTGTGAACCTTATACAGTGACAAGGCTCAAAATCAAGTTTCAGAAGGAAAATATGCCTTTTTAAGGTAAGGGGAATATGGCTCCTGCTGTTTCACAATGCCATGGCTCCTCTCCTGCACTAGGGCTTTATGCATCCAACACAGCTGGCTCTAAACAGGCTGTGAAACCTGTGAGCTACCAGCCTTGATGCACAGTCCCAGAGGGAATTGTGTGGGAGCAAATGCTGGACTCCAACTTGATGCAAGACTGATCAGGCTTGAGGGCACATCTGTCAGGGATGTGTCTGTGTCTTCCCACCTGTGCCTTGAGCCATCTGGACCCCATCCAGTTCTGACACGGAAGCCACGCACTCGCAGTTGATTAGAGAGCACCTGAGCCACAGCTGGCTTGTGGCTGGCTAGCTTTGAGTTATGAGTGCCACCACCTTCCCATACATCCCAAATGCTCTTCTACTCAGCTCTTGCTGAATGCAACTTTTGGAGTTATCTATGGATTTCTTTAATCAAATTTGTTCCAGAGATTCCCATTACCTTTCTCAAAGCTTCATTGCCTTCCGACCCAAGGATTGCCTAAGGGCTGAGCCCTCTGTATCTAAAGGGCTTTCTCTTTAGGGGTCTGGGTGTGTAATCTGGGTCAATAGCAATTCTGCAGCATTTTCGAGTTTGGGTGAGCTGATCTCTTTTTCAGAAAACCTAGGGGAAACGTCAGAGCAGTGAGCTGCCTTCTCCAAAGCCAAACAGCAGCTATGCTCTAGCCAGGCTTGCTTTAAGTTCTGCAACAATTTCCATGTCCAAGGAATAGATCTGCTGTCTATTAGGCCTATGATAACCCTTGTCCCTAAGCTTTCAACTGGTATTTGGAATAGGAGGAGGAGGAGGAGAACAATTTTATGCTCTTCTGTGTGACCATGCAAGGATCAAGGCCATGCTGAACTGTTAACTTAGTGCAGAAGGAAGGTCTCTGCTTAGGTGCTTTATTTGAGGACTTTCAGGGATAAATCCTTTTATTGTGACCCCCTCATCTATCTATTTGCCATTCAATGATGCTAAGTGAATGCCTTGGATATGCCCCATTAGTATTGTTTGTTAAGTGCTGACAGTGGCTTTGGCAGCTGTGAAAAACAGCAGAAGATGCTGCTATCTGCTCCCGCCAAGGTCGAGAATGTGGACAGGGAGCATTGGCTGTGCCCTGGGCTCAGCTCTCATGCTGCTCAGAAAAGTGGATGTGACAGCAGCAAGGTCTTTCTGAAGCACTGAACTGCAGAGCACTCCAGTCCCAGCTGGGACTGCTTGCTGGTGGACTTGAGCATCTGCCCAAAGACTTTGAGGATTGCTTTGGCAAGAGGGCTGCCAAATCCAGCTAGAGGACCTAACTCCTAATTATTATTCCTGTAAAGAACAGTCCATCTGTCACCAAGATTTATTTGGGAATAAATATTGAAATTTACTTCTGATTTGGTGGGATAGTATCTGTCTGGTGTATGTTCTATAGGGATGGCAGGCTGACTAGAAGTCAGTGTAGTCTAAATTTGGCCAGCAGGGAGAAAAAGGAGACTGATATAATTTTGTATATATATATATGCACATATATATATATGTACATATATATCTCTGTATATTCATAATACATTTGAATTTACTAATAAAAGTGCATTTATGCATATTGCAGGCAAAGTCAAGGTTGCTGTTGGTCCTTTAAATGTGAATATGAGGAGAGTGAAAATATTTGAAGTCCTTCTTCCCTGACCATGTTTTCCCCCTAAACTCCTCTTCCACCAAACTATTGGAATGACAGTACCATCCATCTTATTTCATAAAAATAGACATTTATTTTAATGAAACAATAATATGCACCTTGAGTTCAGATATGGGGTCTGATTTGATATAAAATATTCTAATTAATAGAGCTTTGATTGCTAACAATTTGCAGTTAAGTTGTATTTTAATTTTTATGGTTTTTGACTTTATTTTGAGCAGCAGTTGATTTTAAATCTTTCTCTTTATTCTTTTTGTATTCTTTCCATTGGTGAAACATATATTTTTAAAAGAATTTGCAGGATTAAGCTTTTTAAGTATCACAAAAGTGAATCTACCCGCTTCATTGTACTGAAATGTGACCTTTTCCTTCTGAAAAATCTTAAAATAATTAGGTCAAAGTTTTTATTGTTGGTATTTGTGCTACAGTAATTCATGGCTGATAATTTAATTGAATTTTCATATGTATGAAGCAGATGTTATAGGTTCTCTACTACATCACTATGGTAGTGTTAGTCATGCAGATTTATAATAAAGCAATCCCTTATTGTTCCTTCCCACATTTATCTACATTTCATGCTGCAGCTGATTTCACAATTGTCTCATTTAATTATGAACATTGACATCATTTACAGGATTTATGCATCTAATTAAGTGGGCTCTAATAGAGAAATTTCAGAAATAAAGCCTAGAGACTAATATATGTTTGCTAGTGGTTACATCAGTTTCTATTGTTCCTCTTCAGAAAGAGGACTGAGGAAAAAAAGAAGGTATTCATCTCCTGATAACAGAAGGAGTCTCAAAGTAAAATATTTTCAGTCTTAGCAGTCACATTATATATGAAGGAATATTTTAAAATGTTAAATTTATTGTAATAGTAAATACTGTGTAAAAGTAACAGCAGAATACAAAAAAGAGGAGTGGTAGTGAGAACTGAGAAGCCATGGTATAAAGGCAACAAGGTCAACAACAACTGGTAAACTACTTATTAAAGTGTATATTTATTCATTGAATATGACTTTATAAACTATATGTGTATGACACTAATACAAAGTGTGAACCTTTTCATTTTCCAGGCAAAGATAGAATGAAAGAGATTTGTTGATTAATGATCCTCTAAACTGATGGAATGGCCCAGCAAGGTCAGGAATGAGAAAAAATCCAGTTCATTAGTCAGCAAGTTTTCCCCCTCATGGTTTAATTGCTCAAGCTTGCTTATTTATTGGTCAAGACAAGGGAAATGAACGAGAAAAAGGCCATCCACACTATTGTTGAACTCTGTAACAGGCAGATATGGCTTCCTGCCCTTCAGGAGTTTCCTTTTCTGCTCATCCCCAAGACATCAAGTGTTGGTGCAGACACTAGTCATTGGAAACCACAAGTAATATTATTTTAACATGGCCTCCATCACAGACTGGACAATAACTGTGTTTTTGCATGTCAGTAAATCTCTTCAAACTTGATGGTCCTTCCTGCTTTAGAGCCTTCTGGTGAAGGGACTGTCTGCTATGACCATAAACACTTTGTTTGGTCATTCATTCAGGACCAGGCTCATCACTAGGAGCCCTTTCTCTTTAAAGATGGCAGTGAGCTAATTGGGGTGCCACTGGTGGGAGTAAAGATCTTTTATCTCATGGTATCTTAGTAAGTATCTCATGTATCTTAGTAAGTCTTAAGGAGGTAAGAGGCATTCAAAAAGATTCGAGCCTAGATTAGCTCACAACTGATGAACAAAGGAGGTTGGTGAATCATGAAACAGCAGAATTCAAAAGGCATCAGTCATCTCACTCAACTATTATCCCTCTTTACTTATTATAACCTTCCTTTTCTCTTTCCTCAGTCAGAAAATTCATCACTCTCTAGGCAATTTGTTTGCATGAATAATATTTGTGAAATTCTTTGAGTTTAGAATGATTCTCTATTGTATTGACACGGTCCTATAATTTTTGTGTCTACTCCCAGAAAACATGAAAAACAATTTATCGCTTTCTTTTATATTTTTGAAGGTTCATATGTCTCCTTTCAGTCTTCTGTACACTGAACAGGATTAATTTTTGCTAGTAGGGAATGGAGAGAGGTATTCAATACCCATGTGTAGAAATTTTCAATTATGTAGATACCATCTGTCTCCCACAACTTTCCGGTGTAATTGCAATGGTGAGTATTTCTTTCTATTCTCATCTTTTCAACAAAATCTTGGTGTTTCTTTTGTTCTCGTGAAAGGTAGAGATCCAGGAGTCATGGCATCATTTGAAACTTTCAACTTCTCTTAGACAAATTCTTCAGAGAATTATAGCAGAGTGGGAGAAGAAGAGAAAATTTCTCATGAGTCAGTTCTTCTTCTCCCTCATCCCTATGAATGATTAAATTTTTTTTTCTTTAAAATACAGATCAGCAAAAGCTGTTATTTTGCTTATTTTAGCAATTCATATGAAAGAAAATTTGCTAGCATTGTGTTGGCTAGCAGACCACACAAGAGGCATGAAAGCTTCCCAGCACCTACAGTCAGGTAGGAAAAGATGACTGTACTAGCTGACAAACTGCAGTGTTTTCAAGAACCCCATTAGCTCCAGGAGAACTGTGTATCGTTCTCAGAATGGAGGAAAATCTGATGGCTAGGCTATGGTATTTTTCATCTGCATGCTTTCAATTTGAATAAAAACCAGAGGCAGACACAATAACTTTCATTCCTCTTAATATTGTCACCCTATCAGCAAACTGAGCTGATAATACACTGAAAAAGTGTAGCTGGGTGGCCATTACATTTAATCCTCCAGCAGTTATTCTTGCCCTGCTGTTTCTCATCCTTACAAAGACTGCCTTGCAAATACCCCACGGTTTATCCACTGCCTCCAAGCACATTTTTCTGGTGGAGTTCTTGTGTAATGACATGGAAGGCAGATCAGGCAAGCTGTAAAACAAAAAATGGATCAGGCTGTGTGAGAACCACAAGGTGACTTTACAACAGGAGCTCTATCAAAGAAGGAGAGGTGTGACTAGAATTAAGCAGAAGACTGTGGCAACGAGGTGCCAAATGACAGGATGGAGTCATCTGTCTGAAAATATCTTAATGTCTGCCACTTAAGTATACACAACTGCTTGAATAGGTAATTTATTAGAACGTTATTGTATTGCACCTTTTGTTTCTCCAAGCATTAGAGGAAAAGGTATGTTTCATCTTAATATGCTGAATGTGTTTTCCTTCTGTCCACAATCCACAGTTAAATGATTTAATTTTCATGTCTGACTTCTATTTCTTCCACGGACCCAGAAATGTTACATCTGTAACGGTCTGATGAAAAATCCTTTAGAAGTCCGTGGAAAGTCTTCCACTGACATTAATGTCCTTTAAATTACACTTCTAATCAGTTTTAAAGTGAAGAACTGAATTGGTAGCCTCTGTATTTCTGCACCTTGTTGATGACATTGGGTTATATTTTTAAGAACTGAATACTCACTTTACCATGAAAAACAGCTAATTGCTCTTCTATGTACAGTGTCTGAAAATGAGCTCACTCCTTTTTGAAAACACGGTGTATGGCTTTTTTCTCTTTTCTTAATGCATTTCCATTGTGTTGAACCAAAAGAAAAATCATTCTATTACTATAAGCTATTCATTTTGTCATCAGCTGTGCATCTGTCAACCTTGGATATTCTTGTAGGGGATAGTGAGGGTGGGGAATAAACTCATCTGATCTCAGCAGGAAATTAAGGACTTACTTGCAAAATAAAGTGAGCTACAAATGGAAACGCTTTCAAAGAGAGAAGCAAGAACTCATGGAGGAAGCATCTAAAAGTATAGAAGAAAATTTGCTGTCCTAAGCTAGGGGACCATGCCCACAGTAGCATGAGAGGGCATAGGTGGGATATGGATTTTTTGCTTTTCATGAAATCTAACCATTACTATGAGAGGGATGCATGAGGTTACCTTCCTGCATGCTCTGATTTTGGAAATGTGTGAATTGCCTGTAACTGTCAATCTTACAGAGGCTTTTGCATTCCCCTTTTCTGTCTTTTGTGAATGCCTATGAATCCTAGGACTTCTGTTCTTTTTGTACTTTTTGTCTTGTCCTTCTTGAAAGGGAATAGAGGAAGAAAAAGGTGCTTGAAATATACTTAAAAAAGACTGGTTGGATAGAGAAGAGGTGCCCCTGATGCACATCACAGACTCTCAGGTGCTAGTGCTGCCATGTAGCAGTAGCAAGAAAGCAGTTCAAAGCTCTTTGAGATTCCTTCCTCCACCTGTATTTATAGCCATGGGTATTCTCATTCTGCTGAGAGAACAGTATTTAGAGAGACGATTTTCACACCTGTAATTACCACTCATTGTTCGCACCTTGAAATAGAAGTGTGAACATGTGAGGACACAGACAACGTTTGGGATTATTTCAGGGGTCTAATGAATCCTTTGGAAACACTTCCAAGCATATTCATATCCTTCACACCATGCTTACAATGTATACAGCAGGAAAGGGAATGTTCTGGAAGAAAGTTTTGTCCCTTATTTCTATCTAAACAGAGTAGTATCTCCATGCAAAACTATTTTGTGCATGATAACTATTTTGTCAGAAAAGCAGTTTTTCTTCCTGAAAGAGATCCAAATTTCCTGCTGCCCTTCCAGCCTTCCTTCATCAAAAGCAGGAAGACGAGCTAAAAACCAAGCTAGCAGAGGAAGCAAACCAAACTATTTCCAGTTCCTTGCAAATAGAGTGGCAGAAGTTGTTAATTCCACAATGCCTCACATGCTTCTGCAGTGCTAAGCAAGTGCAGGTGAGCAGCACATCCATAATTCTGCCATCTCTGAGTGCTGTGCTGTGCCTTTACCACACATGCTGCTCCCTGTCTTGGAAATGAATAGAGTGTGAAATGCCTGATGTAGCACACTTTCTGTGCTCTGAAAAGCCACATATCTGCTGATCTTTAGGGCTCTTCACTTTCACTTAGTAATCCCCTCACCTTTCATATACAATGCCATCTAACACCCCTCTTTCAATTTCCAAGGATAAAAATCCACAGTTTTCACTCATCTCACATTTAACGGATTATAATCCCCAAGACAAAAAGAGAAATTATGCTAATCTCCTGGCACAATCTATTCAGCACACTGCTGAAATGAGGCACCACAGCTCCTGCTGAGGTACATTTGCAGCTCTTCCTTTCTCCACACACACAGAGGATGCCTTAAGCACTTCACATCACAATCACAGCTCTCTTGATTGCTCCATTTTATCTTCAGCCCTACAGGACACTTACAGCTAATAAACTGGGTGCAGCTAAACTACTGGCAGGTGCTTCTTCCTTTCTATCATTTCAATCAGGGTCATCAGAATTAAAGTTATTTGGGTAAATAATGTGTATATATGGCTTATCACTGTTATTTCCTGGTTTTCAGAGGTTTTTAGGAGTTACAGATAATACTGTTAATAGCTGCAAATACCTCTGGGCTTTGAAGAATTGTATGTCCTGATGACTCTGAGTATTTTTACAAGAAAAGAAAACTCCTG
Organism: Oenanthe melanoleuca; assembly: GCF_029582105.1. Taxonomy (NCBI): domain Eukaryota; kingdom Metazoa; phylum Chordata; class Aves; order Passeriformes; family Muscicapidae; genus Oenanthe; species Oenanthe melanoleuca. The sequence continues at coordinate 35,544,985 of NC_079333.1, read as the reverse complement.
CCTATGTATACATCCTGGGCATATTTTGGACTTCAGCAGCTAGAAGTGAAGCTGTTAGTGGGTGAGTAGTGGGTGGTATCCCTGTCCATGGTAGGGAGGTTGGAATTGCATGAACTTTAAGGGCTCTATGAACTAAAATCTTGCTATGATTCCATGAATTAATCCTATTTTTCTTCCCTGTCTGAACTATAGGTGACATCTGCATGAGAAACAGCATGATTCTTTTGTAAGGTTATTGTCATGCAGATATCATATGTAAAGAGGGAAATTATCTTCAAGCTCTTGACCTTCAAATACCAGCTCCAGGCACCAAGTTCTCACGTTTCAGACTGTGAGAGCCACTTCACAATGCTGAATGTGTCTTTCAACAGATGTGCACAGCCTGGATTAACTTGGACATTAAGGAGCCTCAGGAACTTCCAGGAGTGCCTGCAGCAGTGCTGGCCACTACTGGAATTTCTGTGTCGGGCATGAGCCCAGGAGAAGCACTGCTTTATGTGGTGTTATGTTTGTGCTCCTGCACAAAGTTGTCCCATGTCACTGCCCATGGCCTCAGCATGCAGCTCTCTCCTTTGCCACAGAGGAGATATTTGTTAGAGGAGTTAAAAATACAACTATCTCTTTAAGGAAGTGGGACATAACCTGTCTTTATTCAGTTTAATAGGCAACTTATTTTATCCCTTTTCACATTAATTACCCAGGAGCTGAATATCTTTTGCATATGCTTTTCAAATCCAGAATACACCTGTACTGGTTCCACTGTGTCCAAGACTGATCTACCCTTTCACTCAAGGCATACTCACAGTCATATTTTCTTATGCACCTCAGCATTTTTTTAATGGAAATACAACCTGTCCTGCTTAACATTTACCAATTTTCCTCTGTATGTTTTGAAGTGAAGAACTTTTACCTGGCCTGCATCTGGAAAAGGATTTGTACCTCTTCAGATAAATTCAGGATGTCATACTGCCTGACTTCCAGGGAACCACTGTACTCCCATAGATCACTTGTGTGATGGCTGTTTGAAATCATATGCAATGACCTAATTCTTTATTTAATTGAAATTTTCCTTTGGATTTAGTTGCTGCAATATTTTATTTTATTTATTTATTTTTTTGGTTGGGGAAATGAATTCTTCCAACATAAGCAGAATCCTGTCAGTAATGTTAATTTAGTCCATATGAAGCAGAACCATAAAGACCTCAATTTCTAACAGTAGCCACCAAGACTCTGGGTTTTGCTACAGCTCTGCTGGACCACTTTTCCAGTCCTTTTGTCTAATCTTTCATATTCATGTCCTGTGTGCTTGCAAAGCACTGTTGCAGTTAATTTTGTGTGAGTGGTAATTCCCACGATTCCCATCTCACCCCTATGCTTCTACAATTACTCTTATTCCTTCACTACAGAGAATTATTCCCACATTTTTGTATTATATTTTGAAACATTTTGCACACACAACTTGGCTTATGGCTGTAGATTTAAGACCTGTTCCAGCTTGCTGTACTTGCCCTGCTCTTGATTTACTATTTGACATGGTAAATGTGGGACATTTATGTAACACTTTGCCTGTGGAGGCTCCACTGTGCAGAACAAAGGTGGCAGGTAATACTATCCCTGTTTTACAAGTGGTAAAATCTGACATAATGGCAATTTCAGCTATTCAGGCAGTCCTAAAACTGGGGGAGGAACTAACTGGAGTTGTGCTTCAGCAAAGTAATGTTGAATTAAGCATTTGTAGAACTTCAGCCCTGTGATGATGCTTCCCCCTGACACAGGGCTGAAGAACAGCAGTGTTGAACCAGGGGATAAAAAGTGCCAGAACCAGCATGTATTGCTGGGTGTGAGTATAAACTGGGAGAGCAGTGCCTGGAGAGCAGCTCTGGAGGGAGCAGTCTGGGAGTGCAGGTCAGCAGCAGCTCAGTGTGAGCCATCAGTGTGCCCTGGCTGCCAAGAGGGCAAACCACATCCTGGGCTGCATGGAACACAGCTGGTGAGGAGGGGTGAGTGCCCTGCTGTACCCAGACAGGTGTTTCACATGCCCTTCCCCTGCCCTTTGACACACACCCCTGCTATGTATGTTGAGGTCTTAAGCCAGCCTAAAGCAGCATAACTCCCTGGAATGACACACTTAGAGGCAGCTGACAGCCTTGATCATAAGCTGCCATCTCCCTCTGTGAAGAGACACACAGAGCCAAGCTTGCTTTTTAAGATGCAGATGGGTTATCGATTGAAGAGGAGCTGAGGACCACCAGGATAGTTTTGTTTCTGGTATAAGCATCAGTCTTCATTATAGATTAAAAATACTGTGTCCATGCAATTGCTCCATTTCTCTCATCATTTATTTTAATCACTGCTGACTTTCTGTTTTGCCTCCAGTCACTTTGCTGTGACATCAATGATTAATAAAGATAATTCAGAAAGATATTAATGGACAGAGTAGGATTTAAATTCTTGACAACAAACATATAACTTAGCTTTTAAAGGGAGAGATCTAAAATTAAAATAAATTTTTAAAAATATTGTCAGTTCTGTAAGCCATTCTGGACTTATATGTGACACTCTATAGCTTCCACCAAATAATTAGAAAGACATGGGAGACCAAATTAAAAATGTGCAGAGGGTTCATTTTGGTTAATCACAGATTATTTTAAAGACTGAGTCTATTCTGCAATTCCATGTGCAACTCCTGCAAAACCACATTCAGCCTGTAAATGAGGCGGATTTTTAAAAGAATTATTAACTGCCATGGACTGGAACCCAAAAATCCTTTTCACATTTTATATGCCACTGAGTGTGACACAGAATAGCCACAACCTGCTTTTTATTTCAAGAAGCAAATGCAAAGCACAGATTGCAAAGGCCTTGCTCTATTTTCTTTCAGAATTTATTATCCCACTGGCTGAGACTTTGCAGTTAAGATTCAAATAATATACTTCCTATGCCACACAAGACTAAATTTTCAGCCACGTTCAAGTTCTGGTACTGCAAACATGTCAGCCTTGTATTTTGTTGGCAAATGGGTATTTTTTATTTTCTAAAGAGATTGTGGGAATAATATAGCCAATATTATAGACTGTCACACAGAGTTTGGTCAAAATGTCCACACCTATCATCAGAATTCTCAAATTCTACACAAATAGAATTAAATTAATTTTAGGGACATTAGAATTCTGTCACTGCTCTTGACCTCAGCAGGACTGGGATACTCCAGGACTGGGAGAATGGAGATATTTTTATTTATCTGCTAGATATTAATTTAGCACCTTTACTTACTTGATCTATGTCTATCTCACCAGGTTAAATATGGTGGTGAAAACTGCTGGGTGCTCTGGATCAGTTCCCATTTACAGTATGCAGGTGCTCAAGCCACCAAGAGAGGGTAAAGCCAGCTATCTTTTGGGAATGGTTCCTGAGCACTTAAACATCTAGGATGTACCTGAGATTTCAGTAAAAGAGATGGGGTGAAAAGCCCATGTGTATACTGGGGAACAGTCTAATGGTTTGTTATCAAAGTTGACTTTGTTTCAGGGTGCAAGAACATTCTTGGACAAATTTCGATTTATTACCATAAGTGCAGTGTTTTGTGTCAAACTTTTCTTACACCTCTTAGGAGACTCAAGTATAAGGTAATACATTGGGGTAATCCTGTGGTTCTTACTTTTTGAGAAACTTAGCTTTCCAGGAAGGTCATTTTTAGAAAATTAAATCCATCTGAGTACTTCAGGGCTCTCAGCTACCCATTGGTCTAAACATCTATCATGTTTGTGAACATCTACCATGTCTTGCTTTGGTCCATGTGATACCCAAGAGGAAGCACTTGTTCAGGGATAAATCATGAAAATGGTTTAGCTTAGCACAAAAGCTGCATGTAGCAGAAAAGCATATGAATTTATGTTGATATGTTACAAGTGAGATTTCCTATACTACGCAAGAAACTATCAGGCATCTCACTCCCTTGTCTCCTCCTCCTTTTTAAACAGAGTTATGGGCTTTTAGTGTTTGGTGTGAGCCCTGCTGTTTGTTGTGTCACACTTTACTGAGTGCCTTTTACCTGTGGGCTGGCAATGAAAGCAGAGCCTTTAAAGGGAAAGCTTTGGAGACCCAAGATGATGTGGCAAGGGCAGTTTCTTGCCTTGGCTATGACTGAGCAAGGGTGTGATGGAGGTGCAAGGCAGTGGCTTTAAAAAAAAGTTCTCTTTTAATTTTCTTTTTATCATTTTCTCTCAAGGGAAAAGTTGGAGAATCACTGTGAATCTATAGCAAAGGGAGCAAGATAATATTCAGGAGCATTTATTTGGAAAATCCATGTTTTCTATTCTCTCTTTTAAGGCTGAAGTCAAACCTCATACCAGAAATATCTGCTCATCTTGCCCAGGGTGAGGGAGATAAAAGTCAAGATTGCACTCCTTCTCCACCCCTTGTCTCCTGAAGCAGAGCCTGAGAGCTGGAGTGGGAAAACTCTGTAGCTTGTTTCTTCTCTGCCCACAAGGTAATGCTAACAACAAAGTTTGCATATGAGCAGTAAGCAATGCTTGGTGTTTGTTACTCCCAGTGAATTTCTCCCTTTCTTTAATGGTATATGAATTTTACACATTTTATTATCAAGTCATAAATATGCTTATAGTGCCTGAGGACTGTACAGTACCTGTTCATCCAATAGCCACCCAAGTTATTAGGTGCCCCATCTGAGAAAGAGCATGGTAAAACCCATTACACACTGCTCCAAAGAGGGCAAGCACTTATCTAAAGTGGATCAAGAGAACACACACATCTATACCACATGTTCTTTTAATTAACAAACACTTTACCAGCACAGTCACTTGTATTCACAAGATGCATCTGAATGGAAATCTGACTTTAGACTTCTTGAAAATGCTCTAATGAGAAATTAAAGCTGCTGAATGATCTTATCGGAAAGGATTCTGAACACTTTCCTTGGACTGAGAAACAAAATCCCTGAATGCCCTTTTGTGCTCAGAGTCACTGAATGTTACTGACTTCTTTAAGGAATGTTTTCAGCTGGCTATTAAATGAGATTGGAACCAATCACACAATCTCTCACTGATGATTTTTTGGAATAAAGCATGAAAAGAACTAGATAATTTGATCCCACATTTCCTCCCCTGGTTCTTTCATTTTGTTTAGTGCTTGTGACTGATTAAACAGCATTCAAATGCCAAGAAAGGGAAGGAAGGTGGGATGTGTTTTGAAGGCCTTAGCCAAAAAGAAACTTCATTAAGTCTCTTTGCAAAAACATCTAAAGACCTCATAGAGAAATATCTTTGTATGTTTTTCAAAAGCAGCTCCTTGGAAAAAAAAAAGGAAATTCTATTTCCTTGGGCATGGCCAGATAGGACATAGAGAGAGGATTATCACAGGAGCACCTAGAAGCATAGCTGCCAGGGACTGGGTCTGTTCAACTTCCTAAAAATATTCCTGTTCCAGAAAAGGGAAAAAAATATTTGTCAGTTTTTCCAAATATGAACTAAATAAGAGAACTGTAAAGAACATGCAGAATTACTTTCTTTCTCTCAAATTTCTGAAGTGGTGATGCACGAGTACCTCAGAAGCCTCTATTAAATAGGACTTAGCAAGGGTTAATAGACCAGGGTTTAAAGAACACATGTGCAGAAGAAGCCAGAATTTGGATCTGTGGAGCTTGCCACAAGCTCCACCAGGGCTGAGATTTAGCTGGCCTCTAAAATGTTCAGGAGCGTTACTGAAAGCCTATGAATTCTGAGCTGCAGATTTTTGCTGGCTTTGTAACAATCAGGAGGTTTTTCTTCAGGCTAAACAGATGACTTACAGACCTCTTAGAAGTACCATAAAAACAAATATTAGGAAATAATACACTCCACACTATGTTGGTTTTGTGTAATATTGCATAATGTTTCTATGCACAGTACACTTCCTTTGTTGTGTGAAATATTCACAAGCTTTCTCAGGGAGATATGATTTTTCTACTGTGGCATCAGCTGTGTAATCAATGTTTTATTGGCCAACAAGATTGAAATGCAGCTCGTTCAATATTATTATGTGATTGAGGTTAGAAATCCCTCCCCCACCTCCAAAATAAAGTATTAGATAACCTTTATTTAACATTCTAGTGGGTAATTCATTTCATCTGAATGCTTACAACTGATATTCACAGACAGGATATTTTTATAGCATTGGAGGCTGGGATGGTGGCACTGCACATATGTTTAATTCCTTATCATCATGATGTTCAGCAGTGTCTTTTTGCTAAAGGCAGGTGGAATGAAGCTTGCAGTGGTAGAGATCTGGCAGCAGTGACAAATTGTGTACAGTTTCCACTTCCTTTACACAACAAGTCCCTGGGAGAAACCTGCAAGAGCATCGGATCACTTTGTTTCAGTTTTGGATTCCTGCTCTAAACAAATCTCTGTCATCATCAGCCTCCCTTGGTCAGTGGAAAGATTCAGGCATTTGAGAGCACAGACTGGATGCCTTTTTTTTAGGTGTCCCATCTTAGATGATCAGATGAGGGTGAAATAATACATTCTGTTTCAATACCTATTTATATCCTAAAAATTGTAAGATGAAGCTAGGAATCTCCCTAGCTGTTGAAGTCTACACTAAAGACATTTAATCAGTGAAATCTAATTTATCAAAAAAGCCAAAATGCTATCCAAAAGCTCTTTATAACTGTATAAAATATTCCTAGGGAGTAAAAAAATCATCTTACAACAAATAGCAAGAAGTAAAACATTGATCTTCCAATGGAAATGACTGCTACATAATCTTATTTGTGTTTCCTACTTCAATGAGCGATTTTCTCACCAAAAATGGTAGAATGGAAAGAAAGAGATTAAAAGCATATACAGTCAAAACAATTTTTATATTGTTATTGTTAATTAAACTGAAAGTTTTTTGTTCAAGAGAGTGCTGAAATACAAAGCTTTACAAGTTGCTGCACACAAAAATAACCAGATTGAGCACTCATTGCAAATTCTTTCAGTGCAAAATAATTCACAAACAGAAACACCTTAAGGTTGTAAAACATCTTGTCATGCATCTTGAAACATGTTGATGTGACAAGTTACAAGATGAATGCAATTTGGCAGGTATACATTAGGACAAGTACTGTATCACATGTAAATACTTCCCTGTTTTCAAGAGAATTTAAGCTTCTAATACTCCAAACTGCTTTCAAAAAGCCCCCACAAGCCCTTTCTGGCAATGTGAGTACAAATTACTGTATTATTCCTGAGAATGAATCTAAAGTCACACATGAGGAAGTGCAATCAAGCCAAGTAAGTCAGAAAGTTACCACCCATCATTGGGTACCACGTAGCTCTGATTCTATGTACCTTTTTGGCATACAATCAAGAATGATCAAATCATTGTGGCATAAGAGATCAATGCCCAGCAGCTGGGTGGTAATAATTGACTCTTCATGCTTTCCCCCACCATGGGGGAAACACATTTTGCTTCCTCTTATATATTTTGTTTCATTATTGGAATAAGCCAGGAGGCAAAACTGTCCAGATGTGGGAGCTCAGCTGCACAGTGGTAATTTGTTCACCTGTAGTAAGTCAGGATCATGTGTCCACACCTGCTGTGCTTTATGCTCTGGACCTGGTTCTTTCAAAGTGCTTCTAAGGGTTCTAAAATGTAGAAAATTTTTGAAAAAATTCCCTTGTGCATCAGTCAAACAGAATTTTTAATTATAGTCTAACCAACACAGGCATTTCAATGACAACAGGCAAAAATAAATAAATCTCTCTGTCACTTCAATCATTTCTCAATAATTGGTTTGGATACTGTAATTTTTCCTTCTGGTAAAAAGTTTCAGAAGAACTAAGTCAGAGTAAAACTTTTACAAACTAGTACTGTTAAATGGCCATGAAGTCTGTATGCAATCTTTCTTCAGAGCATCTGTACCGATGAAAGAAGGATCAGAAAGCTCTTTTTTCCTATTGTTCCCCCCAGGAGCAGACACTGATATGGAAAATCAGGCTGTCCCACTGTTTTTTACAGAAAGGTGGTCCTGAACTCACTCTCTGAAATAAGAACCTGTAGAAGCTGTCTTCAATCTGTTTTCTTTTCTGCCTTCTGTTTCACTAAGTATCTCCAGCAGATTCCTTCTGAAAATCTCAGGGACACTAGAGGTCAAGTAATTCCTTAAGACTATCCTTTGGGACACATCACTGTGAAAACAGAGAACAGCCTGAACTGTAGGAAATGGTTTCTATAAAATACATATTAGAGCAGCACAGCAGGATAGGACTCCATGAATAATTGTTTTCTTTATTTGGATGCTAAATGGAAGGGTTTTTTTTCCAACGTGCAACTTTTTCTATTTTTAACTTGTCTAAATATTAAAAAAAAAAAAAAAAAAAAAATCAATAAAACACTGGAAACATTTAATTTGGTCTGTAAATGAAGAATGTTATTCTAATTTTGGAAAATTTTTAGGAAAAATGATACCAGTGGTTCTAGAGGACTTTGTTTAAAGTCTTTTCACAAAATATAGGAAGAAAGTGAAATGTGTCCCTTTTAATCAGTCCTTCAATATCAAGAGAGCTTTTTCAGGACTGGAAGACTGGAGCTCATTTCCCTACTTTGCCTAGGGGAAGGAAGACCCACATCTCCTTTGGATATTTCCTTGAACTGCTACTAGGATTTTTGAGTGGCTTGTTCTCAGACTGTAGTTTCATAATTGGTAGAGTCAGTCCCTTTCAGATTAAAGGTACAGGATTGCTATCCTCCCAACTTTTCCTCAGATCGCTGCTCTGTTTCCCTCCTTAGTGCTGCTGCTAACCCTCGTGAAGCCAGGAATAGGGCCTGGCTGCAAGCTACATCCATGTGGAAGAAAAAAAATAATTGCTGGTGCCTGGATCTGATCCTGTCTCCAGGTTTGCTGCTGAGCTGCAGACGGGCTGGTAAAGGTGTGAAGGGAGGAGAGTGGGACTGCACTGCTGGAGATGGTGATGGAGCATGCAGCCCAGGGTTTTGGCTGCCTGTGACCCACGGCTTGGATTTTGAAACCAAGCTCTCTGATTTCAGCTTAGCTTGAACGAAAAGAGCAGCTGCCGAGCTCTGAGGGAACATAAGCCAAAGCCATGCAAAATGAGAAAATTCAAAACACAGGCAGAAGGAGAATTAAGTCCTTAGGAGAAAACTACTGACATGTGATGGCACAAAACTCCAAGAACTGAGAGCAATTCAGGGAGGTCGGAGTTCATTCGTTTCCAACAAGGAAGTTGACACTTCCCCATCTGACTGACGGCTGCCTGGACAACAGGCACTCACAGGGTGTCTCTGTCATGGGCAGCAAGTGTGCTCCTGCTGAGCCCAGTAGCCTGTTATCCTTCACTCCTGCTGTGTGCATGAACTGATAAATAATTGCTGAGAGTCACAGAATGTCTGTATTCCTGCTTGCAGTGTCTGTGCACCAGGCAGGCCACAGGGCTACCCACAGCCCTGCTTTTCCTGGCTCTAAATATGACACTGCAACGGGCATGAGAGGCTGGCAGCTGCTCATCACACCATCCACTTTAAGGGGTCAATAATTGCCACCAAGGAGACGTTTCCATCCCCTCCTGCAGAGCTGGGAAGCAAGTCTGGGTCAAAGCCCTAGACACTGCAGTCCTGGGTGAGATGGGGTGACCATCAAACCATGCAAACAGTTAACTCACTGTGCTCTGCTGCAGCCCAGCAAGAGCCTTCCAGTGTGATATGTCCTCTCCTCCTGCAAATTAGCACATGGCCTACCAGCAGCAGAGACAGACATCATATTGCTGGTAATTGACATGCATGGAGCTGTGCCAGTCCACACCAGCTGAGAATCTGGCTTATGGACAACTTGCATTGAATTTATTGGCAGCTTGGTTTATGCACATAAGCTTTGTCTTCGGTGCAGAGAGAGGGTTTTCTGCAGGATTTACAGCTATCTTCCTGTAAAACACTGGACTGGATGCTGGTAGGTTTTTGCCACAAATTAGTAGCCAAAATCAATTGCTGGTGGGGATTGTAGGGCTCAGTTCGTTTAGTTTTACCGAGGTTACAATCTGTACCTTGTCATTAAGATTTTGCAGTGGGTGTCATCTCTGCATAGAAACAACCATCACTGAAGACAAGCCATAGCTGACACCCAAACTCATGTAACACATCGTGTTTCCTCCAGGGAAAGAGCACACACTGGGATGAAGACAAAAAAATTCAGAGAGATATTGTTTGGTTTAGTGAGAAGACACATTACATCTCCTTTGCACATTAGAACGGTGAGCTAAATTGATCCTAAGAACGTACTGGTCCGTACAAATGGGAAAGCTGCTGCATTCATATGTACATAATAGGCTCATCCCTGCTGGGGAGCCAGCAATAGGTTCTGGGTAGTTGGGAACCGACATGCCTAATTGCTTCACCTCGGTAATCAGTGACGAAACTGGGGCGAGGAGCAGGGCTGAGAGTAGCAGGGGTGGCTATCAGGCAAGCTAATGCATTATTCAGCTATTTCTGCTCATGAAGCTTCCTTTCCAAACTAGTGATCTTCGCTGTAACTCCCATCCTCTTTTTCATATGTCTCATTAGACCCACTGGACTCATTTACACCTGCTCAGATGAGTTAGCTTTCAAAGGTGAGAAATGAAGGGGGAAATGAAAAAATTGCTTACTCCCCAGGGGTATTTCTGTGCTAACCCATCCATTACTGCTTGACTAATGTCCTGAAGCATGAGATTTTATACCCTTCATGCATTTTATTCTCTTCTGTGTAACTAGCTGATATTATCCCTACGTCTAATTAAGATTCCCACTCCTTAATTCTGAAATAGAAGAGAATTGCTGCTGTATCTCCTCGCATAAAACTATTTTATGAGCTGGCAAAATGATCTTTGTTCACAACCTGTAAAACTCTGCACTTCATGGGAATGAGAAATGTTAGCGAACTTTTCTGGCATATTCTGACATACGAGTGTGGAAAGGAATATATTGGCATTTAGAGGTTTTCTGTATTTGGAAATTCAAATGAGAGGATTCATATGAGTCAATTGTTTAGTAGTTTCACGGCAGATAAATGAATGAGCCTGCTACCCCTTTTTTTTTTTTTTTTTTTTTTTTTTTTTTCCTAAAGGGAGTTATTCAGATCAAGAAATAATCAACAAAATTGGCAATCAGTAAATGAGCCAAGTAACCTAGTCATTGAATTAAACTCCTGAAGATGCACTGTTCCAAGACTGAAAGCTTACTTTGTGAATCTGTTGTAAAAAACAATTCACCTTCTTTCATGAGTTCTTTTACTTTGACATTATTTTCAACCCCTCCTGTGGTTGGAAAATTAACTCTTCATGCATTTTGAAAATGCAAAGAGAAATGGCAGGAAAATGTTTTCAGCCCTTTCAAAATCAGCTCTATTTTTACTCAGATGTTCTGAAAAAGACTGTTTGTACACACAATTTTCTGAAGGTTTTACATAAATGTATGGAATTTCAAAATTTCATGTTACAAATTTTGCACTTGTAAGAATTTTTCATGGACAAAGTCTTTTGCTTATTATCTATGTTTGAGGCTTCTTCATTTAAATATTATAATAAATAGAGAATTTTGCACTTATGAAGAACAAGATGTAAAGCAGTAGAAACTTTGAGGAAGAAAACTGGTAATTTTATTGCTATAATTTTAGGATTCCAGTGCCAGTCTTTTGTCCCAGCTCCTCTCATACTGCTGTAGTGTACAGATCATTAGTGTCTCCTAAGCGTTTTCCTTTATGAGTGTATTTAGTCTACAGATATGCAGATGCTCAGGGTCCTGCCCTTTCATTTGGTTTCTATTTTTCATTTGTGCAGGCTTATAATCATGCTGTTCCAGAGTATATCTTTGATCTATGTAGGCTCTGACTGATGTTAAAATGTATAAATTAAGCATTTTTTTGTGTGTATTGGGGTTCTCTGGAATCTCAGGTTTTTGATAACAGCTTCTGTATAATTTAAAGAGCATACAGGATATGCTAATGAGGCATTGAAGGTATTAACAGCATTTGCAAAATTAATAATTGGAAGTAGTCTCAAAACGAGCCCTAGGAATTTAACTTACATTTGCAAGCACAAATGCACATATTTTCTGTTAGTGTCTGCAAAAATGGCATTCTTTGGTGTTTACAATGGGATGAGATTTTATATAGTTTTATATAGGAATTTATCAAAACAGCATGGTAGATTTTTTACAACATTTTGTCTTGGGATATGCTTTCTTGAAAGGACAGGGATTATTTGCAGACATATTTCCATCACTCTGTCTTCTGCTTGCAGAACAAAGAAGGGTCTGAAGTACTTTCTAAGAGTAAGACTGATGGATAGCTTTCATCTTTAATCACCACAAACAATTCTGCAAAAAAAGGAGAAACAATAAGAGATGTATTTAATGAGCTCCAGGTGACAAGCAGTGCAGGGCAGACTCTGCTGGCCATCCTTTTCAGGGTAAGACCCCCTGGCCCCATGCCAACCATCCATGCAGCACCTTACCCTCAGCACCTGCTCCAGTTCAGGCAGGAAAAGGAGCTGGGATCACATCTGGGGGCTGAGCCCCTGACCAAGAGAAGCCAGGGGATGTTAGATGATTATTTTCCCTCTATCTGGCACCAGCCATATCAGTATTTTAATGCATGAACACCCCATGTGCATGTCCCTATGCTGTGTAAGAGGAGTTCTCATACAGCTGTGTTGCTGTCTAATGGTATCCAGTGCAGCAACAGCTTTTTGCACGGGGGCAGCCCTTCAGAAGAGATAGAACATGGCTTTACCCATGCCCCCTGTCTCTGAGGCCTTACTGGGCCTGATATTGATCGTAATTTGAACAAAGCTGGATGCCCTCCTGGTTTTCAGTGTGTTTTTCCTTGATCTTTTTCAAATGACCATCTATCTTCAATATCACAGAGTTTTCTGCAGCATCCATCACTGTTCAATCTACACACTTCCCTGCTAAATCAATTCTGTGCTGTGAAGTCCCCGCAGGACTCTGCGGCTGTTTCTGCTCAAGTCCACAGCCTGCTTGGGGAATACTTTGTTTTAAATCATCATCATTCTCAAAACCTTTTAAATTGTGCCAAAGTATGACTGTCTTTCTAGTATGGACAAAAATGGGCTTAGGGCTGTGTGTTTGGAGGGATACAAGATAATTTAAGATATGTGGTTTTGGTCAAAATGCCAAGATCTTTTTTTGAAATCAATTTATAGGGAAATAATTCTCTTTAAGCAATGTATATTGAATCTTCATTGCCTTGTGTGGAATTCTTCACTGTTTCAACAGGGGCTTTGCAGAAGGAAATAAAAGAAATCAAAGAAGAAAAGAGATATATGCTGTAGCATAAGGATCTGTTTGGCATTGTTGCAAGGTTCTAGAAAAACAGAACCTTATATAATACAATGCTTGCTGATTTTTATCTGATGCTGTTAGTCATAAACCCTGGAAGTTGTAAGAGAGTAAATATAATAGCACAAATAATAAATATGCACTGCTCCACACTGACAATGCTGTAGTAGTTAATCAGTGATAGTCAGTGTTGAGGGTGTTAATGGAAAAGAATAAAAGATCTGGTGGCTGCTTTTGACCTTGCTAGGGCTCTAAGGGGTAAGGCATGTCACTTAACCACTGCACTGGCATGAAACATCTGCCCAGGACTTGCTTTCTGTGCTCATCTGCACAGCCTTATTGTTGTGACTTTAGCTTTCCTTCACTTCCACTCTGATTTCTGTTTCACCATCAGCCTCTGCTTATATTGGCTCTGATTTTTGCACTTGTGGAGGAGAAAACTGCTGTCTCTGCACAGACCCCTCTGGTAATCAATAGAGAGCTTGCACAGGGAGTGGCATGCTGCCAGTTGCCAGGCTTTAGCTTGAACTTGAAAGATTTTGGAGTCAGAGCTGCCATCCTGCTTGTCTTCCAAAAAGGTGTAAAAGAAATGCAGCTCTGAACCTGGACAGAGTTTTGGGCATGTGGTCCTGCAGACATTTATGAGAACCCCAAGAATCAAAGTGATGCAATACCTGCAGCTCATGGGAAATAAGGCAGAATCAGCTTTGTTGAGTGCTTTGAGATCCCTGGCTAAGGGAAGCAGAAAGCACTGCTCATATCAATATCTAATTGGTGTAAAGTAGGTTTAAATGGACTTTCCTTTGGTGGGATAGTTTAAGCTCTTCATGACTGATGATATCCAAATCAATTTTTCATTCAAATAATGAGCAAAAATTGATGAGCAAAAGCTTCCACTTCCTTAACTTCTAACCCAGCATTTTGTCCTCCCTGCCCAAGCTATCTGTCTCTGGTCATCTCTCCTCCCATACAAGATGATGAAACGACTGTCTGTGTCAGGAAAGCTCCCAGCCATGCAGCAATACTGGAAGAGACAGGGTGCAGCCCTGTGAGTTTATTCAGGGCTGTCCAAGAGCTCAGAGCACCGGGAGCCTCTGTCAGTGACAGATAGTGCAGCAGGCGCCTGGGGGCTGAGCGGGACGGTGCCAGACCATGCACAGAGGCTATGGTCCAGCACATGAAACAAGATTGTTCTCCCCATTAATTTCCTTCCCTATCTTGTCTTCCCACCTGCTGCCTCATCTCCCTGCTGGGTCTGGCCACCCAGCCATTCAGCTGTTTCTGTATGGGAAGGGGCTTCCCCTGCTACTGCCCTGCCTGTTGTGCAGCCTGAAGGGACCCTGCTTTCTGCTTCTGGCTGTTAATGTCTCCTGCAGTAGGAATGGGAGTGCTCAGGAGAGAGATAGAGAGCAAAGCCTGGGCTGTGGGCTGTGAGCTTGCTGCATATTGAGTGGGCTGCCATTACTGCCCACAATGATTTTCTCTTTCTCCAAGGCAAATGTTTCTGTGATAAGAAGTGAGAGTCACCTGGCTTCTCTTCCACTGGTGGTGCAAGTAACTGGTACATGATGTCAGATGAAATCACAGAATGATGGAAAGGTTTGTGTTGGAAGGGACCCTAAAGATCTACTTCCAGTGCCTTGGCCACAGGATGGGATGGGGGTACCTTCTGCTAGATGAGGTTGCTCAAAGCCCCATCCAAACTGATCTTGAACACTCCCAAGGATGGGGCAGCCAGAACTTCTCTGTTCCAGAGCCTCACCACCCCCAGAGTAAAGAAATTCTTCCTAATGTCTAATATAAACCTACCTCCTTTCAGCTTCAAGGACCCCTTTTTTAAGCTACTACTGCTTGACATTATGTCCTGAAGCATGGACACAGATCAACCTACACTCTTCCTACCAAGTTCAGAGCCAAGCTTATGCAAAGGGATCTTTCCATATATCCCTGCTCAAACAAAATACTGCTGTGAAGCTGAATTTCAGTTAATCTTTGAGACACTCCCAGTAAACCTTTTTTCTCCTGCTGACAGTCAATGTTGCATTCTCATTAGTGACTGAGTAATAAGTTTGAATTGTACAGAATATACAAAATATTTACAACTCATAGGGATAGAGAAAGCTTTAAGGAATAAGTTTCTGCTATTGAGGCTTGCTCTAATTATGTGTTTCAAATTCATATAGGGTTGTCATATTTCAGTGTTCTTGGTGAATGAGCCTGTATTTAGAATGGAAACACCATGGAACCATTATCTAGTTAGTTTGGGTTTTTTTAAAAAATAAAGGAGAAAATTTTCTATGACTTTTTATAGTCTACAGTTACCCAGAGGATATGAAACATCTGCTTTTCTGTGGTAAGCAAAGAATAACTCCAGCTGAGCATCCAATCACAAAATTAATCTGCATTTTATGGTCTATCTAAGAGAAACCAACAACTTATGCTATTTTAGATGATATAAGGGTATGTTCTAAAGAAGTTTTTGAAAACAGTATTAAGCAATTAAATAATACCTAACTGAGGACTGTATAATATGTTTGACTTTTTTTCCAAAGGAGTTAGTTTTGGTATTGTTTTTCTGGCAGAACTTTCTCTTTTGATTGAAATTAAAACTAGTTTTGGTGATGTCTAGAGAAAAAAAGTATCTTTTTGCAAACTGAAAGGATGGAAAAGCACAAAATGCTTATTCATTCAATTCAGGTTCTTGTTCATCTAAAAAGATACGTGAGGCAAAGCCAGTGAGCAGTGTTCCAATAGCAAAGAACATGGAAATGAAACTGACTTCAGACAGAACCAAATTGACAAAAATTGCACTTAATGGAGGAAAAAAGTAAGACAAAAAAAAGAAAAAGAAAATTAAATGGAAAAGGAAGCAGGCAAACAAAAAAAAAAAGTAGAAGCAAACTAGGTATGGATTTTATCTGGATAATGTTTCCTTAAACGGGTTATTTTAATTGTATGCTTACTATTTTCTTCCAATTATTCCCTCTACATTTTACTTGTAAGCCTAGTTTTTTCCCAAAGCAAAGTTCTTTGCTTTCTTGTTTGTAAGTGTATATTGATTATTTTACTCTGCTTGCAGTGGAGCTTGAAATGAATATTTTTCATAGTTTCCTTGCTTGTGCACCAGCATTATCAATAATCCTGGCAGAATATTAGTAAGAGGAGGTGAAACAGGACCTGAGCACCTTGATTTGCTTGAAATAACTGTAATGACATAAATAAACTTGCTACTGATTTATACTAATGATATTAGAACAGAGCCCTGTTAAAGCAAAGTGTAAACACTACATTTGGCTTGTTTGACTTTTATTTGCAGGGCTGACTCTTGCTGGTGTCCACAGCAAGGGGTTCAGCAATACCAACACAAGTTGGCCCAGATGTGCTTTTTGATTAGAGCATTCATTGATTAGATATTCCTGAAGGAATATCAGGATGCTTTAGACTGATGGGATGAAGTCATGGTGACTTCTATTTAGTAGTTTGAAGTTAGGCTAGTTGACTACATATACACTGCAGATGGGAGGAGAAATATCCCTCCAGGCCAAGTAACTGATTTCCTTGTTCATCTTGTCTCTCTCCTTGGAACAGAGCAACCCAGACTCCTTGAGACCAGCTCAAAAGTTTCAAAGTCCCTCCTCCCTTTGCTCCTTGGATGTACCTCCTGCTTCATTTCAAGGGATATATGCCATAGTGCATAATGGAAGAGATTATTTCTGATATTTGTCCTCTCACATGTGCTCTCCTGACCATCCCACCCTCCAGACTGCCTGAGGAACATTTTCCTCTGCTGCCTTTTGCTTTCTCAGCCAGGGTTCCTCCTGAGCTGTGTGTGCAGTGGGGAGAGATAGCTGTGTGATGCAGAATGGTGAGAGCTGTCAGTCTGATCCATGCTGGAACAAGCTGGGTCACAACTTCTCAATTTCGGGAAGTCCCAGTGTTTCAATACTCCAGGGTTAAAACTCCTTATGAAAAGTAATAACATTTTTATTTGAGCTAAAGAAATGTCACAACAGATTTGAGATTTTGCATTCAGGCCAGTGACAAGAGAAACAAGGAAGATGGTTATGTGCATATAAGGCAAGCAATTTTTTTTTTCTCTATGTAGCACTGCTAGGATTATAATTGGAATACAGCAGTCTATTACAAATGCTGTGTTGCAAAGACAGCACAGAAAAGTTAGGGAGAATTCAGAAGAAAAGTAACAAATATAAAGTGTTGTCAAAGAAAACTTCTTGAGGTTTTCTGGAGAAATTCAAGAGCAAGAGGCCTCTGCACATAAGGAAAAAAGTCTGAAGGGAGACAGAGTAGCTAGCCATAAACATAAAAATATCATACAAGGCTTGGTGTTTTGTCCACACGTGGCACCTTGGTATTGTTGTATCTCCTTATGGCTGGGGCCAGCCTTGTGCAGGTTGTCAGCCAGCAGAGACCTAATATTTCCTTTATGTGTGATCTGCACAAATATAGAAAACAGACTGGCAACAGCCAGAGTGCTCAGAATTTTTTCCCATGGACCTCTGTGTGTTTATAAACACATAGCCAAAGAAAAAAGTAAGAGAGAGCATTAAATGCCATTACTTGCAATTGATTTTGTTTATGGTGGGTCAGAGCATCCCCAGTTTTCATTCCACAGCTCACACTGGTGGAAAAAAACAAAGCAAAACACCATGAAAAGACCTCATTTCTTTCAACGCTGCCCAAATGAGCTATACTACAATTAAAAGCCAATTTTGTCCCTATAAATGCTTATCTTCATTTCATTCTACATGTGGTTTGCACTAGAGATAACCTGGAGACAACAGACAGTTCTAGCTTTAGTACATTACCCCCACCCCTTGCACTGAACAGTACCATAACAACCATGGTACCAGCTATAGGCATCACTTTTCCTGCTATCACATCTGATGGTCCCACAGAGGAGTGTGGCTGCTGGTCTGTGGATACAGACTACTGTTGTTTCCTTGCTCAGAAATTAGCTGTACAAAATCCACACTGTCTCCCTGAATATCATAATTGCTTGCTTTATAAGTCAGGAAATTAAAACACTTCTCAAAGATGACCTCAGAGGATGGAGCACTTCAGGCAAGGAAAAGGCAAAAGTCTTATTTTTCTCACTGTGGGTTATCTCAGCCTGAAAGAGAAGAAAGCTTCTTTATTTTTCTTCCTAATTATATTTCATAGATGTCCCAGAACAAGCCATTTCTGCAAAGCCCCTTGAAAGTGCATGGGGAGATGTGAAATATGGTGTGCTTTCCCAGAAAAGCAATTGGAGTGCCCTTTCTTGGCAATACAAAGTGCACACTTGAGCACTCAAGGGGCAAGTGCTTCCCTTCAAATGCTTCCCAGTTGAAAAGGAGGCACTGAAAGAGAAATTGTTTTCCATGAGCTTTGACAGGCTGGGTAAGGCAAAGAATGGTCCCAGAGAGACTTCCTGGGCTCAGGGTATACCTGCACTGCCCTCAGGGCAGCTCACCTGGAGCAGACACCATATCCTGGAAGAGGATAGCAGCTGAGCCCTGCAGAACAGAGCTCAGGGCTGCTCCAGCTTGGCCATCACCACCTGGGCAGTTTAAAGGGAGCATCTCTGCATCCTCTGCACACACCTCCCCTTGCCTCCCACATCTCCATCTCTGCTTGTGGGAGGCAAGTTCAGCTCCCTGTAGCATTAAAGAACAGTCTGTGACCTTGGGAAGAAGACCTCTCCCTAGGCAGTCACTGATGGAAGGTGAGGGGTCCAAGCCAACACCGTGGCACCTACATGATGCTCAGAGGCCAGTGCCTCTACATTCCAGCATATGCCAACCCATTCCAGCATATAAAATCACTGGATTGAGGTGCTCAGCGTGTGACCAGCTAAGGAGAGAGGACATGAACCTGAAATGAATCCTCAGCATCTCTGTAGAGCAAGGGAAACTGTACTCAGAAGCTCCCTTCCTCTGTTTTACCTGCTTTGAGCCAGGAGTATTTGGGCCAAAATGACTCCTTTTTTCTTTTCTTGTGTTCTGGAAATCTGATCTTAATAATCTTTTGAGACTTTCCAGTGTGGACAAAATCTATTTTCTGTGCTTGCACAGAAGGTCATGGTCCTTAAGTCTGTCTTCAGAGCACAGACAGACTCAGAAGGATCATATTGTAGAAAGAGAAGTGTCATTAAATCTTTTACTGCTTTAGTTTAATATATGCATCTTCAGCTTATATGTCATGTTATATAAAAACAATATGTACTTATTTTGAATAGATTTTTAGAAAGTTAAAGTTGATCCTATTTTTCACCTGCATAGTTTTGGGGTTACAAAAGCAGCTAATTTCTTCCATCATCTGAAGCTAAATTTGATGTAGCCCTAAACTTGGGAAAGCAAGTCATACAGTCAAGCTTAGATATTAAAAGCTGCACAATACACAATTGAAGGTAGACACCTTCATACATAGGAACCAATTTTCTTGTTTCCTGTGCCCTTCTTTTATTTTTAGTGGTAGATACAAAGATCCCAAGAAATTTGACTTTATTTTGTTTAAATCCTTAGTTTTAGACTTATGTACTTCAGTCCAGGTACTGAACTAAGTAGGAAACACATCCCTTTACTCCAGCTTTCCTTTTGTGAAGCAAAGTCTAATCCTGTCCCTTGAAAATCAAAGGCAGGACTTGAACTGATTTTCCAAATGGCTGGTGACCATAAGGCTTTCTCCAGATGATCTACAGAAGGGCTCATTTCCTTGGATGTCATGCTTAATTTGCCACCACTAGTAAGTAGCTGCACTGTCAAGAATGGCACAATTGGGCATTTGGCCCCCAAATTGCTACTTCATTTTCATTTTTAACACTGGTTTTGTGGGAATGGAAAAGAAATTAAACAGTAATTAGGGGACCAAATACACAGCTGAGCAATTCTTTGGTCCTCTGCTGTGCAGGCCAATGACCACAGGCCTCAAATAGAAATGCCAAAGGAAGCATGAGCACTTCATCATTTTTATGCTGTTATTTCAGGCCTTTAGAAAACTATTCAAAGATAACTTTGTTGCTAAAATTCCTCTTCATCTATGAATGCTAACAATACACCTTGAAAAGGGGGGTGGTTTTATTTTTGCATTTTTTATGTGGAAGCTGAATCCTTTGATAAATGGTAGGTATCTTGATTTGATTGCTAACAAGGAACTTCTTGTGAAACACTGTATTCATTTTATCCTGAAAAGTAAACACATAATATATTAAAAACTGTGAGACTTACAAAGTCTGATGGTTTCTGATACTAGTTCTTGAAAATAAATATCCTTTATGTTTAAAATGCAAGTTTGATCCATAGAAGCTTTCATTCTAACTGGTCTAAAGTGTAGAAAATAAATCACACTCTTCTTGAAGATAACCAAGATTTTGTTGATAAAGTATAACAGAATATTCAGAGAAAAAAAAACAAAACCCTTTCTGATGAACAAGCTAAGAGAATGACTCAATTTTTCCCCACCCTAGTATTTTGCAGCCCCAGGTTAAATCCATCACAGGAGTGCTCCTAGAAAAGAGACTGATAGGTAAACCCCATTATTAGAAGATTATAATGACTTCAAACTGCCCTTGTTCAAGGAGGTAACATATGGAGAATCCCAAGTGGAAGAAGAAAGCACTTGATATTCCACAGATGCAGCTGGAAATGCTTCCTTTTGACTTCACAAGCATGCATTCAAAGAAGCATGACCTTGGATTTTTTTCCCTTGCAGTACACAATTAGCATTGTCCAGAATGATAGCTTAAAAGTAATTTTTAATTGTGCAGAAATTATATTTATAGTGAAAATGGTAGGTCATTGAATTACTGTAAAATTTCTCATTAATTAAATGCTTTATACCTTTAAGCAATTAGGTTTGTGTAGTAACCTGTTGCCATTTCCTACATTTATTTTAATATTTAACCACAGATGTTTTGTCAGCAGAGAACTGAGCTCTCTTATGATGACTGGAGAGAGGGGAAGGAGGAAGTGAGTGGGTGGGTAAGAAGCAGTGATAACAAAGGTTTTATTTCATCCTGCAGGTGACATTGAAGACATATTGCCATCTGGCATGATAAACATTATAATATATCAGTGCTTGTTTGCCAGATGTTGCTAGACACAAATAGGCAGTGGTTCTGATGCATAGGGATGATTTAGCAAAATGCATCTTGCTAAATTGGAGCATCTGACTTGTCATGTTTTATCTTGCTTCCACTGGCTAGGTATAAAGCAGGAGGGACGTCAGAGTTATTGAAAATTAGGCAAATTGTACAGTAAAACCAATATTCTACTGCAGACCAAAAGAAATAAGGCCACTGTGTGCAACAGCTAGTTCAATTTGATAGTGTTTGAAATAGGCCAACACGTGATAGTGTGCTCTGCCAACACTTCATACATTCATGCAAGCATTTTTCAAGCATAGATTGCAAGGCAAATAAATGCACCCATATTTCTTAGTTTTTCAAAGCAGAACTTTTTAATTTCCATTTTGATCAGAGTGTGCATGTGTCTGAGTGCTTGTCTAGGTCCTCGCTGTCTGGGAGTTTTTCATCTCCCCTAGCTGAGACATAGAAAGTCATAAACATCAGTATGCCTTTCTCACAGAAAATCAGACATTTTCTGTCCCACGTTGCTTGTACATCAAATAAAGCCAAGGTGCTAGGGAACCCTGGACCCTCTGAAAATTGAAGGTGAGCATCAGTAGGCATTGCAGACACTAGAAGGAAATTTGAGTGGTGAGAATTCTGCATTACCCTGAAGATAGTCTGTTATTTTCTTCTGTATTGTAGCTATACTGGGAGCCAAGACAAGCTGGGAAAAAACCCAAACACAACAACCATACAAAGAACCCTTGAAAATTTCTTTGCACTTTTTAGCCTTTTTGTATCAACTCCATGGGCAACCTATGGAACACACAAGAATGGAAATATAACAATGAAACTGTCTTTAAGGTGTCCTTATTCTATGATCTGTATATTTTAATTTCTCAAAGAAACACTCTGTCTATTCAGAATAATAGATGGGGGATTAAAACTGGGAGAGTTAGGAAATGGCAAGGAGGCTCCCACCCTGATAAAGCATCTATCTAGGTCTAGGCTGCTGCTTTGACTCATTGGTAATACTGATGCTGTAGACTGATGAATGGTATCAGAGAAGAAGAAGACGAAAAGAATAAATAAAGCATTGCTATAGAGATCTCCTCAGGACAGGGCTTACGTCACCTTATTTCATCTCTTGAGAAAAAATGAAATATGTTACTGGGTTAGACCAGTGGCCCCCACAGGGCAGGCTTCTGACAGTGCAGAAAGTGAGACTGTGGGTGTGAGACAATCTGCCACCTGCAGTAGGCTTTCCCTGCCCCTGTATTCCCCAGTGTGCCCAGCTGCAGTCACTAGCATATCTGGTTGTGGATTTTTTACCTATGGCTAATCTCGTTCTGGATCTGTTGGTCCTGTCTCTTTCTATAACTTCCCATGGGGACAACTTCCCTGGCTGTGAAAAGCTAAATCCTTTCAACCATTTTAACTCCTATGAGCTTCAGTGTTCTGAAGCTATTTCTGAAGTGTTCCAGATAGTTCTAATATTGTGGGATCTGTTTAACAATAACTCTGCATCTTGATAATCTACTGAATTCATATTTTTTCAAGTTCAATCAGATTTTACTCAGTCTCCTCTCAAAACTGTAAACTAGGGATATTTTTATCTTTCCAGATGGTATAGCTCCATCTTTATCATAATTTTCTTCTCTGTGTCTTTTCTATCTGTGCAAGGGCTTTCTGGAGGTGTGGAGATAAGAACCATGAACAATAATCAGAATGTGGATGTGCCAAGTTTTTATACAGTGCCAACATAAAGTTTTATGTTTTGTTCTCAGAGCCCTTTCTGATGACACTTGTTGCTTTTTGGTCCCATATAGCTGATCCTTTTTCTCTACTCTGTGAAATGACCATTGATCCCTACCCTTTGGTTCCTATCCTTTAAACACATCCATAGGAGGGCATAGTTTCACATCCATAGGAGGGCTTTTCCTTCAACCTCTTCTCATTCCTTCTTTGATGGTCTTTCCAGAAAGAACCTTGCCAAAATCTTCCTGAGCAGCCAAGCCTAGGATGTTGATTGGATCAGGTTAGAGACACAGCCATTTACCCAAGTCAGGAATTCCCTTCACAGGTGCTGTGCTGAGCCCTTCCCACCAGGCTGCCTTGGTTCTGTGACCTTTCACTGTGTTACAGACTCTGCTGTCTTGCTGAGGCTGGAGGTCAGACTGGGCAGTCTGTGCTTACGAGACCTTGCCTGACCTTTTCTGTGGACAAATCACCTTGGCACCCCTCCATTCCTCCAGCACAGGGGATTGTAGCTGACATGTACCAGCTGTGACACTGCAATTCCACAGTTCCTTCAATTTCCTCAGGTAAATGCCATCCAGTCCTGGTGATGTCCTTGCTGCCTGTGGGGTTTAAAACACTCCATGTATTTGTCTGGGTCGTGTCAAGCCTCTGTGACCTGTGGACTACAGAAAAAGTTAGACATAGAGATATTTCCTCTGGGAAATATGGGAAAGGTTGATGATAAGAGTTCACTGGGCTTTTTCACTGTGGAATTATGTTCCCTGAATCTCTTTTTCATACTTTGGTAATCAAGCAGTTCACTGATTAACTCACCTGCATCCCCCTCTTGAAGTATTTAATGAATATGTGACCATCAGTATAAAAAGCTACCCTGTGCATGCTCTGCAGTCCTAACCCTTCAAATGACCTGTTCTCCTTTTGACCTGTTTCCCTTATTTGAGTGAGCTTTCAATTTTTTAACTGTTGACCTTTTCCCTGTGACAGCCTCCTTAACTTTCCCATTGAGCCATGCAGTGTGTTATTAAATTGCTTTGTTTTCCTTTTGAATTATGGCACATATTTTATCTGGGATCCTAATATAATATTTTTTCCTAAACATTCATGATGCTTATAGATTTCTTGGGTTTGGACTACTCCTTTTAGGCTATGTTTTTATTTGTTTCGTTTGTATCAATTGCCTAGTTTTTCTGCACTCTCTTTTCTTTTGTATTTTATTTATGAGGAAAAAATTCTCCTGAAAAGTTAAAAGGGGCTATAAAGTCCTTGCTGGAGGTCTGAGTGGATGGATCAGAACAGATAAGGGGTCTGAGTCACTTACAACAGCATAGCAGTTATTGTTACTATCAGTCTCCTTTTTATTGCTTTTTGAATAACCCAAACCTGTTTGGTTTTTTCTTTAATATTCTCCTTTCCTCCAGCGTCACATTTTATCTGCTGTTCATTTAGACATTCCCCACATGGATTTTGCTGTTTATATATATATATATTTTTTTTTTTTTTTTTTTTTTACATGGCAATCTTTCTTTTGTCCCTGGAACTCTTGGAAAATTAAGGATCTTTAATGAAAAAGCTGAAAATTTATATATTCCTTGACATTTTGATGTTTTTTTTATTGTTGATTCTTCTGGTTTTCTGACTTTTCAGTGTTGGTTAATGAAATGATATGAAGCATGTCTATCCTATTACTCTGAACTTATCTTTTTGCTTCTCATGCATTTTTCCTTTTTCAAACCTCCTCCAGTCCAAAATCCTTAGCTCTTTGCTTGTGAAAATTTCATCAGCATCAACAGGGAAAAAGTGAAATGAAAAGGAGGATG
This sequence comes from Oenanthe melanoleuca, assembly GCF_029582105.1. NCBI lineage: Eukaryota > Metazoa > Chordata > Aves > Passeriformes > Muscicapidae > Oenanthe > Oenanthe melanoleuca. The sequence continues at coordinate 35,520,007 of NC_079333.1, read as the reverse complement.
GACCTTCACATCTCCTGAATAGGATAGACAGCATTTATTATATTTGCTAAATGATAAAGTGAGAAGATGGGTGTGAAGAGGCCTATCCAGTGTAATAGCATTTCAGAAATAAATTTCAATTTCTTGAGCAAATCTGCATTGATTCTTTTCCCACTTTCATTTAGTGATTTTTAAAATGTCTTTGAAGTTGGCTTTTTTCTTGATCTTGTTTCATTTTTCTTTGATACAGCATTGTTAAAATCCATCTCATAGATAATGAGTGCTGTACCTTTGAATTGCACTGTTGACATTTCCAAAACTGGAAATACCTGACTATACAACAAAGAAAAGAAAGTATTTCATGTCATAAATGGGTATAATAGCCATTCTTTAACTAAACAAATTTATTACATTCTGCATATTTAAAAGAGGCACTTCACAGAGTGCTACATGCCAACCTTTATTTCATCCCTAACCTGAAACAAAGGTGAGAGTAATGGGCTTTCTCTAATGTAACATTACTAGTGTCTCTGTATAAATTAGAAGATATGTTTCTGATGTTATTGTTCATTTGAGGAAGTGTCATTTAGCTTCAGATGGTGCAAGGAGGAGTTCAGGGAAACTGAAATGAAGAAGGGACTAGTGGAGTTAGTAGAAGATTTTAAAAAATCAAGGAATGCCATATGGACAACCAGAAATCTTAGCACAGGGTGGTGGCTTGTACTTGGGTCATCATGAGAGAATAAGGACTTCTGTATGTGTTTCTATACTATTGTCTGGAATCTCTTTGATTTGTCTTTTCTACTGTAAGTTTCTCTGTAATCATCAACAGATAGATGCATTGAGACAGAGAGATAAAAATGAAAACATTTCTTATAAACTAACTAGCACAGGACAGTCCATCTTTAATGGAAAAAAACTAGAGGAAGGCAGGTGTAGGACCTGATGCAATCTCCCACCTCTTCTATAGTTGACAGGCTCCTGCTGAACTGACCTTGGAGGCTCTTTGCAGCAGCAAATTGCTCATCGTGGTTTATCTGAGGTACAGCAGGGCCATGATTTTTTTTTGTTTTAGAAACACTAACTAAAACCACTCTCAGTTCTGGACTTTTCTGTGTGGGTGGGTCTCTGCAGGAGGTACAGTTGCAATGCACCACATTCACTGCTGAGAAATACTATCAAGGATGCTCTGTGTAGTTTAAATCCTGTGTGGTTGCAGGAAGAACCATCCTTCTTGCTGACAGCAGAAATTCGCACGCACACGAGCTGTGAAATGTAGCTGGGTTGTTTGCTGGGGACAGTCACTTACTTTGATTGTTCCTTTTGTGTTTTTCATTCTGGGAAGGACCATCTGGCTTCAGGGAGGCTCATCTAAGGAGAATGATAAATGCCTGCTGGAAGACTGGAAACTTTCTATGACTTTGGTAGGTACTTTAGAGATTCTTTAGCCAGAGGGTCTGACAGACATAAAAGTTCCTTCTTTTAATAATGACTGCTAATATTAAATGCCCAATATTAATAATTAACACCTGTAATAAATGAACTGATTTTCACTGCTCAATTCAAAAAAATCAGGGAAAATTAAGTGTGTCCAGCACATGAAAAAACCTTATATTTTGCTTTGACGACCAGATTTAATGCTTGTGATCTTGGCATGTCATCCTAAACATCCAGTAGAGGTGGAATGCATGTAGGATTTGTCAGATCCTATTGAGTGACCTCTGCTCTCATCTTCTGAATGAACAAGCTCCTTTTCAAGTGATAAGGAGGGAATCCATTGGCAGGATCATCTTACTGTGTTATATAACAGGCAAGAGTCAACCATGATGAAAACCTATGATCCATCTGTTTGTCTTAGTCCTCAAACTCTTGTCCAGAGTAAGATATGGGTAGCTCAATGATTAATTTTTTATTTCATGCAGACATTATCTCTTCAAAGACTATTTTGTGGGGTTGGACACAGTCACTCTAATTTCTTTTCAGTTTAACTTGGCAGGTCTGATTATTTTCCCTAGCCATTCAAATAGTATTTTATGGTTACTCGCTGACTTTTGGGGCTGATACTTTTGTGAAACAGAGTTGTGCATAAAGCTTAGAAGCTTTTGAGGTTTTGTGTTTGGTTTTTTTGTCTTTCCCTGAGTGAAAGGAGTAAAAATAGCAATGGTTGTCAGTGCATATAAACAGGAACTATTGCTGTGTTGAGATACAGCTACACCACCTCTCTGTCACTTTGATGCAGCTGGTTTGTCATAATTCTTGCTGCAGGTCAGAGGCAATGAGTTTGGATGTTATATGTGATCTCCTGGGAAAGGAAGCCAGTCTCTGTTGTACCTCCATGGATTGTCTGAGCAGTGACAATGAAGTCTGGATTAGAATCAGCTTCTTCACTTCTTTCTAACTCTGGGGAAGTAGTAGCTGTTAACAGCTCCTCTCTGTAGAGGCTCTGCAAGGTCATTGTAAAGATGTGCTTTTATTATAATCAGTGTGGACCCATGGATTGTTTACAGGAAAGAAGAGAGAGAAAGGAAGGGGAAAAGACAGGATGATCAAATCAGAAACATGCTGGTGCTGAATATAAATCTTGAAGGGACAGGGTTTTGGTTGAAAACTCTAATTTGTAATAATAGGTCCCATAGCTCAAAGTTTGAACAGACTGAACAACTGCCAGTCAATTTAAATTCTGGAGAAAAGAATGATTCTGAAACAAAGACTGGGCTAGAAGCAAAGATTTTATAATTAGTTGTTGCTCTGTTTGGAATCAGAATGAAATGCTGGGCTTTAGCTCAGGAGAAGGCACATAGGAAGTTTCAGTGAGGGTGCTGAGATCCTTCTCCCAATCATTGAATCCCAGGATCCTGGTCAATGGATTTGTGGGCAGGGTGAGGGATGTGATACATGAGTCTGCACAGAACTGGGTTGTGGAGCTCCCTTGGATCCTAGAATCATGGAATCATGGAATGGTTTGGGTTGGGAGGGACCTTGAAGATCATCTTGTTCCAAGCCCTCTGCCATGGAAGGGATGCCACCTACCTGATCAGGTTGCTCAGGGCTTCATCCATCCTGGCTGTGAACACTTCAAAGGATGGAGCTTCTCCCCAGTGAAACAATATTTAGTTCTAGATAGCTTTAAATGATCCCTCTACAAGGTTCTGGGAGAATATAGCACAACAAGGTATCATCATAAGTCTAGATAAAAGTGTAGGCTTAAAAGATTGTTTGTGTATGTCTAAACATGATGCTGGATTCAAACTTCTGAAGTCACTGTTTTAAGCACTTCATGTTGTCCTACTACTCCTACAACATCAAGTGTATTTTACTAAAAAGCCAAAAAAAAAAAAATAGAACATAAGAGAGATAATATTTGTAACAAGTCACAGTAAACTCCTATTGACTACTAGTGAAGAGAGACTAAGCTGGGTTGAAGTAATTTTTAAGAATTATAAAAAGAACTAATTATTTTGCTGGAATGTAAATGAAAGTGGCTAGGAAAGATGTTTTAAAATTTTATTTTATTACATTTTTGCAGTAACACTCTCATGGCTCATCTGAATTTTGTGAAATTTTGAGAGTCTGGTAAAGTCAGAAGGATTGGTGGCATTTTTTGTTACATTGGGTTGGAATTTTGGGCTGGGTCCAAAACTAATTTTTGATTGCTTGCAGCTGAGGGTGTTAGAATGAACTGCTTGACCAGGATTGTTCTAGAACAATCACATTCTGCTGGAAGTAAGGCGATAATAACAACTAATATCAAGTCCTTCATAGAATTAATTCAGTCTTTTTGATGTTCATGGATTGTTAATGAGCAGCCTGCGATTTTATTTGAACTTCTAAATAAATTAATTTTCTCAATATTTTTGATAAACACTTTTTCTTTCTGGATTGTTTATAAACAATTAATTGCAAGTACTCCTCAATCAAAATTTAATTGATGTTCATTAGATTTTATCACAGCCAATGTTCTCTGTGGTATATTTAGAGCTAGGCAATAAACATTTCTTTCACCTTTTTGTAAATTTTATTTTATTAAGCTTTAAAAACACCCCCAAATGTTTGGAAATTTCTTACCAAAGAAGAAATAGAGTGCCATAGTATCCAATGATATCCATGTGGGCTATATAAGCCATTCATGGAACAAATCTTTACTCTGTATTTTGAGAGTCACTTAGAATATTTTTTCCTTGTATTTTGCTATAGACTCATTCTTGGTGGAGATCTTATTAGCACCAAAAAAAAACAAAAGAAAGAAAAAGTTCTGATTTAAGGCACCAGTATTTTCAGAGGAAAGTGAGGTTTTCAGAGGTTTTGGTGAAAAACACTCTATTAGTTCTCACTATAACATTTTAAAACAGGTAAACTTCTCAGAATCAGGAAGAAACCACCACCATCTGCTGTTTCTTCAGTTTAGCCTTCAGAGAATAAACCAGTTTAAGTATTTGGCACTGAAGGAAAAACCAAACAACTTTTCTTGTAAACAGCTTTCCATTTGCCTGGAGCAGCAATTTTTATAGCTGTGAGCAAGCTAGATGAGGTGAGGTGAGATTCACCTGGCCAAATGAAGCTGCCTAAACTCAAGTTAATCAACTTAGATGCCTTCTAAAGAGCATTATTTCTCCTAAGTTTGATGTCTACATTAGATAGACTGTAGGTGGCATGGCAGTATTTTTAACCAAACCCTGCTTGTATTATCTGAAATGGTCATTTATATGTCTTTGCATTAGGGAATAAGCTCCTAAGACTTTTTCCCAGAATAAATGTTCTCATTTGCAAGTCCCATAATCTCATGCTCTGTGAATTCTTTTAATATCCATTTAGAAAGAAGCATTTCTTTGAATGCTGGTCCAGCCAATCTCTTCTCTAAATGTCTCATGGAGAGGAGGGGATGTGGTGTGTTTGATGTTGGGCTGCCTAAAGCCTTTGAGATGGAATGACTCCTAACTTCTAAGGCCTGTGTGCCAAGAAGCACCAAATATTGCTAATCTCTAAAGCTTTTATGTTATTAGAGCACAAAATAACAAGCTACCATGACACAACTCTTTATGTAGAGGAAACTTGGACTGAGACAGATAGAATTAAATGCTTAAAATAAATCTATCCCCTTTGCCTACACCTTTCATCCTTTCAGGGCAGTTTTTTTTTCCTTTCTTATGATCCTTTATGGACATAAGCAAACTCCACAGAATTCCTAGGAAAGCTTCCCTCACATCACTTTTCTAATATAACTTCAGATACTTCCTCTGTTGCCAGGAACCCTCCAGCTATGCTCTTGAGTTTCCTGTTCTATGTTTGGACTCACTGTGTATTCCTAAATCCTTTTTTGTGCTATTTCATTCCTGAAGCTTCACCCAGCTGTGATTATCCCAGGAAGATGCTATTCTCTGTCCAGAATACACCAAAATATGTAATTGGCAGGGATGTGGAACTAGTTAAATGGCTGCATCATGTACCAGAGATGGGAAAGCGAGTTGTGATTTTCTGTTCTATCTTCCTATAGTCTCCATCACAGATGTGCTTGTGCAAGGGAAGTAGTTTTATTTTATTTTTACACAGCTGTTGACAAACTTGCCACTGCAGTACATACCCTTGCAAACATATAACCTCTTTCTCTGGTCACCTTTCTGCAGGGCTCCTCAGTTTCAGAGTGTTTTTGGGATGCTGCAAAACCATTGTTCTTTAATTTGAATCAGTGAATAAAAATATAAACAAGAACAAAATCACAAAAATATATATGTATGCACATGCCTTGCAATTTTTTCATAACCAGACTGTACAAAACTTGAAATCAGCCAAGATTATCAAGACAGAAAATAAAGCAATGACCCTGATATTTTTGAGTTCTTCAATACTATCCAGGTGGTCCTACTGCAGTTTGGAGACTTGCTACAATTTGCTTGGCACTTCATGATTTAGTAAAGAAAATAGAAAATAGTACTTAAAAAGAACTCTTTCTATGCTGGAGAACAATGTAACAGATGGACAAGATTTTTCCTAGCAATCCCTAAGAAAATTAACTCAACAAGACACCGAAGTGGCAAATGGATATTCCTACAGGTTTAATTCTAACTCATCAGCTTTGGGAAAAATGTTTTATTGCAAACCTAAAACTTGGTATATTAGAAAATTAGTTTCTGCTAGTTTTCCTGAGTATTATATATTAAGCATGTAAGAACCCCAGCTGGCATGCATGACCTACTAGTTTGGGTCCCTGAAGAGTAAGTGGTAAATACGAGTTTGGAAGAACATAGAGCTTAAACACAAACAGTGATCTATGTGACATGAAGAAACTGAAAAAACAAACAAACAAACAAAAACCCCCAAAAAGCCAAAAACAACAAAAAACCAACAAACCAAAGCCAAAATCCAGACTGCAAATTAGCAGTCCTTACAGGGAAAAAAAAAAAAAGACATGAGATTGCAGTGTTTGTCTGTATAGTTGAGAACAAGGCAGAAATATACATAAGGAAGTGGGTGTTTGTTTTCTTATATTTAGCTGGAAATGAAAGAAGCCCAGACCAGATTGTACTTTTTATAATTGCAGAACAGCATCCACACTTGCAATAGCTGTCTGCCTTTTGCTACTTCAGTGTGACACTACAGATGTTTTATTAAGTGAACTGTAATATCCTCTCGTCTTAAGAGTCCAACATCATGTGGTGATGTAATGGGATGTTCTTCCTTTTTCTCCTTTCATTCATTTAAATGCTAAGACAGGAGGTTTGAATAAGTCAGGAGCATTACCTTTTTATGCACTTTCTATCTTGTATCCAATGTTAAACTGTGCTTACTGAGTAACAGGAGAAGGGGTAGCCCCTTGCCTAAATAGATTTATGCATAATAACCCCATTCTGTGGCACAAGGAGGGCTGGTTAGCAGAGATTTGGAGTTTTTTTCTGTAGTTCAGGAAGGTGTTTTTTAGATGATTTGCTGTTTCAGACATTCCTGAGACCTGCATCTTGGATGGACATGAAAGAAATGTAATTTGTTTGAGAATCACATCTGTTTTTATTTTAAATGCAAGCTTTTAAGGGAGAAAGGATATATTTTACCAGACCAGCTGACAGAGCTGAGGAAAAATGAATATTATTTTCTGCTTAAAAATTCTTCTTTGGTTCCCTGGCTGACTTTGAATGTGAAGTCTGCACATTTTTTTTCATTTGTATTTTGATTTAGAAAAAGATACCACATGTCTCTAATTCTTCTGCCTTAGGACATGTTGGCTACCACATCTTTATTTTGTTTTTGGCATTTTGGTTTCTGGCTTATTAGTGCATGGTGATTTGTCTGCATGGGAATCTCTTCTCAGTTTTTACCTGTTCCTCTTGCTTTATTCTAATTGTCATCATTTTATATACCAGCCCTTCTAAAAAAATTCTTGCCTTTATCACACAGAATATAGAATCATATTTTCATAGAATCATAAGATGTTATGGTTTGGAAGGAGCACCTCAGGTTGCCCTGAGCCCCATCCAACCTGACCTTGAACACTTCCAGGCATGGGGTATCTACAACTTCTGTGGGTAACCTGTTTCAGTCTTTAATAACCTTCATTGTTAATTTCTTATATTTATTATATTTAATCTAAATTGCCCTCTTTTAAAACCATTAACCCTCCCCAACATTTTCAAAAAAATTGCTAAAAAACATTTAAAAAACATTGCCCCTTGCCCTAAATCAGCCTGTCTTCATAGGAGAGATCATCTGGGTGGCCTCCTCTGGACACTTTCTGACAGATCCACATCCTTTTTATGTTGGGGACCCAGAGTTGCAGCACTCCAGGTGGAGTCTCACAAGAGCAGGGCAGAGGGGCAGAATCCCTTCCCTCACACTGCTGGATACAGCCCAGGATTGGCTTTTTGGGCAGTGAGTGCTCGTGGCTGGGTCATGTCCCAACTCCTCCTGGGCAGGGCTGCTCTGCTCTGTTCATCCCCAGCCTGTGCTGGTACAGGGGGTTGCCATTACCCATCGTTCAGCACTTTGCACTTGACCTTGTTAAACCCCATCAGGTTCTTGTGATTCCAGTTCTTCAGCTTGCCCAAGTCCCTCTGGATGGCAGGCAGTTTTTCTAAAAGTTTTATGTCTCTTTACTGCTTTCATCATTATTGTTCTACTATTTTTTTCACCTACAGGAAAGCTATCTAAATGATCATGCTTGCTTTCATGGTAACTATTTTCATATATTCCTGAAAAGATTTAAATAATTGATCCTTTTTTTCATATAAATCACTGATTCATACAGCTACTGAGCCACTACCATTCTTGTGCCAGCTTTTGAGAATTGAGAGCAGAGAAATATTTTTATAACATGCTCCTTTATCATGAAAGGTCTATTGAAAACTACTTGGCAAGGAAAGAGTTCTGTAAGATTTCCAAATACATAAAGGACCTTCATCTGATCCAAATTAGAGTGATCTCTCAGCCTAAGCATAAGTCCACTGAAGGCATATCAAAAGCTCTTACTACTATCAAGAATATGATTCCAAACCTATTGCTTAGGCTAAGGGCTTGATCTGACTTTAAAAAAGCATGTAAATAAAACTGCTGTGCCTGTGTGAAATCCCAGCAGGGCTGATATGGGGTTTATGTCCAGGACAGTTTGGTTATGCATTGCAATTTGAGAGGAGAATAAGCTGCTTGACATTGAACCGACACAGAGCCTAATGAGCCTGCAGGAAGTAAACAAACTCCCTATCTCTCTGTGAAGTACACAGGGCAAGGCTGAGCAGCACTGAGAAATCCCAGGCTGTGAATCAAGATGCATGCTGGCTGTAGGGCTCTGGGAGCAGAGAGCTGAGCTAACTCAGCTGTGACATGGGAGATCACCATCATGAGGAGCACGTGCTCCAGAAAACAGCTCGGCTCTGGATGTGGGTGGCAGGCTGCAAATGAATGAGAGGTGTCTGAGAGAGTGAGCAACTGATGTTGATGGTGTTTGGGGTTAAGTGCATGTCCCTCCTCCTTCTGGGAACTTCTTTGACTAGGAAAAGCTCTTGTCTGGCTCCTCTTATCCTCAACTCCTCATGCTGCCAAAATGTGTTTGGTGAGTTTTGCAGCTTTAAGAGCTTTGTATTTCTTTCAATTTAAAAGCCTGGGGAAAAAAATTCTCTGGATTTGATGGAAATAAGTATCCCTCATGATCATTACAGAAGCTTGATAGTTGACAAGTAATGATATTTTAGAGTCAAGCAATTGTCCTTCTATGAAGGACAAATTTTAATGACTTGAGATTTCTGGGGACATGACAGTGTATCTAATACACGAGACACATGGATATTGACATGGACTAATGTTATAATATTATAAATTATAAAAGAGAATCATACAATGGCTTGGATTGGAAGTGACCTTAAAGATCATCCATTCCAAGCCCCTGATATGGGCAAGGACACTTTCCACTAGACCTGGTTGCTCAGAGCTTCATCCAAAATGACATTGAACTCCCAGGTACTGGGCATCCACAACCTATCTCTCTCTCAGCAACCTATTCTACTGCCTCAGTGCTCTCATGGTAAATAATTTCTTCCTAATATCTAGCCTAATCCTGTCCTCTTTCAACCTGAAGCCCTCCCCAATTGTTCTCATGCCCTTGCAAATTGTCCCACTCTCTCTTTCCAGTAGGCCCCTTCCAGAAGTACTGAAAGGCTGGAATTGGGTCATCTCAAAGCTTTTTGTTCTCCAGAATGAACAAACCCACCTGTCTTGACCTTGTCTCATAGGAGAGATGCTCCACCCACTAACCATCTTGGTAGCCCTTCTCTGGAACTGACCTAATTGGTCCATGTCCTTCCTGTGCTGGGACACCAAAGCTGGATATTGGATCCAGGTGGGTCTGAGCAGAGCAGAGGGACAGAATCTCCTTCTTCTCCCTGCTGGCTTTTGTTGCAGGCTGGCTTTTGTGGCTGTGAATGCACACACATTTGTCTTCCTGGGCTGTGAGTGCCCATGGCTGGGTCATGTCCAGCCTCTCACTCACCAGCACCCCCAACTCCTCAGCAGGGCTATTCTGATCAGTTCATCCCCCAGCCTGTGCTGATAACAGAGACTGCCCCAACCCAGGTGCAGCACCTTGCATGTGGTCTTGTTAAACTTGATGAGATTCCCATGTGCTCACTTCCTAAAAGAGTCCAGCTCCATCTGGTTGGAATCCCATCCTCCAGGAGGACCATTCAGTTTGGTGTCATCTGCAAATTTTCTGAGAGCGCTCTTGATCTCTTCATCTGTGGTATTAATAAAAAGATTAAATAACATTGGTCCCAACATGGACCCCTTGAGGGACACCACTCATCACTGATGTCTACTTGTACTCTGAGCTGTTGGCTGCTACCATGGGGATACAGTGGTCTAGCCAATTCTGTATCCACAGAGCAGTTCACTCATCAGATCCACCTCTCTCTGATTTAGAGAAAGGATGGTGTGGGGGACTGTGTCAAAGGTTTTACACAAGATGACATCTGGAGCCCTCCCCTTGTTCACTGCTGTAGTCCCTCCACTGTGGAAGGCCACCAGGTTGGTCAGGCAGGACTTGCCCTTGGTGAAACCACAAAGACTGTCTTGAGCCACCTCCCTGCCCTCCATGTGGCACAGCATAGCTTCTAGGAGGACACAGCTTCATCAAACTGTGCCATGCCATTCCGTGCCACTGCATGCCATGCTGGACCACTACACTGTGCTATGTTACAGTGCACTACACTTTTCCATACTATATCTAGGAAAAATACAGGTGTGACCAATTTACCTGCTGTGGGCCTTGCTCACATTCATCTAGCATATAATGGTCTTGCTTGAAGGCTAGTGCCATTCATATGGTAACTGACTTTTAGTTCAGGAATTCCAAACTTTGATCCCAACATCAGAAAAAATCTCAAATACATATAACAGAGCTGCCACTATTTTTAGAATGTAGCAATTCTTCTACAGGGAGACAATTCTTGTACAGTGTATATTAACTCCTCAGAAAGCCTTTCCACGTGGTAAAATAGATTTGGAGAACAAAAGCACTGAACATTGCAACTTGAATAAGACGATGGTCTTTTATTGTTAGCTTTGAAGCACTGAACAATGTCTGAGACTTATTCTGCAAGAGAGAAAGGGAGAAATAGAGAATTTCACCTCCATTTGCATTCTAATGTTCTCTCAAAATAGAATTCCTCTCTGGCCCTTGAATAAATACCATAGGGTAGCTTGGGGATACTGCTTTAATTTCTGTGGCTGGTGACAACAAAATGGGACACAAACAATTCTCTTTCTCCAGTGTTTATTGCCACTGCTTGGGTGGGGATTGAGTGGGAATTACCAGAGTGGGGAAACCTTCCACAGTACAGGCTGCCCTGGCCTGACAAATCACACTGATTGCAGTTATTAAAATGAAAATCTGGCATGGCTGGCTCTAACAGTAATAAACCTGCAGCTAATAAACCCCACACTGAACTGGCATTACTTCCCATTGGACAGTGTCACTGGACACAGGAGCTGGTGACAGTGGTGGTAGCAGGGTGATGGGGAGGAGGGGGTAGTTGCATGGGAAGATGTAGCAGGTAATAAAAAGTGACTTGGATGTAAGGTGTTGTCTTTGGTTTCCTGACAGCTTATTTTTTTCTAATAATTTGTTTGATTAACCTACACAAAACCCAGCAGAAGACAGAGGGAGAGCTCCAAGAGAAAATTGATTTGCTGACAGGGACATACAGTTGTGAGTTTCTTACAGCTAAATCCTTTCTACTCCCAACATACATTTGCATACTGTATCCTGCAGAATATCTGCTTTATATCCACCTGCAGTTACCTAGTCCTGTGTGCACATGTCTGAACTGCTGTCAGGTAGCATCTAGCTGGCAGCACCAGGACAAAGCAAAATCTGAAAAACTGTCTGCCCTTTTCTTACTGTGACAATCTACAAACTGTTTGGCTATTATTAAAGTTGTCAGCATGGTGCAAACAGCTCACTGATGTTTTACCAGGGTTATGATTGCTCTCACTTGGCATTACTGTTGGCACAGGCGCATGAGGGAAAAGAAAAGGAACTTGCACACTGGCTAAGGATTGCTGCTTTTAGGCCAATTTTAATTCAATATGAACAAAAAAGGAAGATTCTTACCCTGTATTCTCAGTAACAGTCCAGTAGGAAGTCAGCTGGACACAGAGAAACAATGATCAGGTAATAACACCACATAATGCAGGCTTGATGCAGACAGAATTTACAGCTTATTTTTTCTCTGTGGTTAGTACTTTAAGACACAGACTCCTGAAGCTCAGATCAGGGTTTTCTGCTGCATGCTGCATGAAAAACTATTTCAGAGCCATCATTGAGCAAATTGGATGCAAAAAAGTTGCATGCTGTGTCATGTCAAAACTTTTTTTTTTTTTTTGGCAAATACCATTCTACCTGGTCAACTAATTTTGGACATATTCAGAGAGTCATGGTAAATTAACAACTCCCATTCTATAGCACTGACCTGGCAGGCTGAACAACCAGAAGGTTGAAGACCCATAGAGTGGTTTGATGCTTTAGTCATTCACATGTGTGTGGGCATGTTTGTGTGGAAAAAAAACAAAAAAGAGACAGGCTGTGCTTGGACCTGTGCAGAGTTTGTCTAGATTGCTCTGTGTGTTACCACTTTTAGCCTTGAAGTTTGGTTTTGCATATTTTTCATCAGAACTAATTGAATAGTGGCATGTATTGGTGATGAATTAAAAACACACTTCAGGAAAGTATGGGGTGACAAGTAATTCTGGATAAAAATTTTTAGATTTTCAGAATTCATTTGGTAGTGGCTAAAATCCTATCCTCAACTGGGGAACCAGTCAAGAGAGAACTCCAGGCAGATGCAATGGATGACATGACTTTTGTTGCCCACTTCATTCTGTCTGCCTCCTTGATGATTTAAATTTACAGCAGTATTGTACCCACTGCTGTATGTCTTGCTTGGGTCCCTTTCAGATGTGGCATCTGGCCAGACCAGCGTGATGAATGGTGGCTCAAGTTCAAAAAGTTTAGTTCAGAATGTGAAATCATCACAAAACTCAGAAAGTTCTCAGAAGACTGCAGGCTGCAGTTCAGCTCAGCTGCCCTCACACTGACCATGGGACCTCTTGCTGGTTTGTATTTCTGTTGATGCAGAGCAGTGTATGGTGCTGGAATGAGCGTGTCAGCTTGGGTGTTATTGCTCAGCTGCATCTGCATGACATGTTATGAGGGGGGGAAAATTGACAGTGTGAAATAAATCTGTGATAATTTATCCTTGCTGAGCCAATGACAGCTCTTTTCTGTGCTAATGACCAATATCATCCTCAAGATCACCTGTGCTCTTTCAGTCTCTGGTGCTCAGGCTCTACACTGGCACGGATGCTTTTCAAAGGGTGCACTACAAGAAGATCTGATTTGCATATGCTTGATTTGAGCTGAATGCCATGGCAATCAGAATCAATTGTGTTAATACTTGGTGGCCATAGCAGCAGTTCTAAGGTAAATTAAAAAATCCTTCTCTCATCCTTCTTACTTGGTAATTACTGAACCAGCAGGTTTTAGAATATATTTTGGAAACATCATTAAAAACATTCCTTAGCAGTCTCCTGTCAAATGCATTCAGCCAAGTAAACACTAAGGAACAAGATAAATCAGTAACTTCTTGGTTCCAATTCTCTCTCAGTTCATAGCTAGACTCAAAGGAAAAAAGGAATGGGAAATTTAGACAGATTGTCTATAGTTACATTTGTGCAGTTCTTTGAAATGGAAGACAGTTGTATTGTAGTTATTGATTTCTGTGGAAATATATTCTTGCATCAAAGAAAGGCCCATGCCATAGAGAGAGAAACTGCTTCAATATCATCAATTTATACAGAACATTTTCTACGTGGGGGCTGGGATGCTTTTCTGCATCTCCAGATGCAAAGATACCAAACCCAGTTGCTCAGCTCTGCTGTGGAGGAAGTGCCTGGTCTGGCTCCAGGGGCAGTGGTGCTAGGATTGCAGTGTGGGTGCCATGGATGGTCACAGGGGGCATGAAAGGAGGGTAAGATCCATGAATGAAGTGTGAAGTGTAGCACATCTGTCTGAGAGCTGCTCAGGGAGATCTGGTGTTAGGAAGGAGATTTTAGCTTTGGCCCTCTTTGCCTACATGGATCCTGAAATACACAAAAGGAAGCAGTGGAAAGCGGAGAGTAGAAGGGAATTAAGTGAATAGAGCTTATCTGCTCACCTTTGGCATAAAGGCAGTGAGTAAAGCTGTGATTACAGAAAGAAAAGCATTGCCAGACAGGAGAGGCAGGTAATCCTTGTCCTTTGCTCAGTTCTGGTGAGACACATCTGGAGTTCCGTGCCCAGTGCTGGGCTCCCCACTGCAGACAGACTTGGACATGCATGTCCAGCAAAGGGCAATTTGAGTAATCAAGGATTTGGAGCATCTGCCATACAAGAAATGTCTAAGAGAGCTGTATGTTTTTAGCCTGGGGAAGACTCAGGGAGACCTTATCAATTTATGGCTATAAATACCTGAAGATAGGGTGCAAAGAGGACAGAGCCAGGCTCTTTTCAGTGGTGCTGACTGAGAGGACAAGAGGCAGTGAGCACAATCTGAAACACAGACGTTCCATTCAAATGTGAGAAACAAGGTTTTTCACTGTAAGGGTTAGTGAGCACTGAAACAATCTGCCTGAAGAGATTTGGCAGTGTCCATCCCTGGAGATATCTACTACCTGACTTGACAAAGCCCCTGCTGGCCTTGCTTTGGGCAGGGGCTTGGACTCCATCCCCAGAGGTCCCCTCCCACCTCCACCATTCTTGTTAATTACATGGTAAAGGGAATATCTTACAGAAATATAGGTTTTATTCACCAACTACAAGTGCTAGTCCTTTTGTGTATGATGCTATTTTCAACAGCACTTGATTTTCAAAAGTGCTTAGTGGAGCTCATCTCTTTAGAATGAAGACCCTTGAATATGACACAGAGAGGGTCTATAGATCGTTGCTTTCCTTTCATTTCAGTATTTAAGTCCTTAAATCATATAGATTGCCACTAAGAGTTTCATTGATGTAAACCAAAGATGCAAAAAAAAAAAAAAAAGGGTTTTAACTTTCCTGAAAATAACACAGAGAGCATCCTAATGTATTTTTATTGCATATTGTTATAGGGATCAGTATGTTTCTTAGTCCCCCAATATTTTAGGAAGTTAGAAATAGAAAAGGAATCTCAGTATTTTATTAGAAATACTTCTAAGCAATATAAGAGGAGACTACTTCTTATTTATTCCATAACATTTGATTGATACAATTCTTTCCCCAAAATGTTATAGGGTTTTAACTTGGTTTGATATTAAGATTCTATTAATAAAACATATGTAAAGGGTTAATAAATGAATTATAGTGACAGTAAATCCTTTATAGATTTGGGCTGTGTCTTAGTTATAAGCACATCAATAAATGACAATACTGAATGTCATAAGAGTTAATCAATCAAGCCATTAGACTGCATAAAATGTACATCCATTCTTTAATTATTTTTTAAAGCTCCAAGCATAATTTATTAACCCATTATAAACCAAGTCCAAGTGGAATTTTAATTTAAAGTATAGTGTGGTTTGAATAAGAACACCTCTGATGATACTTTAAAGACTTCAAGTATATATTCTTAAAGGTCCCTTTGATGATTGTCCAGGTGCTACCCATGGTAGCTGCAGTTAAAGAGGACTGGGCATAATAATTAAGAAGTTCCCTTCCATTTCATGCTTTCACACTTCAATGGGTGAACATAAACTGAATATGGTCCATTAAATCAGCAGGGTAGCATCAGGTTCTGACATCTGAGCAAGTGCCATCTTTGCTTCCTTTCAATGAAAATGATAATTACCTGAAAGACTTCTCCTTCAAATGATGGAACCATTCATATAACTCCTTTCTTGTTATGCAACAGAATAACTGAGGACCAGAAGTGTTTCCCCCATTTTATTAAAACGCACTCTGTAAGGTATTAATCCTTGCTACCCTCCAGGCAACACAGGCAAAGAGAATCCACTGAAATGAATCATGTAAACAAATTCCTCACTTCTCCTGGAAACAGTGAGGCATATCTAGTGTTCTTTAAGATAAAATTTAGGAAATTTCTGCATTAGTATGCAAGGCTGGTCTACAGTTGTGAAGGAAGCAGTGACCTGAATATAAGGCAGAATAAAAAGCTTGAATAAATATTTAGACATCAGTACATCACTTAATGCATTTCTTGTATTGTTGCCTCTTGAAGGGAAGTTTGTTGGGGAGGGTAAGGATTGGTTTGTTATTCACGGTGACATCATGCCTGGCCTTTGGCATAGGCTTTGAAAAATCCTGCTATTGCCAAGTCCTGAGAGCACAGGGCCAGATCAACCATCCACTGTTGGCTTTATGGACCAAGTAGTACAGCTACCAGTCAGCAGCACAAGAACAGCTGTCTTGGGAAGAATCTGTGGGAGGGAAGACAGCAGCAGAAGCTGCCAGTTGCTCTGTCTCCATTTTTAAACCAGGTTTAGCTCCCTTCACAAAATCAGCTGGGAAAAAAAACCCCATCACATATAGTCAATTAAAATAATTAGTTAAATACATTAAAGTCAATTTACAGTGACATAAGATTTGGCCCACTGAGGTGGGATATAAATGTCTGTATGATAACTTCTGCCTTCCTGTGTTCACCACAAAACTTCACTTCTTTACTCAGAGTCCTGTTAACATGGAGTAAATTCCAGAAATTTGATAGATTGGAGAAGTTTGTTATTTTTGCTCTCTATAAAACAATCTCTATCTAAATTGTCTTGAATAAATGTTATGATTAATTGTGAGGCTTGTGACTCTTCTTGAATGGGTTTTCATCTTATGCACAGGTGAGGTTGGAGGCTGTATCAACAAAAAGATGAACCTGCTGGTGACAACACCTGACTACAACATGTTTTCAAGCTGTAATAGCTTTGACTGGCTTACAGGGGAAGCATCTTCTTGGAAAAAAAAATAAATATTTTGCCTGGACGACTCTCCCACATCTGTGTTTTTCTAGTGAAATCCCTAAAACAAATATCTGATAGGGCCCTGAGCTCCTGGAAAGACGCCATATGCTGCATTTGGAAAGATCAGAATTGCAAAATAGATGTTTTGAAAAGAGCATACAAAAATCCTTACATGGCCCCAGTGTAAATGGAGAACAAGAGCTGTCACATGGCCAAAATGTGTCAAGCATTGGGTTTGTAAAACTGTGTTCTTTACTAGCTGCAGGACTGTGTATGCACAGGGAATTGCAGTCCTCAGCCATCCTCTTTAATCCATACCCATAAAATGAAAAACTGGAGTCTCCAACTGTTATCTTCATGTCTATACCCTGCCACTCTACTTCTCTTTTTAAAGTCTAGCTGGAGAAAAGAGGGCTTTTGACTTGGAGTGCTGCTCTCAGCTCTACCAGAGCCTTTCCTGATCACACTGGCCAAATCACAGCTCAGAGCCCTCAAAGAGAGCTTTGAGACTGGCTTGCAGCCAAGTGCTCATGGAGTTTGCAGAGATGGGCAATGCACCTTCTTTTCTTGTGTGTTTTCCTTTGCAGTCCTAAAGTCTCTCTTTGTGTTTTGTTCAATGCCTGGCTTAGCTGGCCTTTAATTTTACCTTGGGCTGCAAAGCACAGCACCTGAGTAACCAGGACTTTATCCCACTCTCCATTAAGGAGTGTGTGATAACAAGCACAAACAAATGAACATTGCTCACTGAGGGTTGCTCAATGCTCATTTCATGGCCATGAAGAGTGATGTCATAAGGAATTTTTTAAAAAGTCAGTGTTTGACTGACTTCTCTGTATGCGAGTTAGGGAGGATTAGGAAATTCAAGTCAATTACTCACAGAAGCAACATTTATAGGACAGAAAATTCCCTCTTTTCCTTTCTGTTCCCTCAGTTCTCAGAACTTTAACTCTCTCTGGGTATTGCACATTTGCATTCCCTAATTGACTGAAATACAGCATCAAAAAGACATTGAACTGGGTGGTGCAGAGACCTGCTGGTGAAAGAGTTTGAGGCATAGTGTACTAAATATTGACTGAATCTACCTGTGTTTGTTTGATTTATTTTCCCTTGCTTTTTAGAGCCAGTTAAAGTCTTGAGCTGGATTCTCAGCTGTCATGAATTACTCAAGTAAAATGAAATCAATGAAGCTACATTGATTCATATTCACAAAGGATCCAGTCCATTCATTGGTGTCAATTGAAAACATGGATTTGGCATAGCATATTTGGGAATAAGGTGGAACTCTTCAGCATAAAAGCATTTTCACATTATCTCTCTGACCTGCAAGAATATACAATATACACTGGGAATTTTATGGAGGTATCAGGCTTCCTGGAATATGAACAAATAAACAAAGATAAGTTTAGACTGTGAATTAGAGTGGAAGTGCTCTCCAGTGTGAAATTTTCAAATTCTACAATGTCTCTGATCATGCTTGCAACTAGAAACACAGAGGAAAAAACAGTACAGCAGACAGATAGGTCACTCTACCTACCTGATTTTTAAATGTCAAATTTTATACAATCATAGAATGAGGAGAAGTTTTCTCTTTGTTCTGCAATTCAAGAAAGAATATAGAGAAAATTTTGGTTTGTATTATTGATAATAATCAGAGCTTTTAACATGCCCCATCTCCAAAGTGCTGAAGGCCAGGCTGAAAGGGGCTCTCAGCAACCTGGTCTAGTGGAAGGTGTCCTTGCCCATGGCAGGGGGGTTGGAACTCATTGATCTTCAAAGGCCCCTTCCAACCCAAACCATCCTGTGATTGTATAATTCTCGTGGCAATTAGCTAATTGCAAGGCATGTACTAGACTCTTGTTTCTGTGCACAGTTTTTTTATCCCCCACAATTAATTTGCATGCTTTTTTCTCCCCCTTCAGTTCTTTTCAGACTGATTATTTTCATTGTGTTCTCTTCCACTCACAGAAGGAAAAAAGTGAATATTAGTTAAATACATTTTTTAGACTTATTATTCTGCATTCAACTTTTAGCATATTGTTGGTCACTTTAGGTGCCAAATGACCCCTCTGGATTTTACACAGAGAGTTGGATTAGGCTCCTTCTCAGAGATTACAAGGACCTGTGCATAGTGCCTCTTGTTTCTACTGTTTTCCACGACATCTTTTAGTCAATCTTGCTTTACTATACACTGACCTCTTGTGTCAAATGTCAGCCAACAGGAGGCAGGGTGCAGGGGAGTAGTGGTTCTTCTTTATGATTTTGTTGCCAGTTCAAGCATGTTTTTAGTCCTTGCTCTTCCTTGTGTGCATGGATTACTCCTTTCAAGTGCTCTTAGAGTGGAACCTCACAAAAGTGTTCTTTTTCTCTAACATCACAGAGTGATCATCAAGAGTGATTTTCATTTATTTTGTATGACACTTGAGCTTTGCCAGCAGCTTTTAGGACTCTTGTGATCATTATAGGAAGAGCTAACGGGATTGTCTAATGTGACATCCTGCCTGGTGAGACTGGATATCACCAAAGAATTTCAACATTAAGCCTAGAATTCAGAAAGAACTTTCAATTAACACCTGGCCAATAGAAAAGATACTATTCAGGGTTCTGGCAGGGAGTATTTTTTTTCTGAGTAAACAGCATTTGAACCATTTGGCTAGTAATGGTTGTAGCTGACCATAAAAACACAATACAGATCACTTATCTGCTGTGATACATGTATGATAAGGGAAAACAGAAAATTGACATAGACAAGTGTCACAGTCTGCTAACATTAGCAATAGGCAGTCAAGAAAACTTCTCGTTGAGGACTGCTGAGGACATGAAGATGGGAAAGGATAAAGTAACTGGATAAATAACTCCCTAAAAGATAGGAAACAAATTACAAATAAATGTTCATTTCTCACCAGGAAGGAAAATTACCAAAATAAACCCACATTTGCAAATGGTCTGGTAAGAGGCTGGAGCAATAAGGTGAGAGTTTGCTGACACCACTCTTACTCAGTGCTGAGAGTTGACTGAAATACTGAGGAATAACCTTATCTTTCTGAATGACCAGGTGAAAAAAGGGCAAATGACATTCAATCTAGATACATATGTAGGGTATAGGTGGATCCCAGCTTTGAAAATTTAATGATGCTCTGAGCTGACTAAGACTCAAGGATAAAGTTTTTATGACTAGGATGGTTAAGTATATGGAAATTCCAGCTCAGGACTGAGTAGCAGTAAAAATATATACAGAAAAGGGGAAGGTAAGAACTCTTAGGAAAGCAAACCAAACCAAAACAGAAAGAGATATTATATGATTTCAAAAATCCAGGATTTGCCCTCACCTTCAGCATGTATGAGATTTAGCCTACACAATTCAACTAAAAGATACAGTAAATATGGAAAAAGATACTAAGCAGAGAAAAAGGAATCTGCCTTACATACAGAACTCTTTTGAACAAATAGTTGTTGAAGAGATGCAATCTCTTTGGACCACAAGAGATGGTGAAGGTCCATACAATCTTCAGTGACTATGAAGAAGCAGAAGTGTAGATAGAAAATTTTGGAGCCAAACATGTTACAAGTGCACTTAAAAGAATCATTTGAAGGCAATGTTATGGGGAAATGATTGTAGCCTCAGAAACCATTCAGCAAATAAGCTGGTAAACAAGGAATGGTTGAAAATTGATGTTGTAACAAAGATCCTTTTACTTGCCTTGACCCGAGGTAAAGTGTACTGAGTCTGTTCTGAAGACCATAAGTGAGAGTTTTTGTCCATGATGAACATGATAAAGCCTCATACTGGATAAATATTAGTCCTTCATAGGACCTAGGATTTTGTAAAGAATGAGGGAAAAAATCAAAACAACAACAACAACCACCACCACAAAAACCTAAAAAGACCCACCTCGAAATCCTGGACTTAATTATGAAGAAGTATAAAAGCTGGTGAAATCTTGCTTTTCAGAAGTTCTGGTATTTTTTTAGTAGCAGAGTTGATTTGATAAATCTTGCAATTTTTGACAATAAAGTTTCACCTTAAGTGACCATATGTAATTCCATTTGCTCTTTGAAGTGCTAGGATAAACAAGATTAGCTATCTAACTTCACTGTAGAGATTTCCTGGCCCATCTGCTTTAAGAAAACACCAGTGAGTGGGCTGGAAATATTCCTTTCCTTGGATGGCAGGTTAGTGAGTGCCAGCAGCCTCAGAGGTGGTGCTGCTGCCTTTTTCCTACATGTGGTTTGAAATTATCAAAAAACACTTGAATTTAAGGCCTTGAAAACAAATACAAGGAGGTGGTTAGAGTTGCACAACATGAAGTTAGGGTGTACAATGCAGTGCCAAAGGCTGTTGCAGATGCTAAATATCTACATAAATGCTAAATGTTTCAATTGGTTGCATGGGTAAGTTCAGGGAAGAAAAACAATTCAAAGCTACTATAAAGATACTAGCTTTGGCTCTGGGCCTTCCTGTGTTACAGGTTGTGGAGCAATAGAAGAATATTCTGGGGAGCTGTGGTGATGATTGCTCTGACTTCTAGCTATTGCCCAGGCATCTGCTTTGTCTCTGCTGGAGACAGGATGTGGGGCTAGTTGGGACCTCAGTGTGACCCAATGCATCTGCTGCTTTTCCAGACCACAGGATTTCTGAGGGTTTGAGTGCTCATACCCAGGGCTGCACAGAGATGTGCAGAGGATCATGAATGACCTCCTGTCTTGAGGGGTGGGAGATGGGGAAGGTGTTGACTACAGCAAAAGCTTTTGAGTTTTGTAGTAAATGACATTTCTTATGCCCTTTTTGCCCTCTGCTCTTGTGCTGTGGCAGATAACCCCAGTAGCTGTCATTATTGTGACTTCCCATATAATAATAAAATATGATTGCATTTCCAATTCATATCACTGTGTTTAATATCCTATATTGATGGAGATTTATGTTTATTGTCCTGGAGGGGCTAAGGAAAGGCAGGCAGTCTTTCATTCACAACTTGCTTTTCTGCTTGATGAATATACTTCTGTCCATTTCTTCCTTACTATAGACATATTTATACCACTAAGAACACTGTAAAAATACCAACTATCAGACTTATGGACTTTTAACAGAAGATAGAGGAAGATTTTTACAGTAAGTTTAGTTTTGAAAATTCCTACAAATGGAGCCATGTGAGCACATACTTAAAAACATCTGCACTTATTAATTTGAAGAAATGAGGACATGAACTGGAAAAGATAAAGGACTGACAGCCACAGAGGTCAGGCTTCTACAGAGCAGAGATCAAAGGTAAAAGTGTAACCTGCTACCCTGAGTAAGTTATCTGCTCAATTCACTAAATCACATCCTGGAAATGCCACCAAAAACTTACTGGAGTTCCTTTCTTAAATAAGAAGTTTGGAAACTGTTCCAATCTTGTCCTTGGCTTATTCTCTTCACTTGAATCACTTATGTATCATGTGCATTGTGCAGCCTGGTCTGTCTGGGAACAAGTTCTGTCTTAAATCAGTGGTAAGAGAGAGGACAGCTTTTTCTGAGATGACTGCTAGAGATGTCTAGGGAATTGCTTTATCTTTTATGGATAGTGTAACAGTATGATAAAACAAAACAAATGCTTACAAAAACACCAGGAAGCAATTAAGAATCTGCAAAAGGGGTTAGCAGAAAGAACCATAACACCAAGCAGTAAATTTCTCAGTGAATGCCAATCCTTAGAAGCATTTCATTGGCTTGCTGTGGGTCTTTTCAGGCTTCTTTACCCAATGGAAACACAACCAGTTCATTGTGGGTGGGTGAATATGGCACTGCATGGAAGTTTTACCAAAAAAACCTCCAAAGAAAGTATGCCTGGATCATGTGTCTTGTTGAGCCCTGGTTTAGCACAAGAGCTCACTTGGTACTAATCTCTTCACTGTGCTGCTTTAGATATGCAGGTCCCTTAGTGGAGCAGAGCCTTTCCTACCTCGTCTCACTTAATGTCTTTGCAGTGAAGGAGACAGAGATACTCTATTTCCTTCTTGTCTGAAGTTGCACTGGTGATCAATGAACAGCTTGTCCAGAAGAACAGAATTTGTTGTCCTTGTGAGCCTTGCTGGGAACTGCTTTGTGTTTGTCAACGGCTCTGAATAATCCCACTCACTGCCCTGCTCATGGACTTACCAAGCTGTAATTTCATGGCACCTAAATTGTTTTCTGTTGCAGATATTGCTTAAACTAGCCATATTTGCTCATATAGTTATTTTTCTGAATGTTGCTAATGAGTTCTTTTATGCACAGGAATCAAGCACAGTTTATGCCTGTAGCAACCACTAGCAGCTGGAAAACAAACCATTAAAGTGTGTTTAGGGTCAAAATGGTTCCTTAAAGCTAACTGATTTCATACATGGAATAGACTGCAATAGAATAGACTGAATAGACTTTTGTTTGGCAGCATCCTGTATAAAGTTCATAATTTATGGTTAAAAAATCAGATGTGTAGGAAAAAAAAAATCCATCCAGATCTCACTCCCCAGATGAAATCTTGTTGAAGAAAGTTATTTCTGATTAAGAGGAATCTTCTGTCTTGATAACCCAAGACATTCCTGCTCTGCTTTCACATTTACTGTTACATCAAGATTCTCTCTGGATCACATATTCAAAGCTGTACTTTTGCATTATAAGCTTGAGAGAAATTAGCAAGAGCTCAAGGGCAGTAAACCTCCCATTACTCTCAGCAAAAGTGAGACTATGTTTGGAGCACTGTGCCCATATTTTGGCTCCTCAGCATAAGAAGAATGTAGGTGTACTGTAGCAAACACACCAGAAAATAACTTGGAAAGTCATGTGGCTGGTGCATGGGATTTAAAAGGAGATGCTGAAAAAACTGGGGAGGTTTGAGCCTTAAGACAAGACAAGGTGAAATCTTGCTGCTGTCTGCAGCTACCTAATGGGAGGTTGCCTAGAAGATGGAGCTGAACTCCTCTCTGAGATGCATAGATACAGAAAAGAACAAGGTGCACAGGACAAGGGTTAGCAGCCAAAAATTAGAGTATGTGAAATTATGATTACATGTAAGGAAATAGGTTTAAAGCTGTTGCCCAGAGGGATTGTCAAATCCCTATTACTGGAGATCCTCAGAGTGCAATTGGATTAGTTTCTGAGAAACCTGAGCAAACTGGATGCAGCTCCAAGGTAGGGGCTGGACTAAACAACCTAAAATTTTCTAATCTAAACTGCTCTGTGGTTCTGTGCTAATTCTGCTTATACATGCCATGACCTCATGGACATGCTGCTTTTTTCAGTGCTGAGCTTCCTGACAGGCATCTGCCTGGGAATTAAAGTTTAAATTTGCTGGTCCTGCAGGGATAGTTGAAAAGTTATGCAAATACTTATACTGAACAGACACCCAGCATCTCAGTGCCCCAGAAGAAATATGTTTATATATGAAAGAATGTTGCCACTGGAATACCAGTTCCTACTTGTTCATACATATTTGTAAAGTGACGGAATTCCTTCTGGATTTCCCAATTGCCAGGTGTATTCTTGGTTTGTGTTGGTTTCTGTCCAATTTAATCTAGCTGAAGCTCTTGGGACACTGCAGAGGACGAAAGGGAAATATTTATACAGGCTGTGTCTACAGGCAAGAGATACTGCAGAGATAAAAATATTCAGAAGTTACCCCGTTCAGCAGGAGTTATTCTGAGTGCTACAATAACACACTATGCTAAAAAAAATATGTAATGGGACCAGACATCAAATGACTCACTAGCCTGGGTGTTAAGACAATACCCTGGGTGAGGGAATTTTGTTAAAGATCTTGCCTGAATGATACACATAAGGGATCCCTATTTTTTAGGAGATACTTAGTGTTAAAAAACAATTCCTACCTCAGTTAAGCACATTATTCAAACTCAGGTAGCCTTATCTGGAGATACTGAAAGAAGTCTCCCAGCAGTATTCTTGAATCCAGTGTCTCTGAATCTTTTAGGTAACCTGGGAAAATTGTTCAAAAATTTTCTAGCCAAAGAAGTATTCTTGGACATCAGTGCTTGGAACAAGTATCATGATCATTAGAGTAAAAGCATCTCAATCCCAATTGTTTTTCTCATGTGCTGTTTTTCTGTTTTTTCCCACTCAAGCCTGTTTGATGGTTTTTTTCCTGAGTTATCTATGGTTGTGGTATGAAGGGACTGTACTGTTTGGCCAGGAGCATATCTGCTAAAAATATCCCCGCCTTTTTTATCTTTTGAGTTGTATTGATGTCAGTTTGAAGCACTGGAGGTTTTGCCTTGTTCCAGGAAGTATAACTGCAAAGTGATATAAAATCCTGGTCAGAAAGCCTGACAAAAGTAGGGAGACACTCTGAAGTATATTCAGGTGAAGGCTACATATTAAAGTATGAGTGCATGACCTCTATAGACCTTGGGACATTTTGAACACAGATGAGACAGGTTGCATGTGTGGTGAGATATTTAGATACCATGGCAAAGGGAGCCATTGGGGAAACACAAAAATAACATTTTTTATGCCTTCAAGCAGAATTAGCAGCATGATGATGACAACTTCCATTGGCAGATTTTATGGCATAAGCAGAATTCAGTGGGGCTAGATGGTTTCAGTGGGGATTTAGAGCAGGAAAAAACCCCCTCAAGTGTATTTTTCTGCAGACACGAGAGTAACACACAGGGTCCTTATCAGATAACCACTTTGACTTATCCTGGTAGACTAGGATCCTGGAACAAAGACAAAAAGCTTCTCTTTATATCTTCAACTCCCTGGGTTCACAGATTGACACTGGTGTGAAGCAAGGGGGATCCAAAGAGTCATTCCCTTTATTTTTAAAGTATCTGCACTTCCAAAAGGGAGAGGTTGGGAAGTGATGAAGATGCCTACATTTAAGAATCTGTATCATTATGGATACTCTGGGATATCCAAAATGTCTATCCGAGGTTGATGGATATGAACCCTAGGGTGTCTCCTCTGGCATTTAGACACACCTGTTTGGGCACTTCAATTGCTCAATAGAAGTCTAACTTAAGCCAATCTTCAAAGTTTACTCTATAGTCAGCAGAGAGGGTGAGATGAAATTAAGCATTCTGCAGAGGTGCCATCCTTCTTCTTCTGTTTAAAGAAGGAAGGAGACAGCCTAAAATTGGTCCTGTTCCCATCTGGCTGCAGTTAGGTGAGAGGAATCCTGATGCATTGGTATGAATTGTGGTGGGCCTGGATACTGCTTAACAGGGGAGCTCCCACTCCATCCTGCTACCTCCACCTTTCCTCTTGACTTTAGATACTTGCACTGTGCCAGTTCTGGTGCACAATAGGTGCATTCATTTAGTTTAGTATGGAGCCAAAATTGCTATTGTGAATTCAGTTAAAGATGTTTCTTGTACAAGAGATGGAGGGAAGGAAGACAGGGCAACAGCAAGCAAGGAAGGGGAGAAGGCTGACTTGTGGAAATCCCTCCACTTTCTGTGGAATAAGTTAATTTTATTGGCTTGACTGCCATGGACCATAATCAAAGAGACTAAGGAAATAAAAATTTCATACTGAAGGTATGGGGAAGATAAGTTCTTAATAAGATAAGGGGCACCTTTACGAGTGGCAGTGTCAAGGGGGATCATGTGATATGTGCTGTGACTTAGATTTTGAAAAATGAACCAAATGCTGTAAGCTCTTCCTGGATATTTCAGCCTTCAGTGGATATCTCTGTGTGAGCATAAATTTAGACTGACCTTAAGGGACCTAATGAGGTCTCACCACTTGATGCTATGGCTACAGTCATATGTAGCAATAAATTACAGGAAATAAGAATACTTTATCACTTATGGCATCTATTCTGGGCAGGTCATTCCTTGAATACACTTTTTTCCTTTCTACAAGTCAGTGAATATGTCCAAATACATTACAGTGCAACACTTAATTAAGAATAAAAGAGATTTGACAGAAAGGAAATTGCTGTGAAGGTCACTCTTGACATTATTCTCAAACAATCAAAATACTGAAAACAAGCCTCTGTAGACCCACCAAGCAGCCAGAGAACACAGAGAGGACATGTAGAAATATGCATTGAAAATTAGATATCCATTCCATTTTTCATATCACAGGATCATGCTATCAATATTGGGTCCTGTGGGCCAAGGTGAGGACAGGGATTGGCTGTCTCACCAGTTACTGTGATGGTCAAAACAGACTCAACTTGGGGACATTAGATGAATTTGGGATTGCATGAAAAAAAAAATCTTAAAACACCTTCCCCCATCCCTCCCTTCTTCCTGGAGTCAACTTCACTTGTCATGTCCTCCACCTGCTCATCTTCAGTGGCACAAAGGGACAGGGAATGGGGCTTTGGTCACTTCATCACACGTTGTTCCTGCCACTCCTTCCTCCTCAGGGGGAGAACTCCTCACACTTTCCACACTCTTCCCCTGCTCCCAAGGGTTCCCTTGCATAGCAGTCTGCCACAAACTTCTCCCATGTGACTCCTTCCCACAGTTTGTGGTTCTTCACAGAGTGCTCCAGTGTGGGTTTCCCAGGAAATGCAGTCCTTCAGGAACAGGCTGCTCCAGTGTGGGTCCCCAGTGGGGTCACAATTTCTGCCAGCAAACCTGCACCAGCATGGGCTCCTCCCTCCACAGGGCCACAGGTCCTGTCAGGAGCCTGCTCCAGTGCACGTTTTCCATGGGGTCACAGCCTCCTTCAGGCATCCCCCTGCTCTGGCTGGGATGCTCCAGGAGCTGCAGGTGGATTCTGCTCCATTGTGGTCCTCCATGGGCTGCAGGGGTACAGCACCTCATGGGCTGCACCAGGGGAATCTCAGCTCTGGTGCCTGGAGCACCTCCTGCCCCTCCTCCTGCACTGACCTTTCTGTTATGTGACTAAAGGTAATATCTGTCCATGACTTAGCTTAAGAAGTTATGCTCAGTGCACTCCAGGATTTCCTGCTTGCCTACAGCTCTGTTACTTTTCCAGCAGACATTGGGGTGGTTGAAGTGCCCCAGCAGGACTAGGAGCTGCAAATGTGATACTTCCTCTAGCTGGAACAAGAAGGTTTCATCAGTAGGCCCTCTTTGATCAGCTGGCCTGTAGTAGACATCAGTGAGAAAGCTTCCTTTGTTTCCTCAGTTTCTAAGTCCTAAAAAACTTTCACCTGCTCATAGCTATTTTTTCTCAGCTCTTCACAATCTCTCCATTTCTTGATGTAGAGGACAAACTCTCTACGTCTCTGTCCTCTCCAATCCTTCTGAGAAGTCTGTGGCCATTGATAGCCACACTCCAGTCATGCATTCACCCCACTAATTTTCATTAATAGCAGCTGAGGCATATCTTCCTAGCAGCCTGGTGGCTTCTAACTCCTGTTTGTTGCCCATGCTGAGTGCATTGGTGTAGAGGCTCCTCAGATGGACCATCAGTTGTGTCACCTTCTTAGAGGAACTCTGCTTAGTTGCTTAGAGGTATTTCACTGGAGTTTCCCTGTTGGCTCCTATTACCTCAGGACCCCTTGGCTCATCTCCATAAGACTTCAAGTGTGCTGCAGCATAGCCAGCACATGGCAGAGCAAGAGGCATATAGAGATGAACAGGATGGATGTTGAATCTCTGCTGCTTCTGTGCACACTCCTGCAGCTTAAACAACTGCAGGATGAAGTGGGCTTAGTCTCAGTCTTGACATGCTTTGTGCTGAAATACATATCTACACTCTTGCTTCAGTACCTCTGCTATGAGAGCTGACAACAAGCAGTTATTAAGTTATTAAACTGCCAAATTAAGTCCATTATTGATCATCTTGGGCTTTGTTCCTCAAAATGTTGACATGTTATAAAGTTACCTGCAACCAGTATGTCAAATTTGGACACAGGCATTAAAGTATGTTTCTTTAGTGTCAAGCAGGGACCCTTTGTGCTGGACTCTGCCTGCCTGTTTATGTGACAGGAGTCATCTTTGCCAGCAAGATGGACAAGGTCTAGCAGATAAATCAGTGATGGGTGATAAATAGAAAAAGAGAAATAACTTCTCCCTGGTGATATGGCAGATCTGGAACAGGTCTGCAGCAGTCCATGTTGCCTGAGAAGCTCTATTCTATTCCTGTACTCTGCTTCAGTGTTATCCTCTGTCTTAAATAATTTTCAACACCATGTGAAGTAGTAGGCAATAAAGTAATTTGGATCCCGAGGGCTTATTCCATTCCTAGGATTTTGCAGCAAGCCTATTTTAGAGAAGGCAACACACACTTATCGATGGATTTAGGATTTATTCACTAGTTAGACACTGTAACGAGAGTAGAGATCATCTTGTTGGTGGAATAGTATTTACTGTGATTGGATTGAATTGCAGCTGCACTCTAGCTTCTGAAAAAATAAACTGGAGATGACAGTTTGAGCTAAATCTCACAAAAAAATTTGTATCATAATCCTTGGGTTGGCATATAGGAAAGGATACATTATCTTCCAGGCTAAAAAAAAAAGAGTTGAGAATGATCTGCACATCCCCAAAAGAGTAAATGCTAATATTGTCAAGAGTCTTGACAGTATATTCACCAAAAACTTGGCTCTGTGTGCAGGGAAGTGCAGGCTGGCAGAAAGGGGCAGTATTCCCAGAGCTTTCCTGTGGCTCCTGAAGGAAGCTGCTTGGCTGTCCCAGGTCTGACAGAGCACTCTTAGTCACTAACAGGCTCTGCTATGGTGAAGGCTCTTTTCTGCTGCTGTGTGATAAGCATTTTTTTAAAGTGGGATTCTCTTTTCTGCTTGGGAAGCAGAAAGGAGATGCCAAAGCATTGCTTAAGTCCCCAGACTTTTGTTCCCTCAGCAAGAAAACATTGCCCCTTGGTGCCCTTTTGCTACCAAAGGATCACTTTGACATGGGTGCAGCCTGATGTAGTTAATTTAAAATATTAAAGGGTCACAAAACATAATTAGTTATATCATTTTTGATGACCTGAGGGTTGGAGCTTTGGTTTCAAATCCATCAGTTTTCAGCTACTAACGATCATTAGCAAGTAAAGATAAATGAGGGATGTTATATGCTACATCTGTATTCATTTGCTATATTCAGGCAGTACATCTTCTACTGCAGATGTGAAACTACCAAAATGAGGAGGATGACAGAATGCAGAACTGTTTTTCAGTCTCCAAGAGACAGTTTTTGGCTAAAACAAAGTACTCACTGACAGCAACTGCTGGGAGAAAGAAATTATGAGCTACTGGACACCAAATGACATAAAATCTCAGCAGCAAAACTGATCAGTCAGAATTTACAAGTGTGGTCTCTTTTCACGGCCTTGGCAGTTAAGGATCCTTTGGGATCCAAAGTGACATTGGAAGTTAATAGCTTACTTCTAGCTACAACAAATAAAATAAAATACTTCTCGTTCTGATGAACCATTTTCCGGATTGTTAATTAGAAGGTCTGGCCCTGACAGAGATCCTGGGGTCTGCTTTCCTCTTCCTGCTGACTTCTGGGGACTGATTCAAATCCTATTGGAGGCAGTGGGTAGACTCAATAGGGTTTTAAATCAGGTCATTAAAATTAGAATCTATAAGCAAGTCACTTTATCTCTCTGAGCTTCTTTTGTTGTGTGGTCATATGGGAACAGCTAATAATTACTTACATTGGGATGTTTAGAGCATTTTTCCATGTGTCCATGGACAGTATTATAGAAGGAGAAATTATTCATTTATTTGTTCATAATCTATTATTTATTCTTAGTTATATGCAACAATATAACAGTTTATGAGAATTAATATCTGATTCTGTAATAATTGGCAGTTAGCTGTAAAGGGATGGCAAAGAAATGCAAATAAAACATTAACATACATGAAGTAAATGATTTGTGAGAACATCTAAAATCACATAAAAACTTAATGAACTATAAAAAACAATTATGATACAGGCAGAAACAGCACTAAACTATGCTTAAACTAGTAACTCTCAAACTTGTAGTTAAATGGAGATAAGTAAGTACAAAATACACAGAAAATCATATTGTGCAACATAATGAACATCAAGGCTCAAGAAAGAAGATCAGTTATAATGGTAATTAATGCAGGGTGCATTTTATCTTAGATTAAATCAGCCAGCTTCATTTAGGCAGTTCCTGGAAGAGCTCTTGAGCTGCTCTTATTGTGGATCATTTACTTTGTGTGTGGCAGACTTTTAAAATTTATTTTTCTTTTATTATAATTATTGTTATCTAGTTTTTTATTATTTTGGGTAAATTATTTCACCATTGAATCAACTCGATTGTTTCCTTCTAATGGAAGTGTGACATCCATATTTGTAGAAAGGCCTTTAGTTTCAGAAATATTGATCTTAGAAAAGAATGGAAGTATTAAACTCAGGACAGTTCATGCCCTTGGTCTGGATTCCATCCTGGGTTAAGATTCAGGGCAGTGATACTTCTCTTCATCATCCCAGATTTGTGCAGGGAGGAAAGATCAACCCAGTGTCAAACACCAGAAGTTTTCTAAGGTGGTGATGGGGAAATCCCAATCCCAAAGTATGGGAGCTAAGACTCAGCAGGCTACAAGTCAAAAGTAGCTATGGAGCGAGCAAGTAAGGAAACCTTGCTGAAATCTGCAGTAAAAGCTCAGCTGGCTGGAAGGTTATACCTTTCACAGACATGCAGTGTGCCTGTTACAAACACCAAGGAAGTTCTAAATCTTCCCTCTTTGGAGAAAACCCCTCCCTGGGCCCCACAGGGCAGCTGCAGCAAGGGATGAAGAGGACCTGCAGAAGAGGCTGCAGACCTACACAAAGGGAGCTTCTCTTCCCTTCAAACTGTCCTGTAGATCTAAGGTAGTATGGTTAGGAGATGAGAGCATGATTTATGTTATTTTTGCACTTCAGGGTAACTCTGGTGACTGAAGAAAACAGGAAAAAGACTGTTTTCTCTCATCACAAATAATCCTAAGGTCACAACAGTAGGAGGGTAAACAAATTTCTCTTTTATTTTTCATAAGAGAAGCAATTATTATTTTTGTTGATGAAATAGAAGTGCTGCTAAGCAGCATCATTTAGTTTAAGGAGTTTGTGTGAGTTCTTCCTTTGTACCAAAACTTTATTTTTATTGGCATAGAATAGCAGTCCTTAAATTGCCACTTAGAAGCTTAAAAACATATGAAGATATAAACATAGAAAATACTTCAAAATGGGATGCAAAACAAAATAATCTGTCTCTTAATGTCATCATCTAGTTTAACCACCATAATGAAAAAAACAACCAGTTCCCTGATTATGTCTAGTCTGTGCTTGTATGCAAATCGATTTATGTAGGCCAAGCTATGTGGGCCTGGAAATTGCCTGAAAATTTGTGTTTTCACTGCTATTAATAAGGTCAAAATTTTCTTCCCTTTACTTAGGAAAAAAAAATAGGCAAAACCCCCCACCTTAGTGCCTAAACAATGCTATAAAAGTGATGTGAAGCAAATGCAGAAGTTAATATAAAATCCACATGTCAATCTGTGTGTGGGAAGTATTTTGAAAGCCAAAGGCAACTCAATAAAAAAGGCAGCAGAAGCAGCATTTCAATTAGGTGAGAAGAGAGTAGGCCTTGACAGTTCATTACTGAACAGGCTCTTCCAAATACTGCCTTTTCTTTTTTTCATTGTCCCATTTAGTTCATTAGTGCTAGTCTCCAATTAGGAACAATATTTCTAAAGAGATGTCTGGTTAGTAACCTTTTGCTTTTTTTTTTTTTTTTTCTTTTCTCTTCTGCCCATTTCATAAGTACAGTCACAGAATTGTAGTGTAACTTCTGAAATATGAGGTCTGAATTGCCATTAGTGATGGTACATTAAATCACTGAGCCCCAGAGTACAAAGATGTTAAACGGTAAAGCCACAAGGAAAGGAAGAAAGAGATGGAAAGAGAGAAAATCACAGCAGACCTGACCAGTCCTTGGTCTTGTCAAATGCACTTGCTTTTCTTGCAGCTCTCCTGCCTCTAGGCAGCACATAAACTCTGGGAAGAAGAGATATCAATCTCAGGCATTGATGAGATGGTGGCAGCAGGGATCTTTGCTCACTCAGCCTGCCTGTGCATCAGTAATTCCCAGCGTGTTGCTGTGCAGGCTGCAGAGGTGTCACTGCCACCCTGACACCAGAGAGCTCAGGGGCAGGAAGGGGGAATCTGGTACATCAATCATCAAGGTGCCACCCCTCCTCCTGGTGGTCCTTAAGGTCCCTTCCAAACCAAGCCATTCTGTAATTCTGTGACTGATTCAGGATAACTTGCAAGTCCTTCTGTGGATCTGTTTTACCCTGATAGAGTTTCCCACTTCTTATCTGCTTAGATGTGAGAACAGAGCTAGGACCAGCATCAGACAAGTAGGAGAAGACAGATTTCCATTCTCCAGATACCTGTGGAGTGGAGAGCAGCTTCCTGTTTCAAAGTTGCTGCTCTCTGATTTATTTTTAATCTTAAAATATGCAGCTCAACTTGGTGATGGAAAGATCCAAAGAAATTTCACTGACTGAAAAAATGAAAAGTGTAGCATCTAATTCTTTGTTAATAAATCACCCTCTTATAACAACATTCAAAACTCTGATGGTATTCTTGAAAAATAGTGTCTTATAAATAACTCTTCTAAAAGTGTCAAATTCCTGAAGGATATATGCATTTTGTCAGGGGAAGAAGGAAGTACTCACCATAACAAGAAACCTATGTACTCCCCAGCCATGTTTTATTTTACAGCCTCCCAGTTTTATTCTGCTTTAACAGACACATCTATATCAAGATGCATAAGAAACAGGAACTAAAAATTGAGCTTGGGAACTTAGTATTTCATAGGTACATTATGCTAAATGGCTTAGCCCTTATTGATTCACGTAGTTATTAATCAGGAAAGCCTGAGTATATAATCCCACCTGATCCTTAGGTCCTTGGAAATGACAGTTAAAGCTGGCAGCTGGCTTAGTGGAAGAATGGCGGGATGAAAAAAAGCAAATGAACATCATGTTGCATTATTCATATAATTCCACTAACAGAGACACAGGACTTCCATTAACTGTTGTTGCTGAAGAGCAGGACTCAGGATTTAAATGTATTGCTGAAAATGCTGGTATGAGGCAGTGCAAACCTACCATCATGATTTTTCTGGATTTTTTGTTATTTTGTTTCTGTATTTTGTTTAGTATTTGTGACTTATGACAAAATATCAAGGTTTTAACATTTAGTTTCTGTCTCACTGAGACATGTGCAGCTCTTTCTGACCTTTCTCCTTCATTGTACAGACATATTTAAATCTTGCATTTGGTCATAAAAAACTGCACAAACAGAAGCTGATGTGTCAACTGCATGTTGCATATTACCACCAAGTAAAATACTACTAATATATAAATGGCTGAGCAACGCAGTATTCCTGATGTCCTGCCTAATCCAGACTCTGTTAAACACCATTATTATAGCACTGTTATTATAGCAGTGTCTAGACAACACAGACAGAAGCCAGGAACACCCTTGAATCAGCTATTAGTTTAGTTAAATGGAAGAAGGAAGCAGGAAAAGAAACAGGAATATATGAAATGACTTGCCTACCTTCACTGAGCAAACCAGCAGAGAAACTGGACTGGACTTTACCTAACCTTTTATTTCACATGCCTTTGGGAGGGATTCAGCTGATTTTGCTTCAGTCTGTGCAAATTTAACATTAAATGTGAGCTAGACATCTAAATGCAGACATAGTCCATATGCCATAGGCATATTTGAAGAGCTGCTCGTCCCTTCCTGGGACAGCAAATATGATATGGGGAGATAAACTACTCTTTGGCAATGCCTCTCTTTTCCCCTTCACTAAAGAAAGAAACTAAAGGTTTGATTTCAGGCTAGGTGCCTAATTTAATGAAGTTAGTTCAGATGAATCCCACCTTATTTAATGGCTCACAGTAGGAATTTCAATATCCTAGATGTACAGCTTTGGGATCTTCAGAGACACATTAGTCAAAAACCCAAGATATCTTAATTTAAATTTTTCTACCATAATTTGAATGCCAAAGTAATAGATCTGATTTAAAATGTATCTTGGTTCTGTTCTTTGAAAGCTTTGTCCTCACCTAATATTTTACTTTCTGGAGATTTTATTTTCATTTTTATTTTGCCATCTATTTCGCTTCAGTAGTTACAGGACACGAATACAAAATTAAGCAAATTGTGCTATGGTGGATGAACCAGAGGTCTTTACTGAAAACAAATCCCTGCTCATTCCAGCAGCAGGCGAGTGAAGCACGTGTCCTGACAGGTGGGGAATGCTGTTTAACTTGGGGCTCTACCCAAGTGACATACCACTGCATAATTTTCAGGCAGCCTTATTTTACTGTTCCAAAGCAAATAGCTTTCTCTTGTTCTAATAATGTGTATTTTATGTTCTATGAATAATGTATGCTCTGTGTGTAACTTTTCACTTCAACTTTTGAAGGCACAGGGTGCTCCAGTTTCCTGTTTCATACCACGATGTGGACTAACAATGATTAGAGTTCCTGAAGTTGCTCATTTGTCCAATAAAATTACTTAAATTAATACAAAAACCTTTGCAGACTTCTGGGACGTGACTTTTTGAGGATTAACACAGAGCCCAAGCCACAGGATATGTCTTTTTCCCAATGTAAAAGACAGTCTCATGCTGTCAAGCTCTCTGTTTCTCAATTTCATTAATCTCACACAGACCCCAGATACAAGCCATTGCTTCACTGACACATTTTTATACTAATTCCAAACACGAGTCAGGCTATGCCAATGAATTAATGGCTGGTCAAAAGTCAGTGGGATCTCACCTAATATATGCCATAATAAGATATGCCATCATCACAATATTTGTGATTTTTCTTTTTGGTCCAGAGGGCATCTAGTTGAAAGCTATGTGGAAGGATAATGTGCTGGTAACACCCCTGATGTAATTGTGTAATTTACATCTGGCCATTTCTGCAAGCAGACAAGCAGGACTGGGTGTGGCCACTAGATGCACAGCTGGCCACTGTCTCTTCAAGAACACAGTCTGGGGATCTTGGAAGGCTTATTAGAAGTGCTTATCTTTTATTCAGGTTTTACAACAACTACAATTTTGAATACAGAGAATTTGCAAGAGAATGCTTCTCTGCTTTTTGAATTTGAATTTGGTTTGTGCCACTTCAGTAGCTCAGTAACCTCCAGTTATGGTTGATGCTGCTATAGGGACACATAGCAACAGGAACAGAACTTGGGTTCCCAGAAGCTTCTCACCCCACGCAAAAGCTGTCCAGAATGGCAAGTAATGCCATTCCTCTTCCATTACTGCCTTTCTCTTCACTGCACCATCAATTCTGATCAAAAAAGTATATTTTTTTCCCACTTTGAGTGATTTTTTTTCCTGATTCTATAAAGTTTCCCAAGGCTAGAAAACAATAAGCACAGGAAGCAACCAGTGTAGCACTTAGAAAAAACCTTCCATCTAGAAAAATAATTTCTTTTTTACTTCAGATCACTTTTTGAGTGATGTGAAAATACAGTATTTAGTAGGACAAAATGAGAAATGAGTGGGCAACAAAGGTACTTTTGCTGCTAGACAAGGAAAATAATATACAGAGACAGAGATGAAGGAACAAAAAGTTGCATTTTAAAAGAAGCAGAAGTGCCAGGAATGTATTATCACAGACTAACTGCAAATGATGGGGAAGTACAAAGAAATGTTGCTTAATATTAATCAGAAGCAAAGTGTACAGGAAAGCTTTAAGGAAACAGTTTAAAGAGGAATCAGTGTTATAGAGGGGGCTAGAGAGAAAAAAGGTTTCCCAGAGGGTACAGCACCAGCACTGGGAAACAAACTTGGAGTCTCCCAGAACAGGTGGAGGGGGTGAAATAGACAGCACAAGCAATGATGGGTTTGATGCCAGAGGGAGTGATTCATGTAAAATGTCATTGGATTAAACCCTAGGTCAGGGTAAGACCTGTTAAGCAAAGTTAAGCAATGCAAGTATTTTCCTAAATCCACTTGTATGCACTTTAAAATTAACATTTATCCCTCATTAAACTTTGGACTTGCTAAAACGCTAATGGCAATTTTGGTTTGTCCTGTCTGAGACTCAACAGGAAATAAATGCCCAGTTTAGAAGGCAGGCTCAGGGATGAGCTAAAACTTGGCCAGTGTCAAGGTAGAGGAATCCCAAATTTATAAACTAATATAAATGACCCATGTGGTTCCTTATCTTCACTTGTGTTTGTCTCACAATACAGATATCTGTTTGATGTTTTAATTGCTAGGACTGTGAATGCTCATATTTAATGATCATGCAATAAAAAACATTTCTGGGGAACATGGAACTATACAGGCTGGTTCACACCTGAGGTTAGTACATCTTGACTAGACCCTTTGAGTTTTGATAAAGCTACAACTTTCATCTGAAAAGAAAAAATGAAGAAAGGAAGTTTCTAAAAAGCTGCTCTGAGCAGAAGAAAATCTCACTTTGTTAAAACATCTAAGGCAATATCAGGAACAGGGGAAAAGGTATGAGAATTTTTTTTTGTTGGGTTAAGGAATAAAAAGTCTGATTTTTTTTAAAGAAACCATGGTGGCTATTTCTGCATAGAAATGTTAACACCAGTTTTGGTCTCAATATTTGTTTGGGTCTCAATCTAACAAAGCCTTTAGGTCTGTTGTGAAGTGATGTGGAAAAAAATCCCTCCAGAAGCTGTGACCAGGAACTCTTTGGGATGAAGAAATTGCTCAGAGGCTTTGGTGAGTCTTGGCAGAAAATTGATTCGTTGCTAAGGTGATGTTCATATCAGTAAGCAAAATGGGTGAGGGACTGCTTTCCTGTCTTGCTGAAGAATGGCATGGCACAACTTGCAGCCCATATGCCTTTGACTCAGCTTGTTTGTCCCCAAAAACGACTGGGGGCAGCTGCAGGGTGAGAGTGGGAATGCTGGCATGGCCCAGAGCTGCACCAGGCTGTGCTGGCAATTCCTGTGAGCCTGCACCCGTTTTGTTTAATGCTCTCTCTATCCCCTCCTGGATGCCTCATGGGCCACTTGGTGTAAAACCCTGGAATGGCATGGCTTCTCCTATGCAGTTTTAATATTTGCTAGATGAGCACTCCCTCCCTGTGGAGGAGGACTGGATCTCTGGACGTGGGTGCCTTGCAAACCCATCCTGTTGCAGACACTCAGGCACACCTACATCTACAGGATCACAAGGGGAGATGTAACTGTGTACAACACAGGGGTAATTTCATTTAGATATGATCTCTGTCACGGCAAGGAGAGGAAATAAAAATTGGAGCAGTCTTTAAAAACCTCGAATAAACAAATCCTTCAAACCACGGGGAAGATGTCTCAATAATAATCCTACTGGCAGGTAGAATGCTGTCATATAAAGAAGAGTTAAATGGAAGAGGAGCAGTGTCTGGCTCAATAGGATATATATGCAGCCTGAACTCTGCCTTACAATAAAGACAAAATATGCTGTGAGCAGGAGCTCTGTGTAATAATCACATTTCAAAGTGGCTTTTACTGAACTCTGTCCATTTATCTAATTCCTTCTCTTTAGCAGGTTTGTTGGAATTATTTTATTATTTTTTAATAAAAGAAAAAAATAAAGAAGCAAAAAGAAAGCATCTGACTATCTCCTGTATTATGAATTTAGGATTTTTTTTACTTGCTTTCCTTGGTGTAAACAAACTGCAGTGCATTTTTTAGGAAATAACAGGCAGATATGTACACTGGGTTAAGTTAAGCAATGTAAGAGAAAATTAAGTAGGTAGATTTCAATTGGAAAAGACAGGTAGTGCTTTTGAGTTAGTACAGATGAATTTGATTCAGTAATGAAATTATTAAATGTCACTTAAACTAAAATCAAACTGGACTTTAAAATAAGTGGCAAATACACTAAGTGAAAGTATTTTGAAATTAAAATTCCAGCTTCTGGTGAAGGTACTCTATTTTGTATTTTATATAGAAGATGTTATTCTGTATTTATCTGCATTTATTTTAAACAAATAAATGGACTAAAAAAATGGATATTAAAAAAAAAAAAAACAACAAAAACCAGCCTGTTGTGTTGTTGATGACTCCAATAGGAGAGGGATTGAACCAATATTCTCAGTTTGGGGTTCAGCTCATGCATCTTTGGGAAGGTCTCTAGCTGTGTAAAGACAGATTTTGGATGATAAGGATTGCCAAGATTTCTGCATGGGATGCCCAGCTGTTCCAACTTACCTTAGGAAAGCAGTACTCCTTTCTGGAATGGCAGCTGGAGGCCAAGTGAGATCTCTGCCACATGCCAAGTGTTGCTGGGAGCCTGCTTTCCAGAGCTGAATTCCCTGGGAGGTGTCTGTGATGTAGGAGTGGCTGCCCCTCCAGATTCAGCCCCTCCAGTTCATGTGCACGTAGGTGTGTGCAGGTGTGCTGGCAGCTAACACCTGTGGCTGGGACACTGCTGGGAGTTGAGTACTCAGCTGTCCCTGCTGCAGAACTCTTCTGTGTTTGCACTTCAGCACAAATTGGGCCTGCAGTTGAGAGAAGACCAAGAACAGAAGCATTTTTCCACTGAACAGTGCTTGAAGTTACACCTTTTAATTGCCATCTATTATTTTTAGGACCTTCCCTCATCCACTAAGCACCAAGAATCTCAGCTGGCTCAATTCAGGAGAATGATGACTTGTTTTGATGGTAGGAGGCAGATGAGCTAGGTGCAGAGGAAACACTGCTGTTCACACAGATGTAAAATGAGATTTTGTTGCCTGAAGGTGGGTGTGTAGTACCTGAGGCACTGTGCTCCCCTCCAGCAGCCCAGACAGTCTCTACAGGCCACAAGGGTGTTTGGACTGAACCTTGTGATGCCAGGCTTTGGAACACCTGTGAATGCTGCTGTCTCACCTTTGGACTGGAGGGTGAAGAGATCTGTCAGTGCACCTTCACTCTGGTAAGGGGCAAGCTGCCCTTAACACATAGAGCTGAGGGTGACACAGCAACTCTGTGCCATTAGGAGCAAAAATTGCAGCTAACACTCTGGGTGAATTTCCAGGAGGTTGTTTACATTTCAGCTGTCTTCAACAATACAAAAATGCAAGCAGAAGTCTGAGAATATTCCAGTGGAAGCTTGCTTCACTAAGCCAGTAATTTTTTTCTGTCTGAGGATATGAAGATTTTATTTTGGTGCCTGCTAAAAGAAGGCTGATATTTTTAAAAGAGTTTGTATTTCAAATTCCCACTGTTTTCAGGGAGAAATAGCCATTTAATCCTTTCAAAGCCTGGCTCTGAGTCTCAGGATTTCAAGCACAGCTCCTGCATGTTCCCGTTTCCATGCCTCCAGTTCTGTGCCAATGTGGATGTAAAGCAGTAGCCTGACCCCACTACCCATCTCTGGAGGACATCAGCACAGAAAGTGAACCAGGTATTTTTCCTCCTGGAGGTGTACAGGGATATTCTGTGCATGTGCAGGAGGAAATGGGCAGCAGGGGCACGGGGGTGGTTGTTCCTCCAGGGCAGCAGGTCTGGGAGTCCAGCCAGGTGGGCAGAGCTGTCTCTGCTGGTTCCTGGGGGCACACCCAGTGTGGAGCCTCTTCTCTCCACCAGGTACAGCCATCACCCCCAGCAGATGCAGCTGTTCCCTGGGGGAACAAGGATGGTGCTGCATGGCTTCAGGCAGCAGGCTGTCTCCCTTATCCAGGATTTTCATGACTAAGTATACCTAAGGAGTTTACTAAATTATTATTGATTTAGGCAATTTGGAATATGGATTAGTCTAGTATATGTTTCCCCACATCTGCATATGCCTAAATTACAGACTTGCTTTCAACAGGGATTTTTTTGACCATGTTTGGTTTCTTGATGTCCAGCAAAATCATAATATGAAATATTGGACTCTCTCATAGAATAAAGTTGCCAGTATACTTAAATTCAGTTAGTTACAAGTTTAATTTTTTACAACATTCTCATGTAAGAAGGTAAACATGCTGTACAATGCTAACTATAATATTGATATTTCAAGAATGAGATCAATGCAGTATGAAAGTTGAAGCAAGATCTGATCTATTTTCACTATAACAAAACCAACTTTTACGGACAATAGAAACATTTTCTTGTTTTTCCCCACAAAACCATAATCAAATTCTGTGTATTTCCACAGAGTATATCAATACAGAAGTAATCACATTTACTAATGGAAAAATCTGTTCTGCTGAAATAACCTGATCAGTCCCAGTGAAGACATTCAGTCTGGTTCCATGAACACTTACTTTCCCTCTCCTAATAGTTCTCTCATACCTGTATTGAGGGCACAGTGCATTCCTTGTAATTTTAAAATATTTTTCAGTCTTTGTTTCTCCCTCTTGGTACATTATCTAGAAGAAAAAGAAATATTTTTTCCTATATTCGCCAATATTTCCTTTCTTCTCTTTGTCTTAGAAGGAGTTGGAAAATGGATCCCCTATTTATTTTTTAATCATGCACACCCACTGCTCCATAAAAGAGGTTATTGCTCACCACAGTTACTGGCTAATGTCACAGTGCCCCACTCCTACTGCTCAGCAATGGGAAGAGCCAGAAACCATGCTGGTTTCAGAGAGTCCATGAGCATTGTTTAATAATTAATTAATGTGATTAGCTGCCTTCAAAATATATTGTTTTATTTTCTGGACTTAATTTCTTCAATGACTGTGGTGTGATAAATGTCATCATTAAGACTCTGTAACACATGCATGGTGAGCTTTCAAACCAGGAATCTCTTCTCTGCTAATTGTGCAGTTGTTATTATTTTTCCACTGGGATGTATTCCTTCAGCAGACAGAAAATTCATACCCCTCTTATGCCTTTTTCTTTATTTCTTCTTGTTGTGCCTGTTTCTATTGTCTATTCTTGTTTTTTTTGGGAAAATATAGCACATAGCAATGCCTGAAGAGAAGGGATTTGAGAGGACTGTGATAGTTGTAAAGGTCCTAGTCTGAGGTGCAGGGATTTAGAGGCAATAACTCTACTGGAAAAGGCCAGGAGAGAAGGCCAGGAGCTCACTTTGGGGGCAGTCAGCTCTGAAGCTTTAAAGATTAAATAGCTTTGACAACATTTTTGTGATTATAGCTTTGTTCCCCAAAGCTAACATCAGGATGTGCTATTTCAGGTTAAATTAAACAAATAGTTTAATTTATGAAAACAGAGGAAAAAAGTGGATTTTAAAAA
Source organism: Oenanthe melanoleuca (assembly GCF_029582105.1). Taxonomy (NCBI): domain Eukaryota; kingdom Metazoa; phylum Chordata; class Aves; order Passeriformes; family Muscicapidae; genus Oenanthe; species Oenanthe melanoleuca. The sequence continues at coordinate 35,477,980 of NC_079333.1, read as the reverse complement.
AATAGAAACAAAGCTGAGTTCCTGTTTTGAATTATTTCTTTATAAGTTTAAAGTGCAAAAAACCCCAAAGCAAACTTATCCAACTTTAGAAATAAATACTTGAGAATGAACAAAAAGTTCTCTTTAGATTTAACTGAGACATTTTTTTGATCCAAAATACATTATATCATTCTTTAAGTAATGGAAGGAGGAAAACAAAAGAAAGGAATCTTTTAAGTCAACCTGATTGATTTTTCCTTTACCTTTTTTTTTGTTTAGCTACTCTATCAAAAATTCATTTATTCTCACAAACATAAAGCCTTGCTAAATCTGAAGGTAAATTACTGTAATTGCTAACTGCCTCAGACCCTGGCAGGATGTGCTGATATCTGGAAAGAAAATCCATAATTTACAGACAGTATAAAAATGCCTGTGCTATGTAGATTAAAAAATAAGAAAAGCCCAGACTAATACTCACACAAGCAGATAAAAAGCTGTAACAGTGGCCCCATATGCTGGAATTTTCAGCCCTTGCCTTCTATGGAATGAAAAGCTTTTATGCAGCAACAACAACTATTTTGTTTTTGGTTATAAACTTTTCATTAATTACCATGCCTATTCCAGCAATAACTGGAAGAATGAGTTGAGACCAAGGTGTTGACTGCCCTATAAAATCAGGGATTAGGGAAGGAGATTTTTCAACCTAAAATAGGCAAAAATTGATGCAAGAAAACTAGAAAACTAGGCTCAGAAATAGATTGGTAACAAGGGCTCTAACAAGGAAATGGGGAGTGGGATGGAAATGCCAGGGTTCTTCTGAGGATGGAAAGGAGAGAAGAGCAGCTGAAGAAAGTAGTAGCTGGCAATTGGCAGTGGTTCAGTGCTCTAGCTCTGCTGGAATGCTAAATGTACACAGCAGGGATGCTATCATGACCCTAACATGATGAACAATCTGCTGTTCATCAGCAAATGACCATGGACCTCTTCTCCAGGAAAAGACCTGATGATATTTGTTGCCTTTCCAGCACACCATTGCCAGAAATTTTTGTCCCTTACTACCTTCTGCAGACCACACAAACCCATGCTTTTCCTCTAAAAGACTATAAATTATACTTATCATCCACAGGGAAGAGTGGGGAGTCCCTGGCACCCAGTGGCTGCAGGAGAGAGAGGACTCCCTGATGAGGACAGGGATCACCAAATTTTGTTTCTGCTGGGCAGAGTTTCAGCCTGAGCATGGGGATAGGCTGTAGGGTGCTCAACTTTGTCTGTAATTTGCCCTGGTCTTTTAGTTTTGGTCTGGCTTTGGCTTTTTTTTGCCTGTTCCTGCGTTTTGTGGGCTCTAGCAGCTGGCCTGGCTATGCTTGATGGCAGCAGTTGCAGCAGCAGTCATTTCAATCTGGAAAACACCAGGGTGGGTGGTACAAGTAATTTATGTGCTTTTTCCAATTTTGGGATCTGAGAACTAAGGCTTCCCCGGTGATAGAAATTGTGGAAATTAATAACAAAGAGAGAAGAGGAGCACAGGGCATGACCTAGTCCTTTGTGGAAACAAGGGAATCCAAAAGAAATGGGAAAATATACGACCTCATCACACACCTGTTCTGTCTACCCCTTCTGACAATGCATCCCTGGAGGCTCGTTGAGCATGGAACTGCTAAAGACTTCACCATATCCCAGTGGCTTAAAAAGCCACTTGCTCTGCAGGGGTACTAAATGTTTTATTTGGAGGAAATCAATGTGTTCCGGTAGCATCTGCCTTGAAATCCCTTCTGGCATGGGGAAAAGGTGAGGTTCCAGTGCAGTGTCAATACAAATGAAACACAAGATGCTCTTCTTTCCACAAAGATTTAAGTAATTGGGCAGGAATGTGTGTCCTGGATTAAGAGGACATCTAAGGTGGACAGCTAGGTGGACAGCTAAGATGGCTAAATATTGCAGGATTCTGGTTAAAAAACTAGCTTAAAACAGCTTAAAACAGTACCTTGGACTGCATACATGCAGTAGGTAGATATTTGCATTTTGACTGTGTTCTGTGCTGGTTTCCTCTGATGCACCCTCAGCCCCAGGTCTCCCAGACTTGGTCCACTGCACTAGCTGCTGAATAAATACATGATACACTGCTCATAGCATAAAGGAAGAAAATAATCCATCAGCAGGTCTCGAGATGGGGAGCTGAGGTAGCAAGAGATTAACAAGAACGTCTGACATCATGACAGAAATCTTTGGCAGTGCTGTCAGAGCTCATATCTCTTCTGTCCTAGCCTAGTGTACCCAGGAATAGAGTCCATCCGTCACCTTCTGAAACAGCTCCAACTTTATCTATCAGTCCAATGCAGTAAGTGGAATTTCTTCCTTTAAGCTATTTACAGAACCTGAAAATTAAAACACTGAAGCAACAACTTTTGTGCCACACTTTTTTCATTTCACATTTTATGGATATGTGACTTTTGTGTGGAAATTATTTTTTCCTCTTCAAGCACAGTAGTGTCTAGCAAGAATTTGCCACTCAGGCAGTCTGCTCTGCAAAGATGCTTCTTTCATTTATTTCACGAAGACAGCTGAGATAATGGCAAAGATAGGCAGGTGCTGTTGTGGTGCCAGCATGCTGGATTACAAAGATGTCATAACACATTAATATTCAGCTGAATCCAGACTTTTTATCTTTTGCCCTCAAAGCCCCACTTTTAAGCATATTGGGGGCAAGACCTCAAGGTCATTTTCTGGTACTTCAGGTGGTGGCTGTGTTTTGTTCCTTCTGCTTTTATAGGTCTGAGGCCTGAGGATGGAAGGGCAGCAGGAATTAACTGAATTAACCATGCTGTCCTATGGACAGAAGCTGACAAAAATTTGGGAGGACATGAGATGTGCTCACAAGAGGAATGTCTGTTGTTACCATAAGGGCAGCTAGAAGAATGTTTCAGTCCTTTCTACTACGAAAAAGTGGTGTTTTCCCTATTGATGTTCTTTCTAGCATTTCTTAACATAAATTATTCTGATGAAATCACTGCTGTTTGGGAAGATAAAGAAAGTAGAAAAGAGGCATCAGCAGCTAATCCATTCCACCCACTTTTTCTAAAGACTTTGTCAATTCACTCTGAGAAGTAATTGTTCTTGGTTAAAGGTGATCAGGCTATTGCATCTGACAGTCTCTCTAAAATAGCAATACAGACTTCAGGCATTTTTAACTCAAAGCAGTTCAGTACATATCACAGTCAAAATTTTACCTTAGTTATGTCTTTGTTACTAAAGGCCAAATACTCTTCTTGGTGCTGCATAGATCACTAAAATGAGGAAAGTAACATTCATCCCTCCAAAATCCCTCCAAAGCCATGTTCATGGCTTTGCTACAAGACTTGGATCAGGGCATCATTACTGCAACCTGGTTTTGGGAGCACCCTGAGGGGGACACTGTGCAACCAGGACAACATCTGTACCATCACTAAATCCTGCCAAGCAGCTTACTTGAGGTACTTGGGCTCTGTCATCTACATTGTTTGAATGTTCAATTTTCCGAATGGCTCTTGGCATGCTTTCGGCTCATGTTAAAATACCGTTCTCCTAAGTAACTCCTAGCTATTATTCAGGTGCAAACACAGGCAAAGCACTGTTCCCAGGAGACAGTGTACATGCTGCCAATATATTCTGAAGGGCAAAAGGATAAAATGTTGTGGAAATACACAGTACTCTGCACAATGACCTCTTACACAAAGACAGAGTCTAAGATTCAATTATTGTTTTGTTGGTGTTAGCATTTTCATATATAATTACAAAATATTCCTAGTTGGAAGGGATCCACAAGAATTACCAAGTTCAACTCTTAAGCCCATACAGGGGGATCAATCCCATGACCATGGCATTATTACCTCCATGTTCTAACCTGAGCTAATCTCAGGTTACTGAGCCAATTTCAGGGTATAAGATACAGATAAGGAGCCTGATTTTTGAACTGAGTCGCCCTGTTCATGCTTTGGTTTGCAGCCCATAGAAGGTTTGCAGAAACCAATCTGGATTTTTCTTGGATGATACTAACCCAAAAAAAGTTCACAACTAGCACAATCCATCTGCTAGGCTCCAGAAAACAATACTGGAGGTCCCCTGCAAGATGTGCATAGTGTAAATGTTGGTCCTGGGCACTGTCTCCTCCTACACAACCCTTTCTGCTCCTCCTTGCTCATCTAGACTTAGTCTGGGGTCCATACCTGGGTTACACACAGGAGGTTGTATGGCCACACTGTTATGTGTATTAAAGAGGAGCTACACCTCTTGTCCACCTGGAACTGGAGAAGGATCCCCATGGATTCCCATGGTGAAGGTATTTCTTATGTCAATGAGGTTATATATGAATCCTAAATGTCATTATGGTCTCTCTTGGATCTGTAGCACAGTTTTCAACTGAGGTGCTGAATCTACAAGTGTTGTCATGACACTGGCTGCTGCTTTTGGAAACCTTCAGGTATGAAAGTCACCATGCAGGGCCAACTAAGTGGAATTCAAACCCACGAATTTGGCTACAACAGAGATGTAAATGGCAACATGAAAAGTATCAAGCAGCCAACCAGAATAAGGGTCTGTAAAATGTGTGATCTTGATCACAAGAAGATGTAAGCCAAAGTAGTGATTTCTTCTCTAGAAGAGCAGCAGGGACGTTTTGGAAACAGATATCACAGAGTTAAGCTTAGCAAAGAGTTATTTTTCTAACATCCTTGATCACAATCCTAAAATGTCCATCTAGATTTGAGTGTTTTTAAGTGAGCCCTGTCAGTGCCAAGCTGGTACCTGCTATATGAACAGCTTGAAATATCACTGAGACCCTTTGAAGGCTGCTGAGCATTTTTACCTTGAAATTTCCTGGGACTGCTCCTGTAGTCATGGTTCTCCAGGGAAATTCAGTGTCCTCACAGGCTCACACCTCTTGCACTATTGTGTATTGTCTTCACTGTTACACTCCCACCCATAACTTAAACCATGAAAGGTTTGCCTGATTCAGGCCTGGCTTTTGTGTACATGGACATCATTTCTATGGGATTACTCCTTGGGGGCCTAGGATCCTGTTTGGAGGTGCCTCCTTGCCCGCTGAACCACAGTGCACACAGTTTCCCTGGGAACCTGGCCCTTTCTATGATTACTGCTGTAATGTTGCAGGTAAAGAGAGTGGCAAAGGAAAAACAGAATGACTGTGCAAGTCAGGAGAGATGGATGGGGTGGATTTTTATCTAGCAAAATAAATTAAAAAAAGAAAAAAACCCAAGTGAATTAGCATACTTCAAGGCATGTTTGGCAAAGGTGATGAAGCTGCTGGACATAAACAAAAGCAAGAGCTGCTGGATGACACACACAAATGCACCATGACTGTGATAAAAATGAGAGATTTGTGAAAGCTTCAGATATCTTGCTCTCCTCTTCATCACATCCTGCTCATTTAAGTGGCATCAAGTGTAAATATTGAAAACCCAGATGACATGCTGTTTTGGATATTAGTTCAACCTGTTTATCCTATTATTACCATGACATTTGCAAGTGTTATCTTTGGGTACCAGAGCATGGATGAATAACTATGAATGATATTTCAGAGCTGTCCTATCACTAATGAAATCCACACTCATAATTAGTTTCATCTAAAGAATATGAAGTTCCCTCACTAATCATTTATGGGTTTTATTCCAGATTTGTAATATACTTACTGATACAGGAGTTAACAGATTAGGTTGCTGAATGCCTGGAGTGATCTCATAGACAATGAAAACAAAGCAACTCCTAAATCAATCATTTTTCTCACTATTTAGCTGGCTTTGCTCCCAAGAGATCATTGGACAGAAGATGTTATTCAAAGGAAAAGGAAAAAAAATCAAAGAGAAGAAAGTGCATTCATTATTATTTCCTAACTGTGCACACATACATAGTCCCAGCTGCTTATGCAATGTGAATGACATTATTTGTATTTCTTGAAGAGTCCCCAATCAGGTTCTGTACTGCTGAATGCCTTTGTTTGGAAGGTAAGCATGTCTCTGAATTAACCTCTCTAACACTTCCCTTTCCCTCTGTGCTGCTCAGCGTGCACGTAATCCTGGGAACCGTTCATCTTGGATTCAATTGTCCATTGTCTGAACAAAAGACCAGACATCACTTAAGACTCTAGGAACTGGCTGACTATTTACAGTATATCAGAAGTCCTTTGGGCTTTCATTTCAGGTTTTAGCAGAGATTTGTGGTGAAATTTGTTCACCTTTTAGCCCTTTCTGCTGTGCAGGATATGCTTTCTCTCAAATTCTCTAAATCTATTTATCTGTCTAGCACATTAATGCTCAGCCCGAAAAAATGAAATTATACAAGCAGTGTTTTCTGTAAAAGTCTGCTTAATGCAATGTATTAAGATTCCTTTTGGCCTTTTATAAGAAAGGTTGTGGAGGGATGTGTGCTTTGCCCAGAACCCAGTGCTGGGCTTTCCAAGTTATTTCCGAACAAAGACCTCCACGCAGGGTCTGCTTTGTCTGAAATACTATTCAATTTTTCCATTCAGGTTTTCTTCTCTTCATAAATTTAATCCTCAGCCCTGGAATTCTCTCTTTATTTTTTTAGTTACGATGAGAGTGAACAGCTGGACCATTTTGCAGACTTTGTTGACAGTGCTTAGTTCTTACTTTTTCTTCCCCCCCACTCTGTTTTTCAGACAGTCCCTGGCTCACTTTGTCTGGCTACTGTCTGACATGTCAGCTTACACTATTCCAACTCCCAGCTGTTCTTTCCTTTCATGCTATGGATTGTTCTTTGCATTATAGTCAAACATGGGTTTTTATTTCCAAAGGGCTAATCTGTTTCCACAGCAACCCATAAAATGGAGAAATCTGATCCCAGAACTTTTGTTTAAAACTTTAAATGTGTGTATAAACACATATGTATTTGTCCATCTTAAAGGCACTTGCTCTATCTGTTAAATGGAAGTTGTTATGAACACTCAGGAATCAGTAAGTTCTGAAACTACTTAAGCTGCATCACATTTCTGATTCTTATTATAGATATTGGCAGAAAAGGACTGCAATATTTTCCATCAAATGTGGCTGCAGTTGCAAAACTGAATACATAAAACTTAATTATTGGGATCTCCCTGTTTACTCAGTATCAGATATTTCTGTGTAAATTTTTCTGATTACCTATTAAGTGATATTGTCAGTGTCACTGCTGTAAACTGACTTGGAACAAGAGACTGAGCTGATGTCCCTCTATTTGAGCTATAAATACTCTGAAATCTAATTCAAATACTGGTATGTAAGGAAAGCAAGGTTATTCCTTCCCCTTTTGAAAAGATGTCCTTTTTAGCTACTGAAGGCTAGCAGCAACACAAGCCTTCATTCCTGGAGATAAATTGAGACTTCAGTCTTCTCAGTCTTCTCTGTAGGTGTGTGAGCAGTTTAGAATGAAGGTGAACATCTAAAATGAAGCAGACCCATGCAGAATCTGTTTGGATGTAATGGCCATGTCTCATCACCAGGAAGTTCAGTAAAATGCTTTGTTTTACCCTGTTCTAAAACTCAGTGAAGTTTGGGCAGCTCCAGCTGGATCTCTTGGTGTTACCAACACGTTCAAGTCCTCCCAAGCTGGGTGCAATAAATCCTGGGTCTTCATGGTGCATTGGCAGGTTTTCAATATGAGAACTGAGCCTTCTTCAAAGCCTGTCCCATGTTTATAGCCTTGGGCTTGGCACTCAGCCTTAGAGGATGTCTCTGAGGAGGTTAGACCAAACTTTGATTCACTGTTCATGTAAGGATTAGCTTCACTATATTTAGACCAGGACAGTGAGCAGATACTTGCAGGGCTGGGAGCAAGAAGACTAAAAGGTTGATGAGCTCACCCTGGTCAGGATATGCTAATTTGATTTGGCAAAATTTCTGGCTGCCTATCAATCCATGATCCAGGAGTGTCAGGACGGAAAAGCCACTAGTTTCAGTTAGTACTGAGACCTTTTCTTTACACAGTTTTCCACCAAATATAGAACTTCAGGCATAAATATATATTAGTAAAGCATCAGAACTGGAGGTGAGCTACTAAAGACTTCTGAAAATATTAAGTGCTTTTAAGAATGACCTAAAATTAAGTGATACTGAATGGAATATTCCTGGGAGCATCAGTTCACTTCAAATCCATCTCTTGCACCAACACAGAGGAGTTTAGCTTGTTATTGAATTTTTATTTTAAGCAGTAAAGTAGTAAATATTTCCATCCAAGTACTGCCACAAGAGAGCCCTGAAGCCCACTCTCAGCACTGATAAGAAAAATCTTGATTCAAAGACTGCCCACATAACTGTTCATGGACACTGTGCATGTGGTTTTGCTCATCTGCCTGATCTACTTGCTATTCCTATCCACTGCTACATCAGATTTCCTGCAGATACCCAATGTATTCTTATGTGATCACATGTAAAACCACTTGTTAAAGATACAGGTTTCCAGACCTGTTTCCTGAGAAATGAAAAGTCCCACCAGCTATGGTCCTGAGAAAAGCCTTAGCACAGCTCCCAAATCACAGTGGTGAAGTGTACACTAAAGCAATAAATTTGATTAAATATGTTTCTGGAGGATCAGAGCTCAGCTTGGTTTGCCCACTGCTTTTAATTGCTGTTTTCATCCTGCTTTATCTTCCATGGAGATTCAAACTTGTTCCTTCCTTCATCTTTTTTTTTCTTCCTTTTCAGTTCAATCACACCCACTGTATGAATTGTGTTAGCATCTGAGAGAAGTTTTATTCTTGGGCAGTCCTTGCAAAAATATTCATAGCAATGTAGGTTGCTGATGCATCACCTGCAGGTAACACTAACATTTTAAACACAGTTTAGAGGAAGGTTCCCATTTCCTAGCACAGTCAAAGTCACTGGCTCATGACTAAAATCCCAGAGCAGAGAAATAATTTGCTATAATAAGGCTAGTGAGGTACTGTGATGGTGTTATCATTAAAACTGGGGAAATCTTATGGTCCCTGAGGATTTGTGAATATCTTTAACTAGTCTTGGAGGGATGCCAAACTATTCTGATGTTTTTCCTCCATCGTGCCCTCCTCATCCTTCACATCTGCCTCCTAAGTCCTTTGATGATTTGAACAAAACAAAATCCATGTAAACATAAATAAATATGTGCATTTTCTCCTATTTATTATCTAAACTTGTGTTTTGTGTTAACAGGTTTACCTTCTGTTGGAATTTCAAGAGAAATGTGTTGTTTATGTTGACAATATTACTGCTTCTTTTGCATGATATAATTTCAATTTTCTCTCAGATTTTAATTTTCTCTGGATTATTCTCTCCCTCTCCCCAGCATAGGTTGTTTATCTGAGATTGTTCAAAATAATAATCAATTTTTAACATCCTTAGAGTTTTGAAACAGAGGAAAATCTCTCATCAGTGCTTCCAAGGGCATAAGTCATTGCAGTTCTAACAGCAAGCCAAGGAAATGCAATTATTGCTTTTTTCATGCATGACCTGTGGTAGTGGAACCAAAAAATTGTACATAAGGAGATAAATCACATACTGCAGGAGTAAATGCCCATCTGTGGTCCCTCTGCCCATGACTTCTTGTGTTCAGTTTGTTGTGTGAGTTTGCTGTCTCTGTGGAGCACCGAGCTGTCTGTCGTGCCTTGGTCTGTGCACATGCAGAGTCCAAGAGGCTTCAAAAGCATCAGCAGTGATTCCACATGCACTGACCACCTGCCTGAGATTTGATATTTTCTGGAAGCACCAGCTTTAGCACAGGTGTTGTGCAGCAAGTTTAGATGCCTCTGGCATTTAGGTAGTTGATGATGTGCAGAGATTTGTCTTTCTATGTTGTGTGAAACACGTACTGTGCTGTTTCAAGTACCCAATGTCTTTTGAGATGTTTACTTATTTATACTGAATAAATCTGAAAAATGCTAATAAGGCCATTTTATCACTGGCCAGGTGAGGGATGTGAATTGCAAAGCTGTGGCATCTGTGGCCTGTGCAACAACACATGCACCAGTAGCAACAGGAGGAGCCACTGCTCTCCTCCAACCTGGGCTGGCACCATGATAATTCTGGCACACACTCTCTTCCTCTTGGGGTGGGTTCCCATTGTTTACCCCTGCCTACTTGCAACATAGAGCAAGGCAGAAATATCAGACAAGGGCTTGTTCTGTCTCTCAGCCAGCTGTGCAACTTTTTTTTTTTTTTAAATAACCAATGCAGACAAATTTCAATACTCCTTAACTGATGCCAGAAGGAGTGTTTGAAGGTGAACAAAGAGCTATGTCTTCAAAGTGGTTTTTTGTGCTTCTGGAATAAATGTCTCTTCTCTCTACCCTTTGTGCCTCCAGGTGATAAGAGCCACTTTGGACAAAGGACACAAACTGAGATATATGGGATGGACAGCTCAGTAACTTGATGGGCAAATGTGAGTATTCCACCTCCAATCCTCTTTAACAATTTTACTTGAACAGTATAAAGCCTCCCAGAGTCTGGATTTCTAATTAAAGCAACTTCAAGAAGAAAAGGTCCAAACTTTCACACTGGTATTTTTCTCCTCCTAGGCTGTACATTTGCAATAACAGCCAGTCTCAGCTTGTCTCAACATGCTGCTGATAAAATGAGCCAGAGGAATTAACTAATTTACCAGAGCTGGTGTCTCTCCTTTGCCTTAAAAATTCCTGTATTTAGGTAATTCAGATGTGAACTTCTCTCTGTCACAAAAAGAGACTGAGGGACTAGAAAAGAAAATGAAAAGATTTTAACATCTCTCCTTATTCCCTGTGTAATCTGCCTTTAGGGTTTGTTCATCCTGTCCCAGGGCACAGGGATTTTGCTTTGATGATATAGCAGAGAGAGTTCTAAGTATTTTGATGTATTCTCCTGTCACAAACATGATTCTTGCACTTCACTGGAAAATCCTCCCTTGTGTCCACTCTTAGATAGTACCCGAGGTCATTAACAAAATTCTTTTAACTCACACAATTACAGCTTGAGCTTAAGCTCCACTTCACAGTGCAGGAGTGACACACATCCACACTTGCTGTGTTTCAAGGATGGCATAAAAAGGCTGGTAATAAAGGAGGTTAAAACACCTAATAAAACCATTATCTACACAGTCTGATACTTAGGATTGATCTATGTGAGTATTGGGGAGCATCATGAAATCTGTCTCCATTACAGCACAAGAACCTTCACATACCTCTTCTTCATTTCACAGCAGCTCTCCCCATGATGTGTGACTCCTCCAGGGGACTCCCAGGAATCAACCTCTTTCTAACACTTCTAACTACAGGATGCATAAGAACAGGGAAGGTGCCCTGGGATAGTTTAATGTGTGTCTTTCTGTCAGCTTGGTCTGTTAGAGTGCATTGGGTGTGTGCTTCAGGAGAGCTGGGGAGAGGGCAGACATTCTGATGATACAGAGAGTACCTTTCCTCTCCCCTTTGCTTCATGAGCTCAGAGATGTCCCACCTGTGTTTCACTGGATGACAGATGTCTTAATCAGTGCCTCACTTTGTCTGGGATCACCTCAGCCACATGGGAACATGAGTTCTCATGAATATGGCTTGTAGAGGGTAGATATGGGACAAGAAAAACTGCAAAAACCTCTGTGCCTCTTGTGCACTACTGAGGAGGAGGATGTGGTAGCCCATATTTTATGTTGTGCATGGTGCCCTTCAGCAAGACATTTTTGATAATATGCATCATCATTCATCAGGGTTTCTTGGTCCAGAGGAGAGAAACTTCCTGTGCAAGGGGTTTGGTGAAATGCTTTGTGCACTTGGACACAAATTACTAGTGCTAATGTTGACTCAAAATACTGGTGTGGACCTATGCTGAGATTTCCAGGCTCTAAAAAAGCATAAAACGTCATCCATACCTATTTATCAATTTGTATTTTCTTACCTTTTGCTCATAAACAACTTGCATGTTGGCTGTTTTGAGGGTCTGTAATTTCTCTGATTATGACACAGGGTATTTGAAGATGAAGTTGCTGTTAGTTTTTCTGTTATTTTCTGTTTTGTATAAAATATGTAAGAATAAAAGGAAATAGAGAGCATGACTCACTATGTGGCATATGGAAGATCCAAGCACAAACTGATTTGTGATTCAGAGCACCAACCTGAAATGCAATAGTGTGCCTTTCAGGAAGTGCTGGCTTTAGTGGCATCCAAAAATAGGGGTGTCATGTGTTATTGCACCTTTAGAAAACCTGTAATTCCTCTGTGACATAGGAATTGAAAACTTCATATTCTGCATACATTCCATAAATAATAAGCTTTTCTACAATCAGTCTTTTTGTTGGTCTCCCCTCTGCAGCTAAAAATTTTATGTAGAATTATTCAGCTTCCAGAGAAGTGAGTGACCTGCACTAAATTCCCTGTTTATGTAGATTAAATCATTTTTTAAGCTGTTGGTGTGTTCATACTGCCTGAGAAGAGGAGGAATCTGAACTATTTCCCTCATTTCTGAAGAAATGCTGTTAAGAAAAGCTCCTGGGACGATTTTCTCTAAGTCTCACCACTTACTTAATTTTATTCTACTTTTAAGCCAGAAGCACTGAGGGAATTCAGTCTGAAATTTCGAATTATTCTGGGCTTTTTTCTACTAAGAATGTAACTATGCAAACACACACACACATAGGGAAGGAATGAAAGAGAAAGAGAAAGAGAAAGAGAGAGAGAGAGAGAGAGAGAGAGAGAGAGAGAAAGAAAGAAAGAAAGAAAGAAAGAAAGAAAAAAAGAAAGAAAGAAAGAAAGAATTTATTTTTTTTTCCTATAAATGAGTATCTATTCCACACAAACCCTTTCCATACAGAGGAAGAAGGATTTTAAATGTGGTTTTGCAATCTTCCTCCCTGCCTGCTGTGATTATGGGATTCAGTGCTTCAGGGCACTGCAAATTCCTGACACAGAGGAGTGATTCCCTACACAGGAGAGTTGCAGTCCACATAAACCACAGAAACATCTCCCACATTAGAGAAATATCTTTCCTCAAGATGGAATTTGCAGAATACCAAAAAGTCAGATAAATTTAAGATGTGTTTAGGATGTACCAATGAACAAACTGTAAAGGTTCATAGTTCTATAACCAGAATCTCCAAAACATATAATCATTTTTTTTTTGCTAGATTTCTCTCCTTTTGTGCCATGTCTGATATAATAATCATAATATTTGGGGATATTTAATATGAACAAATTTCCAGGCATTCTAAAGCAAAAGCCACAAGTGATCTATGCTGCCCACACTGACCCTAACTGTAATAACCTTAAATTGTTTTTATTAAATGGCACCTCTTTCTGGGCACACTGTTGTACTGTGAGGACTTGGCACAAACAAGGATTGATAGTGATTTTTCTTGGAGAGAATGAGTGCCCCAGGCAATAGATAAGAGGGTATGAGGACCTTATAAGTGCTTAATAAAAAGGAATAAGCTTCATTTCTACTGTGGCAGTCAATGAGAAATATAATTCCTCTTCTTATTATCATTTTTATAGGGTTCTAAATTGTGAATGGTGGTTTCTGGATAAGTGGCATGACATGTTCCTGTAATATTAGACTTGATTTAACTTGGTAAAGACTATAAACTAAAGAAATTTGTATGGTTACAGTGGTGAAGAGGTGATGCTGTATTTTCACTAACATATGGATCATGTTGACTCCCCATTCACTCTTACATATAATTTATCAGATAGAATATGGGGAAATATGAGTGTGAACTGATGCCCTGGAAAGACTTAATAACTGAAAAGTGATGAGAGGAAAGTGTCTGAGCTGGGGTCTAGGCTGTAGCTCATGGCAGTGGGCATGAATGTGTATTTTGATGCATTATAGATAGACCATGAGCTCATGGGGTAAGGCTCCATTTCACCTCTGGGCTTAGAGTGCCAAATACTGGGAAATCCACAGATACCAACAATTAGCTGACAGGATCTGTCCTTGTATGCAAGGGATACAAGGGATGACTGTATCAGCAGGAAAAATCTGAAGTAATTGGGGAAATTTGTGGGCAACTGAAGGATAAGAGAAGGCAGCATGTTTCCCCAGTTGCAGTACAGACAGAGCTAAAGCTTTTGCTTTATTTTTTTTTTTTTTTTTTTCATTTTTGTGTTGGAGAACTAAATGAGTGCTTTGAAAGAGACTCAGACATGGCCATGAACCCCTCTAAGTCTGGGAAACCTAGCAGGCTGCTGCTGACTTACTGCTGACTTTAACTATAAAGGCAAGTATTTTTTTTTTTTTTTGCTGAGAGAGCCTAGGTTTCTACAGGTATTTTTCAAACAATAAAATGAGTTTTATTCCAACATTAAAAATGTTCTCAGCAGTCAGGATGAAGAGTGTAGGGGAAGGTCCTTTTGATATATGGCAGGGCTAAAGCCCTAAACATTTATCTATTTAACAAGACTTCACAGTTGCCAGATTTATGCACACATTGTATTTAGCCCAGTAGTAAAATTTATAATGCTCCTTTTGGACGGTGTAATTCTTCTCTTCTGCTAGAAGAAAACTATGTCCAAGGGAAAAGGCAAATTTCCTTTAAAGACCAATCAGTTGTTCTGTGAAATGCTTCATGTATATTTAAGCACATCAATAATTGTGATAATAATATTATTACTAAACCTGCACAGAAACTTTGTCTGCAGTGGCTATTTTGTGTAAGGATATTTGGGTCTATATTTGGAAAAACTATTTATGTGACTCACAAAGAAAGGCATCTAGTGAAGCTACAAAAGCAATGAATGTTTTGAAAGAAGCAGCAGTAAAACCAGGGTGCTCTGGTGCTTTTGAATGTGTGGTACCATTTTCTCAGAGTTGTTAGGCAGCTATGTGTCTTCTGGAGCTTCCTGTGGCCTTTTCTCCAGTACTGCAAAGTCAGGTGTCTCATGCTGTGCCTCATGAGGGATGTAGACAGCCTGTATGACTGGACTGTTTTGGAGGAGAAAAAGCATGGGGAGGCACATTGGGAAGAGATTTCTGGAACCACAGGGAAAAGAATAAAAGCCTGAGAGTACAAAGCCTGATTCCCAGGAGGAAAGGGAAAGGATGAACAGTAGCAACATGCAACTGTTTTGAGATTTTCTGTATTTGAGTGCACGGGCTCCTACAAGTTCCTATAAGTGCTTTGTGTGCACTGAAATATGTAGGACTTGTGCAGAGGTGGGTAGATCTACCTTAGCTCTCCCTTGGATCCTTCTGAAGTAGAGTAGGACAAGTAGAAGTAGTATTAAAACTGACCACATTGGAAATGTTGTATACTATGCTGAAATGTGCTGTAAGAATGGGATTCTTGTGTTGGGATACATGGGGCATGCTGTGAAATGCAGGAACACTCTGGTCTCAACTCTCTACTTGAAATGCTGACAAATGTAGAGCTACCAGTCTTGGTGGTCTTTCTTCCTGGTCAGCTTTTCAAGAGGGGTGCAAGGAGGTGATGACCAAGCTGTCAGAAAGTAGCTCTCGGATGTCTGGAGCTTCACTAGACCAGTGTGTTTCTTCTCAGTGTTTTATCTCCAGTGAACCTTGGCATCTAATGAAAACCAAGCTTCCAAATGTCACAGACAGGTGTGCTGTAGTAGAATGGTTCAAGGAAATACTGCACACAGAGGCACAGTAAATGATAACCTGTTCCTTTTCACTGTAAAGGAGAACAAATTGTCTTCAGACAGCCCCTGGCCTAAGTCAATATCTTAAATGGTGTCTCAGAACTCTGTACAGAAAATGATAGAAAAATGGGTACAGAAAATTTCCCTTTTTAGGAACAAAATTTCTAAGGGCCAGGTTTGTGAAGGTGGTTAGATGGTGATGCAAAGGCAAAAGAATAGATAGAAATGTTTTAAAGAGCTTCTAGTTGTGTGATTTTCTAAGGAGTTAGAGAATATTATGGGCACTAACAAAAATTGCAACAAATGCCTTAAGAGGCCTTTGGAGTCCTAGTCCTACAGGGCTAGGGACATTTCATTCCATTCTGCTTTGTCCACTTGAAGTTATCCTACTGTTGTACTGAACAAAATGGTCCCTCTGGAGCTGGCTGTGTGCTGGTCCATAAGGAGATGTGGTCTGTCTCAGAGATGTGCTTCACACAAATTGCAGCTGAGGCTTAAATGTGCACCCAGACACTGCTCAACACACTAATTTCTGTACAGTCATATGAATTCCTTATTTTTGCAACTGATTTAATAAAAAGACAAAACAAATAATCATACAAATAATCATACAAACAAACAAATTAAAACAAGCAAACAGAAAGCACAAGCAAACAGAAAGCACAAGCAAAAAGCCTCAGACGTTTAAGATTCTCTAAGGCTAAAATTCCTTGGGCAGTTTTCCCCAGCAATAATGGGTCTCAAATGAGAACTAAATAATGGTTTGACTTTGATCTTGTGTTTTGTGTGAGGCATTCTGAACCAACACCACAAAGTGACTGAGACTGAGATGGAGTTCCTCCAAACAGTCATCTTTGCCTCCTAATTATAGCACTAAGCTACTGAATGTGAAACGGTACAAAATTGAATAATTGCAGCCAGACATTATAAGCAATAATTATCTGTAGTCTGTCACAATACTTCTGTTGTAATTTTATACCTTTGTAGACACTCTGTCTACTTTACCTTCTACATACCAGTACTTTTCTGTGGTAGCAAACTGCTCTGAAGCCTTTTTTTTTTACTTGGTTAGTTAGGTAAACTTGCATTATGGTTAGCTTGCCTGGATAGCTGAGTGAACAGAAATGTTAAGACTAACATCACGTTTGCTGTGATAAATCCAATCTTTCCTTGAGAATCAGTATTTGCCTGGGGCTTGCAGTTTTCTCTGGAAGGCTGCAAAGATGTCTGCCCTCTGCTAAGTGTGTGTATCAAGTCTTGTTGATTATTATTCAGTGTGACAGTGGGATGACTGATAAAATAAATGAGGAGAATAAATAGCAGAATTAGTTTTTAATTTCTTTTTCCCTTGATCGCTTTTACTGTGTGTTTGAAGAGGCATGAAATTATGGTAACTCTCCTGTATAAAAAATTGCCAGGATTTGTGTGGACTCGTGCAGAAGGGCAATCTCACAAGACCTATTACAAAGAGAGAGAAGACAGGAAATTCAGAAGCAAAAGAAAAAAATGCTTTTTTTTATTAGTATTTTAAGTATTCATGGCAAACATTCTTCTGGCAACATAATGCTAGTAATGTTTATATATGTAAGACTTTCATACTGATAAGTTCTGTTCATTGTATTCTGTATTTTGCCTGAGCAAATCCTACAATATTCACAGTCCTATAGGCATTGAAGGAATCGTGGGTGCATTTATCACTTCATATAATCAGACACTGAGAGGTTTGCATTTATGTGCATTGGAAATATCTTCCCTCCAAAGTCACAATCTTTGACATCTTTTTTGGTGACATGGACAGTGGGATTGAATATATCCTTGTCAATGGATGTAGTCAATGAGCTCTGTAGTGTGCTGGACACACTGGGGGGAGGGAATGCTTTCCAGAGTGATCTGACTCACACTTAGCATAGGACAGACTCTTTATGGGTCTTCAGAGAAAACTGATGAGAAGCTCAACTGACCCAATGTGCACTCCCAGCCCAGAAAGCCAAATGTGTCCTGGGCTGCAACCAAAGTGCATGGGCAGCAGGATCTTTGCAGCTCTTGCTTGTAAAATAAATCAGAGCTCATTTTATTTTTCTTATGCAAATGATTGATAACCTTCTGAGTAATGTATATTGTATTTTATTACTGTATCATTGGAAATTCAACACCTCCTTACTGGGTTTTACATCTGTGATTTTATGCCAGTTTCTTCTCCACAGGATTCGGGTATACCACTTCTGTTTAATCTTATACTGAAAAGGTATCAGCAATTTTATTAGGTATATACTAGTTTATTTGAGAGAAAAGAAAAATCAATACATTTACAGATGATTCTTGCCAAAATGCTCCATTGCTATTTGGTGCTCTTGCTTAGATAATGGATTTTTACATTAACTGTAAAAACTCCTCTCTTAAGGAGTTATTTCAATAATTTATATGACACAACTTTTTTGCTTTCTTGCTTTTTGTTTATTTTTAAAAGAACTGGTAACAATTTCTAAAAGCAGAACTTAGAGCACAATTTAATGTACACATTAAATGGCCATTAGATGGCTGAAATTTTGTTGATTTTGGTCAAAACTGCCCTGTACTTTATATCCATCAAATGATCTTATTCTGAAAGTCACAGGCCACACAAATGCTAATTTCTTTTACTACTTAGTAATCAGCATGTGCTTAATGAGACAATATGGATCCAACAGACCAATCCAGTCTCCTTGTCCCTGTGGCAGCCAATAAAATAATTCAGCTACAGAATAAACTTTCTCCATCCCTTAGTCTTTCCTTGTGCTTGTATAAAATACTCATGTTTATGTGTGAGATGTGGTCACACTAAGACTTCCTAAAAGATGTGACAAAAAGTAAAAAAACAATTGTAAAAAAATCTTGTCTGAGTTAGAAGCCTATTTGTAAACTTTAAAACCTAAATGTTCTTGATTTATTAAAACATAATAATCTTAAATTCAGCCTGACTGCATTACTTAACAGTAGCATGGCCCTTGAATGTTAAGCCAGATACAGCTTGTATTTCCTGTGCGTGTGTTTGCAATGAAATTAAAAAAAGACTTTCAAAAATTATATAGATGTTAATTTATACCTCGAGATGAACTTTCTGTTCGTTCTGTTCTGTTCAACAGTGAAATGGTTGATTGTTTTACAGTGAATTCTGTGTGAGCAGTATTATGCACTATTGTTTTTTTATTGCACTGTATCCATTACCATTTGTGCATAGAAATCCATGGTGCTCTCAGCTGCCATCTTCTATCCCAGGTCTTTGCCTTTTAGCTCCAAAAGCTTTGTTGGCAGGCTGTAAATTCCTGAAATAACAGGAGGTTTTGCTGACACACCAGTAAGCATGTGGTGGAGGGGTGAGGGTATCAGCAGGCACCTGATTTCACAAGGACATGGAAGACAGATGTGGTTGGGGTGTGCATCCGTACCTGGGAGCTCAGCAGGGTGCACGTAGACACTGACTGTCATGAGGAGAGGGGTGTGGAGAAATTTTTTGAGATTATTGTTATGATTCCTCCAGATAAAAGACTGCATCAGCACAAAAAGGAGAGCCTGTGCCGCATATTTGACCCCACACCAGGCCTTGCTGCAGTGAGGGGCACTGGAGGATGTGTGATGACAGCAGCCTTTGCTGATAAGTGTGTCACCTCCCATAGCACAAACTGAGAGGGAGATTTGGGCTGGCACAGCAGAGGAGCAGCTCTGTGACAGGAACACTGATGCATTGGGATTGCAAGGACTTTCTATATCATCCTCAGTGTACAAGGCCTTGCAAAATGTGAATATTTCTGTTTGGTAGCCTTTGATGGTTAGGAGATGGGAGAGGTGAGAATTGGAGGTTAATGTGTGTGCCCAGTATGAAACTGCAGATTATGGAGGCAGTTAGGGGGAGGTGAATCCCATGTGACACAGGCTAAGCCATGGATTTATTGTACAGGCATTCCAGTGGGTGTCTGCATGAATTTTCAAAGGATAATATATTTGGGCAGATTCCAGTAAGTTTGCTCATTTGTTGTAAAAATAGTAAAAGTTATCTTTAAGGTCTAGGTCATGCGTTTTCTCTTGTTATTTTTAATCTTACAGTTTATACATAAGCACCATGTACATTTTAGAGGCATTTACATCTAGAGGCCCCATCTTTCTGACAGTGAAAAATGTTTTTACAGTTAACAACAAAACAGTTGTTGATCTGCATCACCGACAAAGGGAAAGAGGTTTTCTTTTTCATAGTGACTTGCAAACACCAGCTATTCCAGGGCAGTACTTAGATACTTACTTAAGAAAACATTTTACCAGTAACTTGGCATTAGCTTGTCCTAAAAAGGTAATCATGCAAAACTATGATTTCTTAGCCTGAGAGGCCAGTCCTGAATTCCACAGTATTTGAATGCATGTGTTTACTATTACTTTGTCACATGTTTGTTTAATCACATCAGTTAATATTACATTGCAAGACCACTCCAGGTTCATTTTATTTGGATTCTGCTATAGTTTATTTTTGCACATGTTCCATTATTAATGAGCCTCCTAGTAAATTGTTAAGCATATTGCATAATGTAGTTATTAATTTATGTTTATTTTTCCTGCCTGTTTCCATGTATGTTCAGCATGTACACACAAATACCAACCTCTTACTGGAACAATGAAGAATATTATATTGCAGATTGTGTTACCCAATATTCTGAATGCTATTATAAAAACATGTACAAAACTTCACCTCTCTTTAGCTTCCAGGTGCAGTCCTTATGACAAACAAGTTATTTTCTTTCCTCTAGCTGTAGTGTCCCAGATTGCCTTTATTTGCATTTCTTTTCCTTTGGAGCACCACTCTTGATCTTTCTGCCTCTTCATCAGATTTGTTGTCCAGTTTTTCCAGTGAAGACACTGAGATCCAGCAGACACAGCTTCTTGGGGATCAAGGGTCCATACTGACTTATAGGAAATTCCCTTTTGAGGACAGCTATGGCTTTCCTCTCCTAAATATGGCTTTGAGTGTGCTAGTCATCCAGTACTAAATGAGAGCTGTGATGGGAGATAGAACATGCTTGGGATGTCCTTTACTGCTAATTCCTTCAGCTCTTCAGAACTGAGATTGCATGAATTCACTTTCATCAGCAGTTCTGAACTTCTGCCTCCATGGAACATCAATAAGCAAGTATTGGGCAGAAATTTTACCTCTTGATGAGCTCCTATCTCAATCAGAGCTGATGTTTCACAGAGAAAGCAGATGCAGACTGTCATCTGCAAGGCAGTTTAGTACTGTTCATACCAGCAATGGTCCAAGCACTTGCTTTCAGCTTGGCTCTCACAGGTCTCCTGGGCCAGCCTGCTTTCCAGAGCAAGTAGAAACTATCTCATCAGGGGTCCTTCTGAGCTGTCACAGCCATCAGCAGTATGGCATTTTATGCAGGAATATTGGTGCTGCTCAGTGTAGAAAGTGGCATTTTGGCCCACACTTGTACAGACACTCCATCTCCAGCTCAAATATATATTAAATGATTTTGAATTCACAGGGCTGCATAGAATCAGAACCAGCCCCTGGCAAACTGCTTTCAGTACAGTGAGAGATGGAACAAAAACTAGAAAATATGCAGCAATGTTTCTCAGGTTGCAAAAAGCAGAAAATACTCCCATTCTCTACAGAGAATCCTAAACTCATCACACAACTCAGTCCTCAGAGTACTTGCTTTGTCTGCCACTTCAGGAAAGTCACAGACCCAAAGAGCACATCTGCAGGGGTAATGCTGAGGAAACACAGCTGTGCTTGCCACTGACCAAAGGCAGGACACTGAACAACACCCACCAACACTCCCACCTCAGACTGCCTTGGCTTTCGTGTGCTAACCTTGGGAGACGAGCAGAACACTGAACCAAGTGTGCCTATAGCCCTTCTTCAGCTGCTGTGCAGGGTTGCAGCAAATGGCATTATAAGATCTTTCTGAGTTTTCATTTCATTTTAAAATTTCTCCAATATTTAATGCACTTCCTCTTCTTTCCAAAAAATGAACAATAGATCCTCATATAACATCTAAAGTTTTTCAAATGAGGGATAAGAGCATGTCTGTTAGAAAAATATCTCTAAACTGTACTGAAGTTTATCCTTATTTTAATGGCCAATGTTCTCAAATAATTTTCCCTGACTGGACATTTAATGGAAAGATTTATTTCATTTTATTTATGTAAGGCTCTGGCCTGTGCCACATTAAAGACTGTGTGTTACACTGTGTAGCCTGGGAATTGCTTGCAACAAGGAATTACGGGCAGAGATGGAGAATCAGTTTTATTCTTTAGAGGACCAAGTACACGTTGTAATGGCTGCTGAGGGACACAGTACAGCTCACAGCTTGGAAAAACAATTGCATTATCAGCAAAGAAAGGAGCCACAAATGATGCTAGAGAAAGGTAAGAAATCTGGTTAATTGTTTGGGTTTGTGAAGAGAGCTGAATCTGCTGTTTTACTAGGGTAGATAAAAACTAGGAGCTAAAATAAAGGATTATAGGAGAAGACTATAAACTTTTTGTCTGTGTTAAATGTGGAATGATGCTGTAACACATGAAAGAGGCATGAGAAGGAAAGTCTTGTCTGATGTGGAGAGTGCTTACAGGGCTATCAGCAAAGAGATGAAAATTAAAACTAGATGAGAGTAAGGTCACTCAGGGACTGGTTTTAGATAATCTCAGTGATTTTACCACAAATTCTTGTTGGGTTCTGATTCTTTCTTTCCTTAATTCATGTGAAAATTTCTTCAAACTGCAAATTATCTCTTCTCACAGTGAGGGAATAAAAAGCTGGCCTGAAGGGATCCAGGTCATGCATCCTCTTGGAGGAATCATCAATGTTTATGCTCTTCAGATGTAATATTTTCAGTGAGATTTGTATGCATGCATATGTGACCATAAACACCATATGTTTTTATGAAATACAAGTGATTTTTTTAATAGTTAAGCATAATTCAGGTTTACTCATATATCCATTTTAATGAAAATGTTCTGTTTTAATATGATGGGTACCTAGGAATGATATGAAAATATTCTGTTGAGCTGAACAGCATCAGTGCTTCAGAGTACTTGTCTTGGCAGCTGTGACAAAACCTAAAGTCAGCAGCACTCCAGGTGATTGTTTTAACTGGAAGACCCTGTGAGAAAAACACCCAGCTGACTGAAAAGAGAGCCTAGATTTTAAAAGGAATGTTAATTTCCTTAAAAATGAGCAGGGAAACATCCATGTGAGAAGAGTCATACTTATGAAAAACCTAATGCCCTCTGTGTATCCTTCTCATAGTTTGCATAATCCAGCTGCTTTCCCTTCGAAGAGTTTGATTTCCATATTTTTCCAATTGTCATGTGCTGCTTATAGCACTGATGTAAAGCAAAATGAGAGAAAGGAGAGAGAGGATTCCTTTCTCAGCTGAGAAAACAACTAGATTAGAGATCAGGTATCTCTTGTGTCTGCCTTGATGGATCCCCAAATCTTCCTGCTGCCTGCAGGCAGGTAACCCACAAAGATAAAGATATTTACTCACCAACCCCACACCACTATGACTGGGGTTTTCTCCTTCATGATCAGGTTGGTATTTCCAAACTGCTTCGTGCTGACAGGTCTTAGAATCTACTAATCTCATTTCTGAAACCAGTGACTTCACCATCATTTTAAACTTAAAAGCAGCCCAAGAGATTGGATATGCTCTGATCATGACCAATAAATTTACTTGACAAATGGACTTTGAAGCAAAGATTTTTATATTTTTGTGTTCCAGCTGGCCTGAAGTGCCTTGGTGCTCAGTTCATGAAACATAGAAAACTTCTAAGAGCACTTAAGGATTTGATTTTGTGAGCTTTCAGAAAGTTTTCATTTCTGAGATACTCCAGCAGTATAGTTGGGACTTTCCTGCATTTCTCACTGAATGTGCTGGAATTTTGACTGAGGTTTCTACATCTGTTCCATGGTCTTCAGCATTGCAGAAGATTTTAGAGGGGATGTTGGATTGTGAAAACAGAGACCTCTCTGAGTCCCTCAGAGAGAAAACAGAATGCAGGAGTTAAATTAAAAACCCTTAGAGAAATTAAAGTACATTAAGCCACACAGACATGAAATAGAGGTGTAAACTTTAGTTTTAAGTAAGTAGAAATATTATTAAGTTGCATAGATATGAAGTGGAAATTTTAGTTTTAAGCCAGTAAGAATATGTTTTAAATGCCTTAAAGAGCAAAAGCCTTAGAATCTAGTGTAAAAAACAAGCTTCAGTGAGAGCTCAAAAACATAGTTCTAGACATGATAAAAATATAGTAAGAATAGTGTTTACATTCTTCAGATAGAACAGATAGGCTATATTTGCAAATTATGTGTAAGCTTTTATATTATAGAACCAGAATTCTAACAGGTTTAGAAGAAATGCTTCAGATTCATGTTTTTAGCTCATTGGGTAATTTGTAAATTAAAATCTGTGTATTGGAGTGAGAGCTCTCTCACTCTCTTCTCTCTCTTCCTCCACTATCATCACTACCATCACATGAAAGAAGAAGAGGAAGAATAAGAATAAGAAGAAAATAACAGAAGAAGAAAGACCAGGGATCTTCTGCCTTTGCTCAGAGCTCTGTACCAGGCTGCAGCTTCTGCTTCTAACTGGAACTCCATACCAGAAAGTTTCTATCATGGACTTTATCACTTGAGACTCTTTGTCTTTTGAGACTGATGTGCCTTTACAATAAACAACTTCACAGCAACCAAAAACTGCTCCTGCTCTTTTGAAGACATAAACCCATAACAATCCTGACAAATGTGCTAGAATTTTGACTGAGGTTTCTAAATGCTTTTTAGGATCTGTTCCACGATATTCAGCAATGCAGCAGGTTTTGGAGGGAGCAACTAAAGATTTAAAAATCAATATTTATTTTTGTTTTCAATGTTCCATCATAACCATTTTCACAGGACAAAACTCTCTATTATGAAATCACCTCAGGCTTGATTTCAAAAACTGGCATTGCAGAACAGGTATGGATTTCAGTGCCTCAACCACCTAATCTTCTTATGAGAAATAACCAAGGAATAAATAATATTTGCTTACTTAACTGAGATAAGAACTGATCCCAGAACCCAAGTTAATAGAAAGTTGAAGCCAAGATATAGAATTAAGAAGATGTAGTGTTTTGTCACAAGGGTAGTGGTGGTTTAACACCCAAAACTCTTTGTGACTGGAAAAGTCCTTTGTTTTATTCCATATAAATACAAAGGTACATTCCAGCTTTAAATGTATGCTACTTATAACTTCAGTGCAAAACAATTGAAAAAATTTCTTGTCCTCTGCTAATGTATAATGTTGCTGTAAGAGACTTTCTGAGGAGTTTGCAGAGACACAGATATGTCATGGGTTTATTTTTCATGTCCTCAAGATAAGGACTCATCTGGTGACCACATGGGAAAAAACCCAAAAAACTGAGGCCTTTGAACGAGATTGAATTTGTAAATATTATAATGTAAATAATACAAAATTATGTAAAACCCTTAGTTAAGTTTCAGAATTAAACCCATGATAGAAATTAAAGATTTCCATTATTATTCTTAAGAAATAAATTTAATTCATACCAAAACATTGCAGTGGAATATAGCCATTTTCCATTATCTGCTGGATGCTAAAGTGTGTTCTGCCAGAAAATAATTCTTCTCTTATCTACAGTTTCTACTTAGTAACTGAACTTTAGCTTCTCTAGGAATAATTAGGATCACTGATGGGAGTTATTCACATTTACAATGTCTTGTGAATAACATGATGATGTGATATCCTGACTAAATCTAACCCAGGAGCATTTATTCATTCATGCACTGAAGAATAGCTGATAGTAATTAAATGTAATTTTATAAATTTGCTTGTATTTCCTGCAAGGCCCAACTCACTTTCTGTGTTATAGTACTCAGTTAATCCTCATGTAGACCTTTAGATACCCACGTTACAGGGGAACCAGTAATTCACACTTAATAGTGGCTGCAATGATAATAGAAGTTTATCTGCCCCTACTTTTCAGTGTTTAAGGAAACATCTTTCTGTGTGCCCAGGCCAAGTGATTCTTTGCTGTAATTTCCTGCAGGGTTGTTCTCCAACCATAAAACACCAGGCAGAGAGGACAGACCCTTAGTACTAAGCTGCATTCTCTGTACAAGGCAATAGTTTGGTCATTGATACATTCCCAGAGATGAGCATCCATTTCTTTTAGTATTGCTGCACACTAAATGAGCTGTTAATTTTCCAATTTATTTAAAATACATTTGTTTTGTAGCCAACATATTTTATGTCTCACCTTTGCATTAGAAACATAGCTTGGTAGAGGGTCCAAAGTTAAACTTAAGAAGCTGTTTTCAAACTCTTTGCACTCTTGGATAATCCTTACATTTTTGCATTAGTTTTCTTCACAAGCCCCTTTCCTCTGAAATCCCTGCAGGCTGAAACACCCCAAACCTCTCTGTGGTTTTGCACAGGAAGGGCTGAATTGCCATAGTGAAACGAGCTTGAGAGTATTTGAGTTGTTTATCTATATGTGCCAGCTCATGTCTATGTGGATATACTATTTATCTTGATACCTTTGTCTAACAATCCTTCAATACACAACTAGTCTTGTCTTTGTACATGCATTTATCTCTCCCATCATACACATGTTACAAACTTTATTAATAGTTTCTAGAGCCACTTGAACTCTCCACCTCATGGGTGTGAGACAATGGCTCTGCAACAATGCAGCTATGGGAACAAATATTTTTGACAGAATTTAACAAATAATTCCTGTATTTGACATGTTTATTCATTTCTAAAGTTGTAAAAATTTATTCATCTCTGGTTCTCTAAGTAGAAGCAGAAAATAGATATCTGTCATAACAAACAATTTAATTGCAAATAAACTTTTAGGTGTCCAGATTTTTGCTCCATATATGGATTATTTCACTTCATTAGCAGAAAATATTTTTAAAACTCAGGGAAACATTGGAGCACATTACCCACACATCTTCCTTAGAGTTGCCAGGCTCCTCTGTGCTGTGGTACTCACTGATATTTTGGGTTTTTAAACCCATATTGCAGCTTCTTCACCTGTGTTAAACTTTCAGTGTTTGCTCCTCAGAACAACACTGCCCTCAAACCCTAGAAAACCCCACACTGTTAAACAGTGTAGAGAATGAGATACAAGTCACATGCTGCAAGCAGAGGATGAAGCATCCCAAAACTTTCCTCCACTCCTGGTAGTCTCAGAGGTATTTTGGCAAACAGGGGTGATTAAGTGGGTGTAAATTCCCTGCCACAGTCCCTGGGAGTGAGAGATTAAAGAAACCATCACCTCTGGCAAATATCCATGCCATTAGAGCTTGTCACTCCCTGGGGCAGGGCATGTGCACCATCCACTTTCTGACTTCTGTGAGGCTGAAACTCAGACCTGCCTGAACCATCTCAGTTAAGATCAGTTTAAGTTAACTCAGATCTATCTCAACCATCATCTCACTCCCACATTTCTGCATAAAAATTGTGGAACTGTAGCCTGAGGTGAGCTACAGTGTGAGACACATGTAAATTTAGACACAGTCATGGCATGCAGGTATTTGAATCATCCTATGATTGCAATGAGGTAGCCCATACACAATGAACCAAAATTTCATGAAATAAAGCATGGTAACAGATCTTAATCTTAATTACCATTTCCTAGATGTAAGAGCAAATTGGTGATAAGTGGTGTGTCCTCAGAGCCAATATATTTACTTTTGAGGCTAAACTTAGAACACTACCTTTAGTGTCAGCACTGTTTAAACTTTTTGCTCTGCTTGCTTATCCATATGATCCAGTGTGCTGAAAAATACCTTTTTTTCCCACCTCTATGCCAAATAGCCTCAGCAAAACTGAGCCCAGAAAGTCTAACACAGCTAATGACTGTGCAATTGGGCAACCTGTTCCCATGGTATTTGGGAGTATCATCATATAAGAGAACAATGCATGAAGGGGAATGTAACTAGAAGGACAATATATTTCATGGAAACACAATGCAATTATTCAGCTCAAAATTGATGAAATATCAGCCATAGTTGTTCCTTCATCACCAAGCTGTTCTTCTTTACTGACAGCAAGCAGAGAGGCCTTGGGATATGTAATGTCTTAAAGAAGTTTCCATGTGTCTTCAAGGACCATAAAAGGCAGAACCATGGTTTTATGTCTCAAGACTGATGTCCATTTTCTATACATGATTAATGTGTTTTACAAAGAGTACTTTGGCCACAGAAGTGGGAGGATATTTGTAAAAAAAAAAAAAATCTGAAGAGCACAGAAGAATGAATGAATCTGACAAAGATTTCGGAACAGATATTGCATCTTCCTTTGATGCTGTTTGTTCCTTTGTCTGGATTTGCCTTTCATGTGTTTGAAGCCTAGTGTAAAACAAATCAGGAATCATAGTAAAGCTGTTTATCAACTTGCTTATGTAGAAGTCTGTGAGAGTAAATTGCTGCAAAATGACTTACGAATGTCTGTGCTTTGTCCACATGTCAACTAAAAAATATTCCTTCAAACATGTTCATTAGTTTGTATAACTCTTGTTCTGTAATGTTCACTCATCAATGTGTCAAATGAAGCAAAAGTGGATTATGACCTGGTCAAATGGTTTGTGAAGATCATCTTTGAATAGAAGGTATAGGAATGAAGAAAGAAGGAAATAAATTTGCTGAATGCTTGATATAGCTGGCATTTGAAATGATTTAATTAATTCCTAGTCACTTGTTTCAACTGACTTAAGTAACAGAGCTTTCTGAACTAAGACTAGAAAATGTCTCCTTTTTAGCCACTCATCTTCAGCTGTCAACATGTACAGGAACAATTGTTACTGTCAGAACTGACATGAAACATCAACCACAATGCTGAATTAACTTCCCTTTGGATGTCTCTCAAACTGCTTTCACAAGCAGCAATACAGTCTCTTTCCTAATTCCACGGGCTTTTTTTTTTTCTTTTTTTTTTTTTTTTTTTTTTAAGGGTTTTTTTGGGTGTTTTTCTAATTGAATTTTTTCTTTATTTATGGCATTGTATTTGCTTTACTGTCTGAATTTATAGTGAACTCTTTACAGGTGGTTTCATACATTACTTTATCTGTACTCAGACAAGAGCAGGGATGGTTCTTAACCCTGACATCCTGCAGATGATGTGGTTCAGGTGGTGCATCCTGCATGGGACACAGCTCCTTGAAAGGTTTAACTGCACCAAAAGAATCACTGAATGTGACCAAAGACAGCAAATCTTATTTTATTTGCTAATCCTGCTCTTCAAACAAGTAATGCCTAAATGTGGTTCAGCAACACGTGGCCACCTCTTACTGAGGTGAGACCCAGCACACATCCCCCTTCTGTTCCATCTGCAGCTGAACCTTGGAAACTGGAAATCTAAATATGATAGCAGGTAGGGAAAGGTGATGCAGTCCCTGATGGAGACAGCATGGCACAACATGCTTTCCCACAAGTTAACTGCTGCCAGAATTGCCAAATTGATTGTGGGGTTAAAAAAGGCTTGGTTTAGTTTTCCTCACAATAACTTCAAGCTATCAACTCAGTCTAATAAGGTGATAACTCTATCCTTAAATCTATACACAGAAAGGCCAGGGACTGCTTTTTTTACAGCAAATCATAACTGAGCATGACTGCAAAGTTGTTTCTTTTTAGTTGGATAGAATGACACATCCACAACTTGTGAATTTAATGGAAATTTCTTCATAGATTTCTATGGCTTTTGGATTAAGAATGTGATATTTGCTAGGCTAAGCGACATAATAATCTGATATTTTAGAAGGAATTACTGTCAGTTAAATGGTAGCAAAAATCCAGTGTAAATTGGTACATTTCTCAGCCTCTTTCTGATGCCCTGATGGTTAAAAACAGGATATATCTGTGTATATAAATTACTGCTGGAATTTACACACAGGCCAAAACACATTTTTGTCCTAGGAGAGATCCAGACAAGAAACTAAATACCAATATTGCCTAAGATGGCAAAGGAACTGGAGGAGCATTTCATTCAGTCCATGTGTAACAGTTTGGGGATTTTGTCCTCCCTGTCCTCATCTCTGCTGATGCTTGTGCTCACTGAAAGCAAAAGGCTAGAGTTTCATCTGGAGATATTTAATAGCTCTCAGATGAGGTACCCTAGAGGAGCATCAGGCCTGATGGAACAACTGTTGTTAACTTCAGTGAGTGACAGGAGAACCAGAGCTCTTCATGATGGTTGATACAAGTTGCTGCCAGGCATTCATTACACACATATTACATAAACACATATAAAATTAGATTTTTATATATATATGCATGGTTTTTATATACATAGATCACACTTTAAATTAAACACGTACAAATCATAGGTCAAACTCGTAAGAGGTAACACTGAAATCAGTGGAAGAAAACTGGGATACAGAGACTTTTAAAACTTATTTCTGCTTTACCCTACTTGGATGCTTCTCGGAACAGAATTTGCCTCAGTGAGAATAGTCAGGTGAGTAATAGCTGCATTCCTAAGGAAAAGATTTGAGAATAGAATGCTTGAGTCAATAAGTGAGCAATCTGTAGATCTCTGAGTTTATAACCAGTGAAAAAAGATGCAACTATGATTTCTCATGCACTGCATTTTTGTTTTTCGTTTGGATGAACAAGCACACATAGTTAAAGAACTCTTTGCCAACAGAAATAAGAGACTGGGTGCCAGATTGCTATTGCCTATATTAAAATATTACATTGTGACTAGAGCTGTATTTCTTGTATTTGGTATTTTGTTTGGGTTTGGCTGGCTGCAGTACTAGTGTACTCAGGTCTGGCAGATCCTTTCACTCACTTTAAAGTGAAAATATTCGTTTTCACAAAGAGGTGATGCTTTTTGGGCCTAATGAATTCAAAACCTCAGCTATGCCTTATACACAATGGTTAGAGGAGAGAAAGAAGGGAGGAGACTTCTGCTAAGATTTTTCTGTACCTATAGTTACTGTATCAAATGAATGAAACTAATTAGAGGCCGACATTCTGATGTCTGTTGTAAGTATAAGCCAGACACTTTTATGGGAAGAAAAACAATACTGAATAAGCAATTTTTAATTTTTTAAAAAATTCGTTTCTGAGTGGAAAAGGGTTTCAGCTGGCAGAAGGCAACACAGATTTATTAATCTCCAAGGAATTTCTCTGGCTAACAGGGTTTACAACTGAGAAACCTATCCAGAACCTAAATGTCTGTTATCTTCTTCTCATAAGAAAAAAAAAAAAGCATATTTATCCCTTTTTGTCCCTTCTGATGAAAACAAAAACATAAGAACAAAAAAATCTTCACCAGTCTTTAATCACCTAGATCAGAGATCTGTTGTCTTACATTTATTTCACCTGAAATATGCCTAAAGCCCTAGGCACCTCACCTTGGAGGGCCCTTTGCACTTTGGAGCCCAAACATCAGCATTTCTCATAATTTGAGGTGCATTTGAGAATTAAAATTGCTCTCATATTTCAGGGAGCCCTACCTCCCTGCAGACTACCTTCCTTGCAATATGAGAACATCTGTATTTCCTGCAGTAGCTTATCATCCTTTGAAAGTTTCTTCACTAATAGGTTGTACCATCTGTTGGGCAATTTGCCTATATTCCATTTTGCAAGCAGCTCTCCTATACTTAGTCATATTGCAGTACACTAATAGATTAGATAGACACCTGTCTCCCTTTCCCCCGTGTTTGATGAGGTTGAGTAGAAAGAGCCTGGTGTATTTTACTTTTCTCTATTCCTTTTAATAACTTCAATCTCTTCTTTGCTTCCTCAGCGTAAAATACAGAGAAGGTTCTGAGACTAAGCATCTAAATTTATCCTTTAAAAAATTGGCTTCTTTTTTTCCCTCAAATTCTATTTATTTAGGAGAGGAGAGGGAGGGTCACAGTAAATGGAATTTCAAAACTGTATTCTTTCCCTTAAAACCATGTCAGTATACTTAGAAATGTTTCTGGTTCAGGCTGTTTTGTTTAGGTGCTCCCAGATTCATCAAACCCTGCACACTTTCAGGCATGGGACTGTCTGTCATTCTTGCAATGCATGTCTTCTGGCTCTGTGATGCTTCTAGTAGCCTCTGCAGGTGTCCTGGTTTGGAGGACAGGTGTCTGCTAGAAAAGGTAGAAGACTCTCTTTGAAATGGAGAATGTAAACCCCCACCTTCCAAATTATTATAATTTTGAAATTAAGGAGCTCTCAGGCAAAGATATGGGAATTAGAAATAACAGTTCTTTACTAGGAAAATTAAAATAGAAATACAGTATTACAAAGAACAATCCCAAAAACACTGACAGAGTCAGAATACAACCTGACACCCTGACAGTCAGGGTGTTGGCAGCAGTCCCATTAAATGGTGGCTGCATCCTCCTGCAGTGGCAGATGTGGTTCTGTTGAAGCAGTGCTCCTGTAGAAGGTGCAGTTTTCCTCTGAAGGTCCAGAGATGATGTGGATGGTCCAGTTTTCCTCTGGAATCCAGTGGAAAGACGGTATCTTGCTGTTCAAAATGTCAGTTTTTTCCCTAGGTAGGAAAGGCTTGGCTCCTCCCCCTGGCTGGAGCATCTCCCAGTGGGATGATGTAATTTTACCAGTAATACAGTGGGACTCAATGGGCCAGCAGCAGATGATATCTTCCTGGAGGGAGGATGGGTTGTGGAAAAGATAAAGATGATTGCCCCACCTTGTCTTAAAGAAGGCCCATTAGCAGATGGTATGTGCCATGGAGATAAGGAATCACTGCCCCACCTGGCTGCAACAGATGGTGATAGAATACAACAGATGGTGATAGAATACAACAGATGGTGATAGGATACACATTTCTGGCCACATCTTGTATTGCAACCCAAGACAGCAGGATACCCTTCAAAGTGGTGTAATCTGCTGTGAAATACGTGGTACCCTGGATGGTGACATCTGCCAAGTCTGCAGTGAAATAAGCCAAGGTGAGGATCCAGTGTCCTTGCTGAGTAGCTGGGAAAAGGGCACTAAGTAGCGAGAGCAAGACAAACCCTGTTGGAAATTCATCCCTTTCTGTCTTTCTGGATAGTTTTTATCACACCATGCTCCTTTCATCTGGGAAAAGCAAAACAAAAAAATCATTGAAATACCCTGTAAAAATGGAACACAGAAGAGCACACACTTAAGGACTCCACTCAGGACTGTTGTCCCAACCACTCCTTCTTCCATCAGCTAAAATGCTACTTTAAATTGCAGTTTGAGCTGTAGGTTCTATAAACATAGCACTGCTCCCAACTTTGAGAATCCAGACAGGTCAAGAGGAAGACACAGTACTCACAGCTGACCTTTCAGAGCACTGTAGGGAGAGTGATTGACAGTTTTCATTTGGCTTAAATCTTCGAGGGCTAAGAGATAGTGTAACACAAAGTAATTTCTCATTCAGTCCCTATAGGGACATTAGGCGTTTCATATTCAGTCAAAAGTCACTGAAGTTATAAAACTCATTACATTCTATTTTAATTATATCCATTTTTTCCCCTTTTCTTCACTAGGTAGCAATTATTGGTGAATATATATATTCAAGTTAATCTGCATTTTCTTTCTAGTCTGAAATCTAATATGCAGTTGCATTAAAATTAGTCTGTTACCAAGAGAATACTACAATAAAAAATGGTAATAATGAAATAATTCTGTTTAGATTTAATATAATTCCATATTAAATACATTAAGGGTTCTTCCATAATCTCTTCCCTCCTTTGATATTTTTCTTTTCCCTTTTTAACGCTGTTCACCAGTGCAGCTCATGAACATAAAATCTTATCATTGTCTTCAGGGTGCAAAAGAACACTACTGCATACAGGCTTCCCAAAATGGGTTTTATTTTTAAAAAATCTATGCTGATACTTGTGACTTTCTGGCAATTAGGAAGTGTCTGATGATGAGCATATTACAGGGACCAGTGATGGAATCACATTACTGTGTGGTTGAACTTTATAAAGCAATGAATATCCATTTTAAAAAGTGTAATATGTTTTTATCATGTTAAACATCATATATTTATCACTGTTAAATCAGGAATGCTGTATTTAAATTAGTAAATTGGATATTGCACCTTAACATTATACAGTATAAAAATTTAAATATTTTTGTGCTTCTATAAGAACAACAACACAGCCCTACCCTTCTGTCTCTCCCTAGATGCTGAAGATTCATTAGCATTCATTGGGACCATGTCTTGTAATAGTGTAACTTAAATAAAAGCTTTTATTCACTCTATTCATAGAGAAAAACTCAGCAAAAAAAAAGAAAAATAAAGAACATCCTAAAACATAAAGACTAATAGAGCAAGTAAGTGTAACACCAAACCTTATGAGCTTCATGGCAAAGGCTGATGGAAAAGGTGTAAAGCAAAAGCCCCAGTCATGGCAAATCTATTTTGTTCTCCATGTGCCTGTGGTGTGACTGCCCACTGGATTGGATATGTGTATGATTTAAGGCCCCATGGAAACCAGAAATCCCCACTTTTTTATTACCATTGTCCCTCTTGAAATTCAAGCTTATGAGGAACAGCTCTGAGGACAGTGCTGTAAAGTAGAACTAATTGGAAAGAGAAACTGATTAAATAATCTTCCTTTAGTTTCATCTGAGTGAAAATGCTTTTTAACTAAGTGTTGATTTCAGGGGTATATTATTTTGGGAAAATGTTTTAAATATTCCCACAGTGTTGAAGTCTTCCCTTTCACTATTTGAGAAAATTCTGCTGTATTTATTTTTAGAAGTCGCAGTTTTAATTTTTCTTCCCATGATTAACTATGTATCCTTTTATGTTACTATGTTAGATGAATAAAATGCTATATTATGTATTTGTAAACACTTTGTACATATGATATAGTCTAAAAGGATGAAAAATCTTGAAATGCTCTGATCTGGGCAAAGCATTTCCAGTGAAGCAAAATATAATGTCAGAGATAAGAAAATCTGCAAGGGCAATACTGATAAATTGTTCACAAAAATGAAATTTCCATGCTCTGATATTCTCCTTTTTCAGACACAACTTGAGAGCTCAGTGAAAATTGGTCAGAGTAGCTTGAGTAGCTGAATAGGAAGAAATTAAATTTAAAATACTATTAGGATTATACTGGTATTTTAGGTCTCTATTATACCTGCTAATGGGATATATGGAAGAATTGTTAAATACCATTCAGATTTTAAAGTTAAGGATGTATCATAAAAACAGAATATTGTATGATGCACTCTTACTGAACCTTTTGCTCAGGTTCATTTCTTTGCACACTTCACAGCTGTTGAGAACACCTGGGTCCATTTGTTCCCCTGCCTTCTGTTTTGTCTGTAAGTGACCCAAGACTGGGTGTGTGCTACAAACCTGCTTCTGCACACAGAGTTTGGCATGGCTGGCCTGGTTTGTGACTCAGGGCACACCTACACCAGCACAGGCTTGGCAAGAAGTGCCTTGGGTTGACAAATCTGCTGTAGTGGTCCAGGTCTCCCAGGTGTGGGGGCTTGGTAGCCCTGGGCTACCTGCAGTGTAGATGTACCTGGTGTGTGCAGCTCATGTGGTCTGCATTGTGCGGTGCTGGAGGGGGTCTTTGGCTTAGGAGCAAGCAAATGTTTATTACCACAAAAGACACATGGTCCCATCTCTGGATGTGGTTATAGAAAGAAGAGGCAACGGAATCACCTGCCTGAATGTTTGCATCTTCCTTTTGCTCAGTGAGAGGAATGGAATTACTTTGCTGAGCTTGGTGGACCTCATCTTGGAGCCCACTGGAACACAGCTGAAAGTGCCATCCTTTTCCCCTTTCAAGGAAAGCCAGGATAACAAATGGCCTGACTCAGGGTCTGGCCCTGGTCTTACCTGATGTAAAACACTGATGGAGACAAAGAATCCCAAATGCTGAGTTCTAGATTCTTTCCTTGACTATGGAGACATTTTAATGTGCAAGATCTTTAAAAATGGTAGAGGTAATTTTGACACTGTTCTCACCTGGTGTGACCCAGACTTGTGTTTGTAAGTCTGTAGATACTCTAATGTACTGCTAGAAATGCTGTCAACTTTAATTATTTTCAAGTGTGGGCTGATATATTAAATGGCTAGATCAATTTTTCATGAGGCTTAAAAAATAGGTATTATGCCTTTAGATATAGTACCTATTCATTGTATTTTTAATTTTTCACTTTAAAAAAAAAACCCACAGATTTTTCAAATCAGGAATAATTGGTTTTTGCTTTAGAAGAATAGTCTGAATTACTCCATAATTGCACTGATGGAAAAAAAAAATAGTGAAGACTGTGGAAACTGTAATTAAAGTACAACCTTAAAAGGATTGGAAGTTAATACCTCTGAATCAAAAGAGAGTCTTTCAACCTGTAGCCTCCACAGTCTTTACCTTACAGCCATTAACCCTGAGAAGCAGTGTTAAAAGGTACCCTATATTTTTATTCTAATGTGCCTATGTCTAAATTCTTTTGAGTGCATGACAAAGGTGCAGATACAAATGAACCCTGCAGCTTCCTCACCAGAGGCTGTGACTGCCTCTGTGCACTGTGGTCAGCAGGTCACTCGTTGCAAAGCCACCTTCTGTCCAAATTTCAGCCACACTCTGGCTGAATTGCCTGCCCTGCAGCAGAGAGACACACCTGCCTTGTGAAACCTCACCTATATCCCTCACGGATATAGCCTGGCACTGGAATAATGGTGCCTTTTCACAAGGAGCAGAAACCCAGAGCTCTGAGGGGCAGGAGGAAAAAGGGTGCAAAAAACCATTTTCCTTGCTCCTCCCTGCCCTTAGAGACCAGGTGCCAGGAGTGAGTCTGGGGAAGGGGTTTTGTAAAGGGAGAAACACACACAGGAACAGGGTTGTAAAGCCCACAGAGTGACTATGTTTGGTTGCCTGCTAATTTTTCATCATTCTTCTCTAGCCTTTTTCTGTGAATATCCTATTTCAATGGGAATACTTCTGGATAATGTCAAAGCCTATTACACATCCTGTGAGCTATTGAGCACATTTCAGACACTGGATAATCAATGCCTTTGATGGGAAAACATGGAAGTGCTTTACTGAAAGGCCTTTTATCCAGGGTCTTTTCTGTTGTTCTGCTGGTGTTATGATGAATGTCCCTTTCTCTCATCCTGGAACACAGTCCCAGAGGCTGCTCCTTATCCACTTTGAAAATACAATGGAGACTTTTTTTCTGCACATTCCAGTAGTATTGATCTCTCCATGTGTTTTCCAAGTAATAGGGTCCTTCCTACATTTCTCTAGCATTCTCTGGATATCAAGCTGCTAGCTGTGATCATAGCCTTAGCTATAGTGCATAGGGAAAAACCTGTTAGAGCATCTGAAGGGTGGACTGGAATCATACACAGAGTTGGAAATGCATTATTTTGGCCACTGGAGGGCTCACGGTTTGTTCATCATCTCTGTAGAGAAACAGGAAGAGTGAGGAGGAGCAGTGAGTGAAGTGTCCAGCTCCAGGGACCTGTTACCTCTGCACATGGACATCAAAGTCTCTCTGAAAATGTTTTACAAACTCAGGCTTTACTTCCCATATCATACTCCTGCATCCATTACATGAGGATATCAGGAGGGAGACAGGGGTCATCTTAAGGTAATGTGCAGTTTTAAAAAAACTCTGTAGGAAATTACCTGCTGCTAGTGGATCCTTCTGTGAGCTGCTCTCTCATGCAGATATTGCTTCTGGCTCAGGAGCTTGAGCTATTTCCTGCATTACAAGGTGTAGACATGCTTTGTGCAGGTAAAGGGTTTCTCAAGTGTCTTGAATCACTTGGAGAATAGTCATTGGTAACTACCAAGTTCCCTGCAGTCACCAGGGAAATTGCCTGGGGAAAGCTATTTTGCTTTCTTGGTACAATTCTTGCAAGGAAGAGATATAATTGGTTATTATTTGGCTGGAGGGCACACATGAGTGCCCACATTTTGGTTGTAGTCCATTGTTCACCAACACAAGAGATCGTTTTCTATGGTCTGTCATGCCTTCTTGGTTTTTCTCTGGTATTTCACATTGCATTCCTGGAGCAATCAAAGTTTTGGTTTGGCTCAGACACAATTTTATGGCAACCAAGCAGAAATTCCATAGAAATATCTGACAGCTTGTACAGTGGAGGACATCCAACTAGATGCTTAAAATTACCATGAGCAGCAACAAACTCACCACAAAAATAGCAAAACAGAGAAAGCCTACTGTCATCAGGTTATTACATTTCTCTAGCAGACAGAACTCCTTTCTCTTTTTGGAGATGTTCAGCTGCCAAAGACTGTGATACAGTCTCCTAGTAAGACCACTTTTAGGCTAATTGCTGCTGTAAATTTAGGCTTATGATTCCAGTCCTCTTGAAGTCAACCCACATTTTTCCCCTGACATCAAGAAAAACAAACTTTGATTGCAGTGGTTACCATATCAACTTCCTCTTAATTTGAGTTGCACTCCCAAAATAATTTTTCTTTTTTTATGATAATGTATATATAGATGTTAATCTGTTTGTGTAAGAAGCTATTAAAATATCTCCATATTCATCTCTGTCTATCAGTCCATGACAAGCATAAATGCGTTAATACTGAGAGAGCTACAGTGGAAT
This sequence comes from Oenanthe melanoleuca, assembly GCF_029582105.1. Lineage (NCBI taxonomy): Eukaryota > Metazoa > Chordata > Aves > Passeriformes > Muscicapidae > Oenanthe > Oenanthe melanoleuca. Next base: position 35,439,835 of record NC_079333.1, on the reverse strand, counting down.
TCAATTAACTTATTAATAAGACATCAGGATGTTTTAGAGCCTAGTGCTGTGCTTTGGGATATGATCCATACCCTGATAAATCTTCTGGAGTGTGTAGGCAGTGAGCAGAACGCATGTCCTTGTCAGTAGCTTTGTGACCATGGACAGGGAAATGCCTCTTGATTAATTACAGATGGGAGTTATTGTTGGGTGTATGGTTGTCAGGACAGACTCAGGAGCTCTCTACACTCTGATCTTGAAGTTTGTAGTTTATTGTTAGGGCGTGGGTATAGGGTGCTGCTAAGAGCTGCCAGCCACAACTCAGAGCAGGACAGAGAAAGTATGAGAGGGAGAGAAAGTAAGAGAGAATAAGAGAGCAAGAGAGGATTAGAGAGGATAAGAGGGCGATTTCCCATTTACAATACAATAAGTCTTCTTCTATGTTGAATATTCTAATTTCCACTAACCAATCTACTACAAAATACTAATTTCCTAATATTTGCATGCAACCTATAGGAATTGCTATATTACCATGCTTTATGGCTTTCTTATCCATAAATCTTATCTCTAAACCTTTCCTGCCATACTTGGAACAGGATGTCTGCTGGCTCTTTGGTATTTGTGGCATTTGGCATTACCTAAACAAAGGAAGAGGCCTCAAACCTTCACATGGCTGCTCTCAGCCCCACAGGCCAAAACTGCAATCATTTCTATTTCACTTATGGTTTCAAAATCTTTCACTAAGCACTCATATTTATAAGGTTTTCCTATTTCCTCATTCCCAACAGCTGTTGCCATAGCTCTTGCTTTGTCAAGACTTCCAGTGCAATCAAAGCTCATATCTCTTCTTGTACCTGAGGTGACACAATACTCATGCTGCCTACTCTCAATCTTTTAATGCAAGTTCTCTGAATTGTTGTTTGAAGACACCTAGACACCTTCCTCTCCAGTGTTTTATCAGAGCACTGAGCTAGGGCTCTCATAGACTCTAATGGACTGAAATTGTGAGAGCTGCACCTCAGCTTCAATCTGTGGTTCCCTGGTCCTACCTGGACCTAAGTCAGATAAACTGGGTTGGTCCCCTTGTCTAGCATGGACAGCAAGGGGACACAGGTTGCCCCCAGACAGCTGAGCTCCCTCCTCACCCCCAAGGGTGCTGGCCTCTGCCATGGAGCCTCCTGGAAAGGATTTCATGCCTTTGGTATCTTGAGCCGTGGTTGGGAATTGCCTGGAGGGCTGCAAGCAGGATAAAACTGATGCAGGAGCATGCTAATGGGGGGAAATGGGTTGTCATGGGACAGGGCTTTAGGTTTCCTCTGGGCTAGTTTCATTTGTAGATGTAGCTCCTGAAAAGTCAGTCCTTAGAGCCATTTCCCAACACAGTATATTTATATATATATATATATATACACAGTTATATTTACCTTCTTAACAGAAATGTTGTGAACTGCTTTAAGTGTGGAGAAGGATACAGTTTGGAGAATATGAGTTAGGATCAAGAATCCAAATTCTAAAGAAGGGCAACTTTCCCTTTGTAAAGAATACAAAGAGCTCTATCCCCTCTACCTAAACCAGCAGGGAAAGTTGTGCAGATCTGCATTAAATTAAATGGAAAAAAGCTTTTTCTACAAATGTGCCCCGTTATGCACCTTAAAATATGCACTGAGATGTATTCCCACAGATAGAATGTTATCATAATTCTAATTAAATTTGAATTCTTTATGGAGTAATAAGTTTGATGTCAGAAAGAAGCTGTTTCCCTATAAAAAAAAATTAATCTCACTCTTCTGAGGGCATTGTAGAATGCAAGTTTCTTCACAAGATTTATTTATGAGAGCAGTATTTCTAAGAAATTAAATCAGCATTGCTTTGCATCATACAGAGAACCCACTATGGGTATTTTTTTGCAAGGACATAAATCACTTAATAGTTTCCACAAACATAATTCATTTTTGACCACTAGCCTTTAAGGTTAGAGAAAAAAAAGTCCCAAGGCAAATGTGAGAAGCAAAATGAAAGAAAATGTAGTAAAAATAATAGATCTGCCTGAGCAGATCAGGTAATATTTAGTCATTCTAAAATGGCTCCATTTTTTATGAAATTGATATTTCTTGAAGAGTTTAAATAAATACAGAACAAAATTTTTAAGCATTTGAGAAGAGAAATACCCAGCTGGTGCTTCTTACCAAACTAGGCAGTTTGTGTCATGTATCCAGAGTTTCCAAGCAATTGCTCTAGAATTACAGACCTTAATATCTGTCTAAACTACTTACAATTACCTGTGAAAATGGAGAAGCAGTTCCTTAATTTTATAGAACTAGCAGTTTGGAGCCTTGGAATAGTTCTAATGGCTTAAGCTTGTAATATAACTTCTGATGAACTGCCCCCAAAATATAAACAAATCCTACTCAATCACAAGTTAGCTGTTTAGGTTATTTATATTTTCTGATGGGAGCTGTAGAGTTTTTTACTAAGTTCATTAACTACACAGCAGGGAACTGGTAGCTTTCTTTCTATAATTTGAAATTCATGAACTCCAGTGTAATATATGGTAAGCAGGAAATGGACATCCTGATGATGAAAACAGGGTGAGTGATTTGACTTGATTTTTTTTAATTTGCTAATATAATGATTGCCAGCCCCTACAGACACTTTAAAAAGTCATAGAATCATTTAAGTTGGAAAATATCTCTAAGATCATCAAGTCCAACCTTTAATGAGCACTGCTAATTCCACCACGTGCATGAGCACCACATCTTCATGTCTTTTAAACACCCTGAGCAATGATGACTCTACCACTTCCCTGGACAGCCCATTCCAATGCTTGGCAACTCTTTTGATAAAGAAACCTCTCTTAATACCCAATCTAAACTTCCACTGGCACAACCTGAGGCCATTTCCTCTTGTCCTATTGCTTGCTGCTTGGGAGAAGAGGCTGTCACCCTCTCCTTGCTACAATCTTCTTTCAGGGAGTTGTAGAAAGCAAGAAGGTCTCCCCTGAGACTCCTTTTCTCCAGGCTATAAAATAACTCTCCTGAGCTGAGTCAGTCTTTGCAGTACTTTAGGCAACAGTTTTAATTTATAAACATTTTCTACACTGCAGGTGTAGTTTGAGGAGTTCTGCTAGAGTCCCAAATCTACAGATAAAAGATCATTACACTAGAAATGCACCAGCCCTCCCTTATGCTTACCCAAAATGAAATAAAGGTGGATTTAAATCAATTTTACAGCAAATTCAGTATTGAATAGGATGGTATTTGCTTTGAAAGGAAGCTGAATTTGTCTCACAACTGTTATTAAGAGAGAATCTATACCAACATATACTAACATAGAGGTTGAGGGAAAGAAGGGAATCAGGAGGATTGTTTCATTAGCTGCTCTTTTATACTGTTTGCGAAACAGACTGGATAATGTACAGAAACCAGATGCTTTGTTTTAGCTGGTTGAATCAGTATTGCTGAAACAACCAATCTGCCTCAGGGAGCTGTGAGTGTATTTGGGGAATATTCTTTTCTTTCTGCTTGAAATACCACACAGTACATTTTGAAGTCCTGTTCTGCCAGGCATGAGCTCTGAATCCATACCCTACAGCCCAGGAAAAGGATCTCACCAAGGATGCCCTGAGCAGCCTTGCTGCTCTGCTGCTCATCTCTTTCTTCCCAGCTTCTCCACACTACTCTTCACATGTCACTTAGTCCCTAAAAATATTTCTGCAACATATGAGGAGTAGTGCAGTATTGAGCTGGAACTTTCATCTAATGAGGTTTGCCTCACCTCTGCCATGCCTTGATGGCAAAAGGCAAAGCTGAGTTTTAGAATGTCGAGACAGAGACATGGTTTAAGTGATTCTCTGCTCTGTAAGACAAAGACTAAAGCTCAGGGTGTACCAACAAGACAGTGGAAATACCCTGTTTCCTCCAGCCCTCCTGATGGCACAGGTGGGTTTTGCAAATACAGCATGGTTAGAACAGAAGCTGTTATTTCCCTGATTCAGGCTGCAGGATCTGGGTGCAGCCCTTCCAGAAATGTACCTCTACCACTTGCCTCTCTTATTATCCCACTTACTGTTCCTTGACAATTACTTTTGTTGCTCTCCAGGCCTCTTCCCAAAGAAGTAGCTCAAAAACCTAATCACTTTTCTCCACTGGTCCCAGTTTTGATACATCTTTATTTTGATGGGGTATTTCTAGCAGTGTTATTGTGGTCATTCCAATGTAGCCTGGTGTTGCTGAGGTGGTTCCCCATGCCTTGCCAACTTAACTCTCTAAAGGTCCTTGGAGCTTCCCTCCAGCATTGATGATGATCACTGCCTGTGGTTTGTCATTAGAATAAAAATAGAAATGTAAAATTCCTTGTTATATTCAATGGTTTTTTACATGCTGCTGAATTTGATTAACCTCAGGCCATGACCTAGACTTTGGCCTATCTGTTACCTGCTGGCCCAACATTTCCAGAATATTTTGGGTTTGAGATACTTTCCCTTCCTTTGACCTTGCTTGGACTCTGAGCTGGCCAATCTGCAGCCCAAGGAACTTTACTTGGAGATACACCATCCTGTAGCTGATGGTGACAGTTCAGAGGTACAGACAAGGGCTGTGCTTGCATGGAGCCCTACAGATGTTGCAGGAAGAAGGCAAAATGTGGGATAAAACTGGTGCCTTTACTGCTCTCTAGCACTGCTCAAAATATCAGCTGGCCATGTTAAGTTACCTAGACCTGTTTTATGTACAGATATAAAACATCCTTAACTCCTGTATGGAGATCATGACATAGTGACTGTGTTTGATCCACACCCAACATTTTCTGTAGGCTAGGGACCTCTGAATTCAGGGTATATCTTAATAAGGCCTGTAGGACATTTGGATCTTCTATTCAGGGGCATTTATTCACCATATGTGCAGCATCTTCTGTAAATGAGCTCCTCTGGAAGCATCTGGCAGCTTCTTGGTTCCACATTCCTCATGCAAACAGAACTGTCTCAAAAAATTAACTAAGTTTTGGAAACCAGGTTCAGGTGGCCAGATGGGGATTTTCTCGTAAGAACAAAACACTGCTCATTCTGGTACAGAGTGGTTATATTGTTTTGAGTCAAAAAACAAATTTTTAGTGCATTAAAATAGGATTTTTGTCATGTTTTGCAGATTGTAATTGGTGTTCTCCAGGAGAGAAGCAAAAGTATAACTCAGCATTAGTTGTTTGGATCCTGATGATGGATCTTAACTAGGGAGATGATTAGTAGGACAGATTCTTAAGCAAGTTTAGAAGCTTTTATTTCTCTGCAATACTAGTCAAGTCCTGGAAAAATAAAATTCTGGATTATAAATCATCTATGTAGAAATTAAATGTATGAGTCACTCAAAAACCTCATGATTTAGTTATAGCTTTGACAGACTTTTTTCTGGTATTTATCTCATTTGATTGCAAATTTTTTGACTTCTGGGGAAAAATGCAGTCATTTTGAACTCAAAATGGCATGGAATCTGCAGGCAGAATTCCTTTGGCTGTCAGTGGAAACAGGATAAGGTTTGCAGTGGTTACTACAGCAAATTTTCTAATGAAAGATTATTACAGTCCCTTCTTAAGTATTCCTCATTTGTGATAATTCAGATATAGCTGTTCATCTGCTTGAGAAGCTCTTAAATATCTTCAAATTCATCTCTGTCAATCAATGACAAAGTGAGCTGCATGAATACTAGGAAAATTACAATGGATTCAATTAACTTATTAATAAGACATTGAAATATTTTATAGCCCAATAGAATTGTGCTTTGGGACATGATGCATTCACTGATAAATCTTTTGGAGTGCTGAGCAGAAAATGCATTCCTTCTCAGTGATTCTGAAGTCACACTTAATCGGACAAAATCAGATATATAATTCTCAGCTGCTGCCTTATGGAATACTGATGGTGGAAGCTGCAGAGAAGCAGATATGAGGTATTTTTGAAGTACTAGGAACTTTCAATTGAAATTTTACTTGATTAGGAGAGAATTTGAGTCTAAACCCTTCAAGACACTAGCTCCATTTTGATTTGTGTCTGTAACTATCAGTTGCAGTAGAGATGCTCTTAAGGATACTAATGAGGCAGAGTTACCTAGGCTTGAGTATATCTTTGACAATACATAAATGCTTATAACTGATGGATCTCATAATACACTGGTAATTCACACTGATAAACACCTCACAGATGAGAAAGGCAATGTTCATAACATATAAAATCTGTGGACAGTGGAACTTTGTTAATCTGTGCATGTTCTTATATGCAGCCATGTAACCAGTTTTCTGTACCATGTGTTAATCCCAAATGCACAGGAAATGTATTAATATTATAGAGTACTGAGAACTGAAATCTTATTCTCTCTCTTATTGTTTGACATCCCAGGTTTGCCCTCAAAGTTTATTACCAAGGTAGATCTGGAAGAACTATTGCTAGTGCTCAAATACTGTGACTGAGTTAGCTGTTGTTTGAGAGACTGGGCAGAGTGTTTTGGCATAAGAAGGTTTTGTCAGCTACCCACAACAGAAAAGGTGAAATTCAGGAAAACCATTACTTTGAAGGACTGGGGTGGGCAAGAAGTTGGAGAAGCCTACTTATACACACACACACAAACACATAGATACAGTATATTTACATTTCATTAGTGGTATCCCTGCCAGATTGATTGGAAATTGGCACTCATTTCCTTAGTTTGATTGTTTTAATCTTTGAGTTCTTAGGGTGTTGAGTTTTCTTTTTTGTGCAAGGATACACTGAGCTCTTGCTCCCCATCAGTTGGAAAGTATCAGTGGCTGCCTGCAGACTTGGAATAAAAGAAGTCAAAGTCCAGTTTTGGCAGCAGGGTAGAGAGCACATGTCCATATGGTTAAACTTGTTTGTATTGCAGGATGATACAAATGATTTTGGGGAACATTCTTTATTTGTGCTGTCCTTGAATTGTGCCCACATACTGTCTGGTAGCTAACATAGGCAGTTTCATGCCTTTACTCTAGCTGAGTCACTGACTGTTCAGAACAGGGTAATCAATAATTCCATATAGGCTGATCTATCTTTTTCATGCTGTTTAGTTATTGCTTTCACTGAGAATGAAAATAAGGATTTTAAGATGTGGTATAGAAAAGCTTACAGTTTGTCAAGGGAATTGAAGGGAAATTAATTAAAATTCACATTTTTTTTTCTGTCGCTCAAGAAGAAAATTTATTTCCAAAAGTAATACATGTTGACTCTTCAAAGAAAAAAAATCATATGAGAATGTTTCTCAGAATTTTTTGATGCAACAGAAATGCTCCTATATATAAGGCTTCACAAGCTAGAGAATTGGTTCTTGATTTGACAATCTTCATAATGACTTGTACAAACACTTAGCTTGTTCTTGTGCTCTGAAGAAGAACAGCCTTGTGAACTGGGTGCAAGATCAGGATATTTCAGCAAAAACAGTAAATCTTGAAATGCCATAGGGAAAAATTGCCTCATTCTATTTCCTTCTGTGGCTGATAGACAGGAGATATATATGTGTGTACAAATGCATATGTTTATAAACAAATACATCAAATGTGCATATATTTATATTTATATTTATACATATATGTATATATGAATATATGTAATTTGTACAGTGTGGATCCCTCCAGAAGCTGCACTCAGACACTTACATTTTCCTGGATTTCAGGAAGGCTTTTGAGACTGTTCCTCACAGACTGCTTCTGGTTTATGGTGCTCTGGAGAGGAACTGGCTGAAGGGCTGAGCACAAAGCATTGTAATGAATGGGGCTAAACCTGGCTGGTGGGGAGCTGGCTGGGATACAATTCTACAGCCAGTCCTGTTCAATATACTCACCTGATCTGGATGCAGGATTGAATGCACCATTAGCTAGTTTGCTGACAATGCCAAACTGGGAGGTGGTGGGGACTCACTCAAGGGAGAGAAGCCTTGTAGGGGGATCTGCTTTGGCTGGTGCACTAGTGGGATGAAATTTAACCCTGGATTCTGCACCTAGGACAGAGTAAGGCTGGGCACAAAGAGAAATGGGAATAGGGTTCTGGGGTGCAGGTTGGCAGCAGCTCAGTGTGAGCCCTGGCAGCCAGGAGGGCAAATCCCATCCTGGGGTCCATCAGACACAGCATCACCAGCCAGCCAGAACTGGTGATTGTCCTGCTGCCTTTGGCATTGCTGTGACTCACTTTGAGTACTGTGTGCAGTTCTGGGCCCCACAACTTGAGAATCATGTGAAGCTCTGTGAAACCCTCTGGAGGAGGGCAACAGATTTGGTGAAAGGGCTGGAAGGAGTGTCCTGTGTGGAGTGCTGAGGACACTGAGTTGTCTGTTTTGAAGAGAAAGAGGCTGAAGGTGACTTCATTGCTCTCTACAGCTTCCTGAGGAGGGGAAGCAGAGAGGGAGATGCTGATCTCTTTTTCCTGATGTCCAGTCATAGAATGCATGGGAATGGTTCAAAGCTGCACCAGGGGAGGCTCAGACTGCACAATGTGAAGGATATTTCCACCCAGAGGGTGGAAAAACACTGGAACAGGATTCTTAGAGAGGTGGGTGATGCCCCAAGACTGTCAGTGTTTAAGAGGCATTTGGCCAAGGCCCTCAGTAACACACTTTAACTTTTGGTCAGCCCTGCAGTGGCTGGCAGCTGGACTGAGAGTTCCCTTCTGAATGAAGTATTCTGTGTATTGTATGCTGTGCTGTGCCATGCTAATTTGTCTGCCCAATAACCCCTTCCCTCCCCTTCCCCCATCTTCCCCAAACAGGTCTCTCAGTCCCTACAGTCCCAGACCCTACAAACTTTCCAGAGTTGTCCTGGACCCCCTTGTTCCTCTAATACCCACCTTGGATTGATTACAACCTCTACGTCTGAAATATTTTAATGCTTGCTATTTTTTTTTCCTCCTAAATGTTAAATGCTTCTTTGTTTTTCTGAAACTTGTTTTGGAAAAGGAATGAAAGGACAGGGAATGCACATGAGATTCCTGGGCCCCTAAATTCAATGGCAAGGCTTGCAAGGAGAAAGTTTTCAACAGTGGAACTTTTCCAAGTTTTCCATATGCATTTTCTTTTGTAAAAAAAGTGAACCAGTGCCAGAACTTCAGGCACTGCAAACTGGATTAACAGCATTTAATCAATGTATCTGTTTTGTTTTTTCCTTAGCAGAAGAGCTGGCCCCATGCTTCAAAGGCAAGAGTGATAATTTCAAAAACATAAAGTTTTATGTTTATCCATCCTCCTGTTATGAAGGAAGGTGAAAGTGTTACACAGGAGTGAAAAAGTAAATTAGCTTTGAAATGATTTTGCATGTAGCTACTTAGATTCCTTTTTCCTGTCTTTCTTTCAGCAGAAACAACATTCTTTCTGTGCCTGTTTTGAGAAAGTTTGATCTGAAGAAGACCAGAACTCACTGTTTCACTCTGACAGCCATGACATACTCCCTGGATGCTTGATCCAAACACCACAAAGTGCCTTCATTACCTACCCCCATTCCTGTCTTTCCCATCTTCTATTGCTTAAAACATAAGAACAGTGCTTGATCACCTCTGAACTGAAGCTGTGTGCTTATTACCAGTTTCATAGCCACAGCTGGGTAACTGCTTTCCAGAAGGAAATTAAATCTGCATGAAAGAAAGGGAAAAATTAAGGTAGTTTAAATAAGGTATGTTTTCTCTATCTGAGAGTCCTAAGAACACAGAAATTGTCAGACTGGATCACACTCCAGGTCTGTTCAGCCCAGCATCCTGTCTCTAACAGCAAGCAGGACAGGCTGCCTCAGAGGAAGACATATGAACCTTAGCATCCACAGACATGGCATAATCTGTTCCTCTGTGATGTCTCATTTTTGCTCTTTGGAGACTTATGTTGGGGGAATTACTGCAGTTCTGGATCTTGTGTTACTGTGTAAACTTCCACTTCTTTGAATGCTTTTTTCCTTCCTTTTTTGTTTTCCTTTTTTTTTTTTTTTTTTTTCCTTTTGTCTGGGACAAAATAGATGTAATTATATTTCCATGTAACCACAACTGAAAGGAAATACAATTAAAAATCCTTAACTGACTGCCGTGGGCTTTTCAGATAAATGAAAGCAAGTTTTGTGGGGAACATTTTGTAGCCCCTGAGACATAAGTGAATCAAGTGCAGGTGTTAAGGCAGCTTTCTGTCTCAGGTCTGGTGCCTGGGTGGTGCTGCATTTTGAAGAAGGTGAGACAGAAGGTATAGGTGAGCCTGCTCCTGAGCAGCCTCCACTGAGTCCTGCAACATCCTGCCACAACCACTTCAGATGAGAGGAACCTGTGATGTGTGTCACAAAGTTTTCTGCCCCACCTTTAGAAAAGTTGGCACATCCATATGGAGTCACTGGTTGTAGTACAGTGTCGCATCTTTCTAAAAATCAACAAAATATACCATATATGCTTGTTGATGTTTGACATATTAGAGAATTTCAGCTTTTCAGAGCAATGCCATTTTCTTTAACAGGCAGTCACATCTAACCTCCTCATTTCAAGAATGCAGAAATCACAGTTCTCTAGCTAATATTGGCTAATTAGCCAGAGCGATCTGTTGTTTTGATAAGTCCTGCCAGAAGAGATTGAATGAAACTCCAAGACATAGAGACAGCCTGGACATAAGGAGCACATGGGATTTTATTTCCCTTACTACAGGCTGTGAGGGTTTTTTGAAGACTGATGAACCAAGACGCATATATGTATCTTAAGCTACCTAAAGCCTTCAAAAACCTCTGCTCAGCTGCTGATTAACTCAAGAGGGTTAAATGACTAAATTTCCACTGTTGCACATATACAAAGCAGCTTATGTGCTGATCCTGTTCCATATTTTATGAGCTTCTTGGATCCCTCACTCAAACAGCAGTCCCAAACCTGGAGTTAATTCCCCTTGTCAGTCTCCCATAGTTCTCCTCAGAGCACTTCTCAAGTGGAGACTGTTCCCAGCATACCAGCTCACTGCACAGCACTCTAGGCTTGCTGAAAGCTTGCTTCCTATTCAAAATTTCCACAAAGCTCTCAATGAATAGCCCTCTAAAACCAAGAGACCTAATTTATTCTAGCTAATGGGAAGGTAAGCTCCTTTCTTTCAGTCAAATCCATACTCTCTTCTCCAGATACTTTCAGGTGAGGTAGGACAGGATTTGGAGCAGGTAGTTCTTCTGCCTTGAAGAACTACCAGTGTTTTGACTCTCAAAAAGGAGTTGGGGGAGAAACACAGAAACATATTCTTGGTCATACAAGGAGCAGAACAAAGACTATTTATTGATTGTCTGGAAGAAAATCCATGTAATAGCTTATTATTTTAATCTGAAAGCAGTTGATCTCACCTGCAGAGCTGTATTATTTGACAACAGATTTGTAGGGAGAAAAAAACCTAAATACTTTTAAATTTTTTTTTTCAGTTTTCCATAGCTGTTTGTGTTTTTCACAGGGTCAGTAAAATAAAAGTGTCTCCACCAAGCATTCCTGGCTCTACTGTGCATTTAACAGTTTCCAAGGACTCCTATCTGTACTGAGAAATGAAAGGTGAGATGCTGATTCTGTTGGAAGCATCACCTGTTTGTAAACCTGTATGATGTTTGCTGCATAGAGGGTGAGAATTGCCCCATGATGTGTATCCTGTCCACTTCCAAAAGAGAATTTCACCATAGAGCTGTCTTTTTTTTTTTCCTCAGAGAGTCTTATAAGATTACAAAAGACATATAGATATTACAAAGCTCTGCACTGTTCATTTTACTTCTATTCTGGTGTCTAATGACTTAGAACTTCTGGCCATGATAATTTATAATACATGCTTTCTTCTATATCAACAATTTTCATGCATATAACCTGTAGGCTATCTGTAAAGAAAGCTGGTATTTCAGCAGCAATGTGGATTGCATTCAGCTGTGAGAAGCAAAATAAGTATTTGGGAAACTATTAGGGAATAACAGTCTCCATTCTTCTGTTTTCCCATAGGCAAATCCCTGTCCCTCCCTTTTTGTACTTTTTCTGTTTGTTTGTTTGGCTTTTGTTTTGTTTTGTTTTGTTTTTTGTTTTGTTTTGTTTTGCTAGGCAGCCAAGGGAAAAGTTTAGCTGAGATTTGGTAAGGGGTAACAGTTATTGGGAGTAAGCACAGTACATGAGAATACATGGTTGTTATAAGGTCTGCTGATGTGAAGTTCAGCTCTTTCAAGTAATACTGTCTACTTTTAATTAATATTTTCAGAGACAGGACAGCTAGCCCTCTCCCTCTGCCCCCCACACTGATTTTGCCCTCACAGTTACATTGTCATCACAGCAGTAAACCTATTCATATTACCTTCATAACCCCATGTAATTCATGGCTTTGAGGGAAGAGAAACTTCATGAAACCATAGGCTGGAGGCTCAAGCCTGGAAAACGTTTCCAGCAGCAGTTGAACCAGCAGACAGCAGACACAATGGTGTCATCGTGGAGCTGTGTGTGCAGAGGTGCCAATGGGCTCTGTACCTCTGTATCTCCAGCTGAATCTCCACTTGCTAATAATGCCAAAGTTGTGGGTCCAATCCCTGCATGGGCCATTCACTTGAGGTGGGCTTGATGATACCTGTGGGTCCCTTCCAAGCAGACCATTCTGTGACTGTGTGTAACCACACCATCCACCTTGGAGCACTGTCCAGGGTCTGTTACCTCCTCTGCCAGATTTCCTGCTTTTCTCTCACTACCCCCTCCTTCTATAACTCTTTCTTTCCTTAGCTGGTCATTTCTTTGTCTCTTCTGAATTCTCTGCTGAGGTCACCTTGTTCTCTTGACAGGGCAAAGACTGTGCAATGCCCAGCACCATCAGATCTCCAGGTGTCTCTTGTCCCAGACACCACTGTGGTAGGTCTACTGATAAAAATATGACAGGCAGAACCAGGAATTCACTTTCAAAACATTGCTGCAATTAAACTGAGGAGTCTCACATACTTGCTAGTACAACAAACTGCAAATGACCAGAAATCAAATCTTTTGGTGTTCTGAGTCATTCTATAAGCATGCAACCACCAATGGCTTTGGCTGAATAATAATGATGGTGCACTTCAGAGGAGCCCTGTCTATTAATAACTAACCTGCTTCCAAGGCAGAACCTGGGATGATGTTCCCACAAAGTGCCCAAAAGCTGTGAAATTACCTACATGCACCAGCCCTTGATATTGTGTTTACCAGCTTGTCACCTTTCTGCTGCAGGGACAGCCTGGGTGATGCTCAGCTGTGTACTGCTCGCCAGCAGGGAGCTGCTTGCTCAGTGAGGACAGCAGTGCATTGGATTTTAGAGTCCATAAGCTGCCCTGTAGTCCACAGTGCTGAGCTACTTATTTTCAAAGGCATCCAGGTGTATGTGGGAGCCTCCAGATGTGAATTAAATTTGATATAGAGCAAGAATGAACCCCCTCGTGACCTTGGACAGAGCATCATCAATGCTGGAAATGTGCCAATGAATCAGGTCAGCACGAAAAAGATGGATGGATGGCATTTAGCAGCAATGACACCAGGTTAGCAGGATAATTTTTTTTTGCAGCATTTGAAAACTGGAACACTTTATCATCCTTCCCCTAAAAATCACTGTTTTGTGGCACAATCAATACTTTGCTCTTGAAATGTATGAGCAGAATAACAGCTCTATGACTTTAGAAACTGATATGTCATTGTCATCAGATGACATTAATCCTGAAAAACAGAATTATTTTGAAATTTGCAGTCCCGAGCTTGCCAGTTAGGAAATCACAGAAATTATTTGTTATAAACAATGGAATTATAACTAGAATCCTAAGGGATAGGGAGGGTTTTTTGAGATTATAAACACTGATACCTCAAAAAATTAAGTTTTCAGTAAGTGAGGGAGGAAAACAAAACCCAGAATTCTTCACAAATTTTGATTACCAGATCCCAAAACATTTTTAATAGACAGATTTTGAAAATGTTCCAGATATTCCGAAGGACTAACTCAGGTAGAAGTGAAACATTTGACCTAAATTAAAACCAAAATTTGTAAGTGAACAATAAAATTTTCTATTAATAAAAGTGTCACATGCCTTTGGAAGACAGTATTTCCTAACACTTGTGTAAAAGTTGGTCTGGGTGCCACAGCACCATTTAAATTACTCAGTGGTAAATGCTAAAGCCATGCTTAGCTGCCTGCTCCTCAGCTGAGTTTTTAATAGCTGTCACTGTGTCCAATGCTCTGCCATGGTGCTGGCTCCAGTGCACAGAGGTGTCAGGTTAACAGTGGATTTTAGCCTGGGCCTAGTTAGCAAAGCCAACCTTCTGTTTCTTTTCAAGATAAACTGCTAGCAGTTAATCTATCCAAGGTTTCTACCCATAAAAGACCACATAAAAATTGTTAGGTTTTGATTGCAATTTAATCTGCTTCTATTAAGAAGTTCTTAATTTGCAGTCTTGCATTGCAGGGAAGGGTCTCTGCAGAATTAGCCTGGTTTTGTTGTGTTTCTCTATTGCTTTTACTGTTGACCACTGCCAGAGGGAGGTTAATGGGCTAATTGGATCTTAGCTTTGATGCAGTTCTGTTTCTTTTACATTCCCAGAGTTCCTGTACTTACTTTATTAACATTGTCTTCTTGTAAATACATAGTTTGTAATCCCATAGTCCTTGGTTTTTTTCAGAACCTGTGTTTCACTACAGGGAGGGTAAGATTTTGCTGCCTAAATATAGGAAGTTAGCATCGTTTTAAGCACAGAAGGGTATCATTTCAGGCTTCCAGCTGCTGTTCCTGAAGGCTGCAGGTCTCCCAGACATGTCCCACTTCTTGTGTTTTTAGGACACTCTTGGGTGTCCCACATTGCACCAGGAACCTGTAAAAAGGCAGCTGAATCCTGCCCAGACAGCTTTACACAGTTTTTCATTTTCCACAGCCTCTAGCACAATGAATCTCATACCCTGACATGCAGCTCTGGGTTCTATAAGCAATACAACATGCTTTGTGAAACAGTCATAAGTGTAAACTTGGGAAAGACCACAGATAGATCAAACTGGTGCTATAAAATGTCTTCAGAGTGGAAACATTTCTTGTCAGGATTTGGAAAGGGCAAATACTGCATAGGAGCAAATATATTTTAGTTTCATTTAATTTTGAAAACAGGATAAAAAATTAGCTCAATAAAGGACATTTTGATTGTCTGACTCCAAATGGCTTTGTTTCCATTTTATGCCGCTTTATATGTATGTACACAAGATGACATATGTCCATCTGTCTATCTAAGTGTAATGTATGCCCATAATGCAAGAGGTAAAGTTGGAGACTTTGATTTCTGTCCTCAAGGAAGATTTACATCACCCTGGAGTAGATTTGTTTGTACTTAATTTTGTGGGAAATTTTGCAAAAAAGCTTCCCTTTTGCAACACAAAGAATTTTATTGGAGGGCTGTTACTTGAGAAGAAGGTAAGGTCCATCTTCTCATCAGCTCCATGGCTGTAGAATGTTTTTTTATTTTTGTTTTTTAACTTAACAAAGAAACTGGTGGTGAGCAGCTATTTTTTTAACACATAAAATTTTAACATTAGATAGAACTCTCAAAAAGCTTAGGTGCTTCTTTTATTGGGTCTGGGTAATCACCAGTATAAATACAGACTGGGCAGTGAAAGGATTGAGAGCAGCCCTGAGGAGCAGGGCTGGGTTCACCTGGACTTATGGTTCTTGTGGCTGAAAAGCTAAATGTAAGCCAGCAATGTGTATAAAAAGCTAAATGTAAGCCAGCAATGTGTTCTTGCAACCCAGAAAGCCAACCCTATCCTGGGCTGCATCAAAAGCAGAGTGAGCAGCAGGTCAAGGGAGATGATTCTACCCCTCCACTCCTCCCTTGTGAGACCCAGCACAGCTGGAATGCTGTGCCCAGCTCTGGGGTTTTTTCCTTAGCAAAAGGAAAATGTGGATGTGTTGGAGCAGGTCCAGAGGAGGCCATGAAGATGCTCAGAGGGCTGGAGTTCTCTTCCATGAGGACAGGCTGAGAGAGCTGAGGCTGCTCAGCCTGGAGGAGAGAAGGCTCTGGGGAGATTTTATTGCAGCCTTCCAGAAACAAAGAGGCTACAAGAGAACTGAAGAGGAGCATGTAGTGACAGGACACAGGGAAATGGTCTTAAAATGAAAAGGGGTGGATACAGATTAGATATTGAGCATCCTGGTGTAGTGGAATGTGTCTGGGCACATAGCAGGGATTGGAACAAGATTTTAAAAGTCCCTTCAAACCCAAACCTTCTATGATTTTATGAGCCCTATATGCTGTACAGCACTATTGGAAGAGTACATTGAATTTCACTTTAAAAGAATGGGACTATTCAGTTCATCAGTGTAAAAACATTCTTGATAAAAAAAAAGCCCTGTCCCATAACTTCAGCTTCTCTGCTTAACACAGATGAGAAAAAAATAAGTCAAAAGTTTTACATGATGTCACCTTGTCTACAGTAAATTGTAATGTTACCTGCTTTGGGAATTAAATAATTTTCACTCTCATCTGATTCTGCAATGAATATTTTTGACCCATGAAAAAATAATTAAGAACTACTGTCCAGATCCTAATTATGAACAGTAAGAGCGTTTGCATTTATTTTTTATAGCTTTAAAGGCAGTGACCATAAACACATACAAATTGAGCAGAGGGGTTTAACTTTAATGCAGAACTCATTAAACTATTTTCTGCATTTTTTTAGTACAACTAATCTGTGAATACAGTTGGCAATATATATATATATATATATATATCTGAAGTGATTCTCCAAATGTTCCACACAGAAGGCTTCCAGTTAAATCAGTTTCAAGCAGCTTTTTTTTCGTGCTGCTGATTTTGAATGTGTTTTTTCAACAAATGTTGTTGGTTTTTAAAGGACTGTGTTGGTGCTTCTCCTCTTGATGTAGTTCTATGAAAGCATATAAGCAGGACAAAGGCTTAATTGGGTTGGCTGTGGTGTAAATATTCAAAGTGCTGTAAAGACTCTCATCAAGCTTTCATTGCCTGTAGAAAAGGAGCAGAAGGATAACCTTGTGATTAAACTAGTGGACTGTGACTCAGGATATCAGAGTTCAATTCCTTCATCTAAATGTATTGCAAAACAAAAAATCTAAACCTCATTCTTTAGCTTCCATTTATGGTTGTCTTTACCCATCATCCAGTTGCTTGGTTCAATCCCTTTGTGCCAGATGAGGGAGGACAGTGGAGGTTAACAGTGAAAGGTTAACACATTAGGGAACATGCTTTGAAATCAAATGACCTGAATTATTGTTGCTTTGATTAGTATGCAAGAGATATTGTGTGCTAGACAGCATCATCCTAAAACAGCCTCATCTAAGTAAAAGGACATAGAAATATTCACCCCCTGGGCATTCTGAAATATTTTTAGCTTCATTGGTATGGAACCAATATCCTCAGGAGCTGGAATTGAATGTTCTTAATGCGAGGCAGAAGAAGCAAGTGCAGCACAATAACAAAATGTGACATGCCATTAGCAGAATTCCAGCGATTCTTACTTTTCCTTGCTCTCCAAATAAATGTGCATTAATAACAGAAATTTTCCTTTTAAGACCAAATGATTGAAAAGTAGTGACTATCAGGCCTAGACATCGCTGATTTCAGGTGACATAATGGAGTCAGCTGACAGAGCTGAGAAAAATCCTGTGTGTGCAGCAATCATAGA
This sequence comes from Oenanthe melanoleuca, assembly GCF_029582105.1. Lineage (NCBI taxonomy): Eukaryota > Metazoa > Chordata > Aves > Passeriformes > Muscicapidae > Oenanthe > Oenanthe melanoleuca. Next base: position 35,422,214 of record NC_079333.1, on the reverse strand, counting down.
TTTTCCAATTGTAGGGTGTCACTGTTTTTTCCTATGGTTTAGTGAAAAAGTGAAGGACTGCTGGGGAGCAGACATGCTTGATAGCAGGGAAAGGGAAAGTATTTGCTGTGGGAACAAGCAGAGTACCTGACTGCAGACAGGCAAGGAGAAGAGGAAGAAACCTGAGCAGGATGTTCAGAGTGCTCATCATAATTTTTAGCTAGACGAGGAGCTGAAGAAATTTGTAAATGAGAAAATTCCATCTTTACTGGATAGAACAGCAGTAGGCTGCCAAAGGAAAAAAATTAAAGAAAAGGGAAAAAAAAGGAAAAACATATTTAAGGAAGATAAAAGGAAAACCTGGAAAGATGGAGAACTAAATATCTTGGCAAAGTCTTAAGAATCCTCTGATCTAAATTCTGACTACTTTGTCTTGTGTTCTATTTGTTTAGAACAGGAATACTGAGGTTTTTTGTTGTTTTGGTTGTTTGTTTTTTTGCTGTGTTCTCCCAGAATGATTTGTTTTATCCAGAAGTACTGATCAAATCAAAAGCACTAACTCTTTTTCACCATCATGCCCTTAGACATTAATGACTACAACAAGGTCCCTTCAGCTTTCCAGAGAAATGAAACCTCACACATCAGAGAGTGACAGCTTATTTCTTTTCTGCTGGTTTAACAGCTCACTGAGCCTCAACAAAGTTGCTCTTTGCTGTACCTGACTTCCTTCCTCTGCCTTAGCATGCTGAAGAGCATCCTTGTTTCCAAAGAAATGTGGCAATGTGTCATAAGTGGAGCCTTTTCTTTACTGACAGGGGTAGGAGATGAGAATTAAATGTATTTCTGCTCTTTCAAATGCCTCTGACCAGTATATTGGTGGGGTTTTTTGTTTTCTTTTTGACAAGTTCTTTTCTTGATTCTTCTCTCAGCTGATTGTTTCCCAGAAGGCTTGGATGTGAAAGTGACCATAAAGCACTCCTGTTCTTTGATACATATCAATTGTAATCCATAAAGTTTTAAGGTTTTGAACAAAATGATTTATTAATTTACAATCATGGCAAAGCAACTTGCAATTTCCTCAGCATTTGTGAGCCATGTAGTAATTTTGATGTATAAAGGATTTTTGTAAAACTTTGGGAACAATAAAAATACATGTGCACGTTGCTATGCCAAATGTATTGCAATTCCATTAAGTTAATCAAAAGTGGCACAAAACAATAATCAAATTGAGGTCACAACCAAGTTGAATCAATGAGTTCAGTGGTTAAACTTTCAAATTAATATTGCAGCTAATAAAATCAAATAGTGATTTTGACACTATTTTAATTACTTTAAGTTAGTTTTTCTTGAAAATAATCTAGGAGGAGCGAGATTTCTTTCATCTATGACCTATAGATAAAAATATTTATGGGATAAGAAAAAAGTTCCCACAAGATGGAAAAGTACTTAATCTAAGTGCAGCTTCTCTCTCTCCTAACTTTTCTCATCTGAACATTAGATGAACAGCAAGTTTAAAGTAGAAATGTATCCTTTTGGGAGAGACAAAGAGAGGCACAAAACAGAAATCTGTTCTGCTTTTCTAGTCTTAAGCATTCAGTTTAGGGCAAGGTGAAATGCCCACTGGAAATCTCTCAGTTTGTGCAAAGAGTATCTGCATGATCAGCTTGGTCTGGACAACTATTTCAGTTATGAAAAATTCTGCTTTAGACATCTAAGTTTAATTTAATTTTACAGTTTGGTAGAATTGATCTGGGCTTGAATATCTGTTCTAGGCTTAGCCCTCTGACAACACAATTCAGAAAACACATGATGAAGTCCCTTTGTTCATCTCAGCAGAGTGGGACTAGATGAATGCCATTTGAATGTCTCCTCCTTAAATCTCAGTGCTACACATTACTGTGGTTCTTATTCCACCCCCTAACTTTAGAACAAAAGAACCTTTTCAAAGACTTCACACAGAGGTGATGGATAAATCATACACATTAACTGCTTTTGAATAACACCATTTTAACCTGAAAAATCTATTAATTCTGTGCTGTTTACCTTAAGAAAATTATTTAAGGCATTGTTTATGCATATGCTGACACATGCATATAATTGAAAAAAATAATAAGGAAGAAAAAGTGAAAGCATTTGTCATCACACACAAAGAGACTGAATTTGACTTCTTTTCTTCAGAGCTTGCACTCCAACGGATGTTGTTCTTTGTTATCTTTATGTAGACTGTACATTTATGTTCAGGCCTGGTAAAACATTCAGGATATCTCATCAGATGGCAGGTGACTCATGCTGGCTTTACTAGTGACTCAAGCCCTTTATTTTTCCCTTTTCTGTTTGAAGAAAGGTGGTCAGAAATGACTGTGGTTTATAAAAAAAGAGAAAGACCCTCAATTCTGGTACAAAGAGTTTTCTTTATCAGGGGCCATCCTGCCTGCTATATCCTGTGTGTACACCTGTGGTGTTTGAGCCAGTTAGACATGATCCTCCTGGCTCATTCCCATGAGGAAATGTTTAGTTCAGGATAAGGAATTCTGTGACATAGTAGGCCTTATGTTTGCAAAACCAGAAATATTGATTACAGATTTAAATACTCAGAGTAGATTTATAAGGGGAAGTTGTGATGTTGGCTGCCTACCTTACCATGAAGGATGTTATAGAAGCAGTTGACAGAAACTAATTGTTTACACTAATATTTTAAACCTTCACCTACAAAAAAGAATTTTCACATATTTAACATTTAGGGAGTTGGGTAATTATTACAGGGAAAGGGAGAATGTGATGTCGTTTAGCATTAGACTGGTAAACATTAGGTATTTAAGATACTTTTTAAGGTTTCTTCCACCACCTGTAGAGAGTGACAAACAGCTCTAGAGGGCAATTTGTCCTGCCTAATTTAGACATGTATTTTATGTGGTATAGATTTTCATCTGAAGGAACCTATATTTGTATACTGTGGAGTTGGTCTAGGTAATTAGCTTAGCTTTGGTAGTCATTTTTAATTGGCAACTATATCCAAGAGTTTCTGGCTAAGGCTTCTTTTCATTTTTTTTTTCATATGTCTTCCTCATACTGAATTCTCCTAGGCATAATTCAAACCTCATCTCACCTTCCTTAGCAATGAGCCCAAGTCTGTTTAGGCATCTATACTGCAGACATTCAGTAGCCTAGACACTGATTTCTAGTGCCATCTGAAATGCCCCAGGGTATTCCATGTGGCTCTGAGTGGTGCTCCTGTAGCTTGTGTCATTCTGTCAGCATTTTGTGGATGATTTGGACACTCCATAGTGCTGCAAATTGCACCATATGTTTGAGCAACTGAACAGAGCCTGTAGGGTGGAAGTCAGCTCCAGATTAAGACATTTAAACTCAGATGCCTGCATGTAGGTGTTTACCTGTGAGTTAAGTGCCTAACCTCCTGCTTTAGTCAATGAAAATTTAATCACTACACTGGAGCCTGAAAAGCAACTCTGCTGACCCTCTGGCTTTAGCCAGACTTAGGATAAATTGAATTGCTCTAGATTGTACTTCCTATATTGACAAGGGACTCAAAGCCAGTGGCTGAAAGCCAGACAGAAAGCTTAAGGGCATCTCAGATGGCACGAGAGGCTTGTGTGAGGACAAATTAATTGAGTTAGTTTGTGCTGCTATAATAGGAGCTTGGACACTGCTATACATGGAGACACTTACATGTAGGCATATTATGTTAGTAGTAGCTATATCTCAAACTGAATCACACCTTGAGGTTGGCAGAGGTAAATCCTGTGCTTGATATCTGGGCACATGGTTACAGGTATTAGATATTTCACCTTTTTCATGATGAACAGAGAATTGTGTGTGCAGAAACATAATTTCTACAGTTTCAGACAGGATGGGCTGGTAGATTATTGGCAGAGCTGGAGTCTATATGACTCTAGGAACAAGACACAGACTTCTGAAACAGTAGACAAAAATCTAATAGACATCAACACAAGCAGAAATGACAGCGTGAAGCTGAAGGCAATTACCGACTTGAAAAAAGATATGAATTTAGTGACTGCACTTGATGAGGCAGACCCAGCAAAGTCTGTGAGAGGCAGACAGATTGATGCAGATGAATGGTGTGATGACTCTGTGTCGGGAGGAAATACTGAACAAAGAGATTAGGGGGTGGAGAAAGAAGCTGAGTAGAAATACATCAGAAAAAGTTATTTTAAAAAGGAGAAAGGTGCCAATTTTGACACAGTGTGGGCAGAGGAAGCTCTATGGACCAACTCTATGAAACAAGCAATCATTTCTCATTTGTAACCTTTAGCTCATGCACTGTAAAAAACATTTCCTCTACCCAAATACATAGATCTCCATGTTTATTGCCAATGATTTTGTTACTCAAGAAAATTTTGGCAAGGGAGGTTGACAAATGCAATTAGCAAATATAGCATAGACTGCTTTATATCAAATATTTTGAGAAAATTGCCCTTGAGGTTAGTGGGGAGAGTCTTGGCTCCCACTATTAAAGCTGGCTGGGGAAGAATGAAGGAGGTGAAAATAATTCCAGTCCACAATAACGACCCGTCGGGAGCGCCGTATGCTCCTTGCCGTGTGCTGTCAGGGAACCTCTAATTCCAAGGAAATATGGATATTCATTTATGTCTTGCATGTGTCAGACACGTTGGAGCTGACATTAGAAAATCAAGCTAGGCAAGTGCTGTAGTGTTACATCTTACATTTAAATCATTGTGCTGGCAATAATTTTTTATTTGAGCCTATTGGGGTGTGAAAAATGTCTGGCCAGAAAACCCTTCCATGTCAAGGCTCTATTAATAAAAGGAGATGGTATGGTGACTAAGACTGACAAATTCTGTGCTTTGGTGTTTTGTTGTGGAGTTTTTTTTCAGGTGGGGAGGCGTGTTAGGATTTTTGGGGGAACTACTTCATGGTTCTTGCCAAAGAACCTAAAAGAGAACAAATCTTTTTAACAGGCAAAGCAGGGAATTAATTCACTGATTTGTCAATTATAGGATCACTGCATCAGTGCTGGCAGAAAGTGTAGAAAATACCTCATTCATGCTTTGCTTGAGAGTTTCCTATGCTAGGAAACCACTCATGAGAACCCTGCACACCTTTCTAATCTTCCTGTGAATAGGAAGCAGCATAGAAAAGGGGATTATAATCCAACCCATGGATTTACTTGCATGTTCTCCACAGCCATTTAGAACTCAGATTTTACAGAACCACTTTCAGTTCTATGTTGAAACCTCCAACACTTTGTGCCAGATTTTATACAGGTACACCTAGTATGTTATAACCCAGTTAGACAATTAGTGAGAAAAAGGCAGGTTTATTACAGAAACAGTTAAGAAACTGTGCTAAGGAGAAATATTTTTTCCGACCCTGACCTAAATTTGTGTCATAGAAAAGATCAAATATGATATGTCATGGCTGAGTCTAATCACTAAGACATGTTACTCATCATTAGGTAATATAGATGCATTGGCAAATGAGTATGTCTAAGGTATCATCAGTCAGTCATGATTACCCTACATGTGATCCTGTCTTCACAAGGTGCTGCTACTCAGCTGCTAATGCCTCTCCTGCTGAGAGGAGATGAGCAGTGCTTTGTAGGACACTAGCAAGGTAAGAGCCAAAGGGCAGCAGTATAACTCAAACCACATTCCTTACAGAGACATAATGCAACCCCATTTGCCTAATTGGACCTTTTCAGGCTGCTTTTGGCTGTTCCTCTCTATTTTTTTTGTAACCAGTCAGATGTGCACATAGGGACTCATATTTTTCTCTGACCACTGCAACACAGGGAACTATAAGCCACTTTTAACTGCTGCCACAGCATTTCTTTGTGTTTGGGTTTTGCAGAGCCTCAAGGCCATTCCTTACAGAAGAAATACAAGCTGAGATTCCTCATGAGTACATGAGGGATGCCTTCCCACAGGTATCAGCTGTACTCTGCAATGCTTTGCCCATCTGACAGGAAGAGGCATGAAGGTATTGTCTTTAATAGGCACAATTGTGTCACCAAACTCCATACACTTAGCTTTTGGCAGTATGAAAGAACTCTGCTTAAATAGCTCATGTAATTATGGGGAGACTTATCCACACTGGCAAAGGAGCAACATTTGCTTTCCTGTGCAACCAAGTCAGAAATCTTCTGGGTTTATACCAACCCAAAGGCTCATATCCACAAACTGAAACTGAAGAACAAGGAACAAGAAGGACTAGAGGATAAAGAAAATAAATCTAAATGCCCTCCAGGCTGTCCTATGCATATCAGCTGTATATTTACACAGTTTCATTCACCTGTTCAATTCTCATCCCCCTACAGGGCTGCTAACTGGAAGTCCAGCACACTTCATTAGTATTTACATTCTACTGAGTGCTTCATTAGCCTGGGCATTGTATTAATGAGAGCTGAGGGGAAATAACCCATAAAGTGAAGTTTTGAAATAGAGAATGCTGAGGATGTGATCAATCAAATAAATATATAGTTTCATTTAAAAGACTGCAGGAAAAATTGACCTGAATGTTACTCCCAATCAACATAATATATGGAAATGAATGGAGGTATCTCTGATTGCTGCCGCCCTCGCAGTTTTGCTGATGGAGTGATGCTCGTGCTCACTCTGCCTTCTGGTTTTGCTGATGGAGGAGATGTTGCACTGTTACCCCATTTATTGGCAGGAGTAACTACCAGCCTTTCTGTTTTCCATCAGCAGGTGCTCATTCTTACCATCCCTAGTGCACAGCCCTGTCCCAGATGTGCAGAGGCACGTGTGTTACCATTTCTACTGATGGACTGGCAAAGGCAGCAGGGCATTGCACAGGCAGCTGTCCTCAGCACATGGAAACACATGGAAATCCTCCACACATGATCCACAGGTGAAGGGATCTGTCTACAGGCATTGTTTGCATGTGCATGATTCCCCCCTTGATGTGCTCCAGGAGGGGAAGTCTGCACATCTGTGTGTGTCCATTTTAGGACATAGGCTCTGTAATGACAGAAGCCAGTACACACCCACATTTACCTAATGGCATCAGTTACTTCAGAGCAAAATCTGAGGTTTTAGTCCCTGCCAACACAAAGAATGGAGGGGAGCAGGTCTAAGAGCACTAAATGGAATGGTGTAAAATGTCATTTTACATTTACAAAACTGGGAGTCTTTTCAACCGTCTGCATCAGTTTTTCCATTCCTCCTCCTGTTCTTTTCCGGAGGAGCTCTGGAAAAGGAATACAAGGAATACCTCCTTGTATACATTTATTTCATTTTTTAAAAAATAATATTAGTCTTATTTTGAGTGGAAGTTTATGGCTTTGTAATTCTAGTAATGACTAATAAGAATTACAGTGTGCAAACAAGTGGCTGACGAAAAGACCTGCAGTTACTGATTAGTGACCAGGTATGTTCAAACATGGAATATTTCCTGCAACTTACTAATACACACTTATACCCTTTTTCCTCACCTCTTGGACAGTTCAGCTAAATTTCAGTCTGCATGGACTTTGTAGATAGGGGCACAGTTGCCTTTTATTTTTTATATTTTACTTTGCTCATGATGTATGGCGCAGCTGGTTACTGTGAAGGAAGTGTCTCATACTTGCACAGGCTCTTTTTTTTTCAAGAGCATGCCTCTTTGTCAGCGTTATTGACATGAACTGGTGTGCGTTTCAGCACTTAATTGGTGGCTTAACACAATTTCAGTGTTCAGTACCATGCAATTCTGATGTTCACTTTGGCTGCGTAGAGGAAAATGGGAATATTGGGAACTGCATGTCATTCTTATATCAATAATAGCTGGAAGCTACAGCACTCAGGTCTTAAAACAAAATGATGACACATGAGGCAACTTTGCTTTCTCATCATATCATTCCTTGAAATGTCATGAAAGCCCGTGTTGTATATTTATGGGAGATGTTGCAAAAGCAATGAGGTTCCTGATCCATGCACTTCCCTATTGATCTTCCCGACAGAGGAAGCAGGAAGAAAATAGGATGCTGTACCTCTCTGAAGGTGCTCTGGAGGCGGAATATAAAAAAGCTCATGTCTTTCTCAGTTAAAAACTTCTGTTTTCTTTGTAAAGGTTTAACATTGGATTTCCACTTGTATGCCTTAAGGAAAGGTCCTGGGTGAATTCAGAGTGATTACTCTCCTTGAATGGGGTATTCCATGTACAATTCCAATTTGACCCTTGACATAATTTTGCAAGTCAAACTGAAGGCATATCCTCTGCAAGCCTTCCCTCTGCATAATGCAATCAATATTCTTTAATTAAAGGATGATACGATTGATTCTAATTAAGCAAAATTGCCTACTTCATTCATTTACAGTTCATATGTGTTCCCAGACACAAGATGATTTAGTGCTCTTAATACTGCTTTCCATATACAAGGGAAACATACTTATTAAAAAAAAAAACCAAAAACTCTTAACTCCAGCACCTGGTGCTGCAAGTAATTTTTTTTTTTTAATGAATGGACAATTTGATGTATGTAAACATAATTTTAAAATAATAAATTATGTAGGTAGGCAATACAAATGTGTAAGCATAGGGTTTCATAAAACTGAATTTTAAAATGTTGAAATCATTAGATTAGTGAAAAAACCTCTGTAGCTTTTAATGACATGCTTTAACACATCTTGGAGATAATTTTTTCACCCCAAATAATCTGTCAGGAAATCATTTCTTTGAGAAGTGTGCACGTATTGTACTCTGAGGTGTGCTAAAGGGAGAGCTTTGTGAGCATATTTATCATTGCATTTGAAAAGAAGAATCTTGATTATATTGACACAATATGAAATTTAATGTAAACCACGGATGATTATTTATATTCTTTTATCATGACGGGAACCAATGTGTAACCAAGGATTAATGACCTTAGATTCTCTGAAAAGCTGCATTTGAATTTTCATTGGGTGATAATCTAAAGAGAGGAATTTAAATTCACTATACATGTGAACATCTGAGCCTTAACCCCTAAGATTGGTATGGCCTTAGGTTGCTTTGCTTAATTACACCTTTTTATGTTTTCTTTTTTTTTCCTAGGAAGTACCATTAGACAGTAATTAGAATATTATGATATGTGCTGAAAAATATCTTACCTAGGGGCTCCATGCACGGTTTTGCAGAGGAGATATACTGTGTATCAAAGACCTGTGAGAGTAATGGATTTGGAAGACATTAAGAATAGAGCACTTATGAGAAAATTTAAAATTAAATAAAACCCCCAAAGCAGTGAATAGACTGCTGCCATTTAATGAATGCAGAGAGGTTTGTAAGTGTTAGCTGGTGTACTTGATTTATTTCTGAGATAGATCTGATCTGATTTATTTTACTACTAACACATCAGATAGGCTTAAAAGAATGGCTGTGGTATAATCTACATGGAAAATTTCAGCAAGGCAAATGTGGAAATTCCCAACAGTGTTATACTGATACATAATATTTTCCTGACAGAGCTGGAGGTGACCCTCTGAACCTTTTGCTTGCCAGCAGTGAAGTACTGGTGGATGATGTGATGACTGGAATTGTCTTGGCTGCAGTGATCGTGAAGTGATGGAGTTATCGATTCTCAAGTAAGGATGGGCATGAGCAAAACTGCAGCCTTGGAATTCCAGAGGGCAAATTTTGGCCTGTTTAGGAGACCAGCTGAGAGAGTTCTTTGGAAGCCCTGAGAGGGAAAGTCCATGAAGGTTGAGGGTACTGGTCAGCAGTGGCTGAGCATGAGCCAGCAGAGTTCCCAGGTGGCCAAGAAAGCCAGTGGCCGGGATCAGCAGTGGTGTGGCCAGCAGGAGCAGGGCAGGGATTGTCCCCCTGCACTGGGCACTGCTGAGGCCACAGCTCCAATCCTGTGCTCAGTTCTGGGCCCCTCACTGCAAGAAAGACATTGAGGGGCTGGAGAGTGTCCAGAGAAGGGACACGGAGCTGGGGAAGGCTCTGGAGCACAAACCTGATGGGGAGTGACTGAGGGAGCTGGGGGTGTTTAGCCTGGAGAAAAGGAGGCTCAGAGGGGACCTTTTTTCTCTATAAAATTTCCTGGAAGGAGAGTATGGCCAGGTGGAGGTCAGCCTCTTCTCTCAGGGAACAAGTGATGCAGCAAGAGGAAATGGTCTCAGGCTGTGCCAGGGAGGTTTAGATGAGATACTAGAAAAAATGTCTTCACACAAGAAGGTTGTTAGGCACTGGAACAGTGGGTTGAGTTACCATCCCTGCAAGTATTTAAAAGAGGTGTAGATGTGGCATTTAGTGATACATTTTACTGGTAACTTGGCAGTTTCTTGGTTAGCAGTTGGACTCAAAGTTCTTGGATGTGTTTTCCAACCAAAATGATACTATGATTTGGAGCAACACAGTTACTAAGGGTGGGAAGTGTTATGGCAAAGATTTTGGCATGGAATTTTTAGACAGATACGTGGGATACTGAAATCTTGCCAAAAGTTTTGTTTCCATATCAGTGAAAATGGGAAATTGGTTTTATACCAGCCTGTTTGATTTACTGATTGTTTGAAATAAGCCTTGATCTTATAGCTAATTTTGTTGAGAGCAAAACTAGTAGTTGTCTGGTAATCAATGAACTACAGATGAATATGTTTTCTGGAGCTAACCATTCAGTGATGGGATGTGGGTGATTTTATGAATCATGGCCTCTTCTTTTAAAAAAAACCAGAGCAAATGAAAAGCTATATAATACAGTTAGCATGTTCAAGTTGCTGCTTTGTTGCAAAAAAATCAACATGAAATATTATGCAGTCTCTCTTCAAGCCATAAGCCTGCAGAGGTGGATTTTGAAAATAAGACACCAGAGATATACCAATATTGTCAAAAGTGGTCAATCTATTTATATGACTACTCCAGTTCTTTGGGATGTTGAATGAATAAATGGAAGGAGTAAACAAAATTATGAATGATAAAGGATCTTTGGGCCCTAAAGTTGAAATAAAACCACCCTTAGAGGGTATAATTAGTTGTTTGAGAGTTCTGGCAGGCTGGTGAGGGACTGTTTGAGCAGGACTGATAGGAGCACTGGGTTTAACAGATTAAAAAGTCAAGCTGGCTCAGCAGCATGGTGCGACACACCCACCACAACTTAGTTCCTTCTCCTAGAGACATGACTTTTTCCATACCCTCAACTGAGTGAAAACTTCATTTGGCTGGTCTGTGCCAACCCTCACTGAAACAAGGGATGGTCTGGAGCATGAACTTTGGTTGTGACAGTGCCAAAGCTCTTGCCAGCAGTTAGCTGGGAAGGATAATCATACAACAGTGCTTGATACTGTATGCTCATCCTGTTTATTTTTATTTTTTTAACATAGTAATAATCAAGGTTATCATCTTCTTTTTGCAGTTTTGTCACTTACTTAAATCAGGCAGTACAAGGTTGAATCTGTCCCCTGCAGTAGCTTGTGTAGATTCAAAGAACAGCAGATAAAGAGAAGCCTTGGAAGAGATGAAAAACAGGGAGCTATTACCAAGAGATCGAGATAAGGGGTAAAGTACCTTGTTATGTTGCATCATGTATCTGCAAGTTTCTACACATATATAGTCAAAGTGTGCCCCCAGATATAGATAACTGAGATAAGCTCTTACACAGGTACAGACCAGCACAGAAAATAAACTGTTTGGTACCTGTTTCCCTACAGAAAGTGAGAGCATTGGCTTGGACGAGACAGCAATAAACTCAAAACTGTTTGGCTGATGGATACATTTAGCAGCATAATATGTACCTTAACTTCAATTCCACCTATTCTTTGTTGTCTGTCCTTGTGCCTCCTGGTCCTGCAGCTAGCTGTCTGATTCATGATGAAGAGAGCCATGTGGCACTGAATTTCAGCCGTGCATTGATCTTGCCGGGAATTAGTAAAAAAAAAAAAAAAAAAAAAAAATCAATTGGAGCATCTTGGTTACCAGCCAAAAAAAAAAAGACTCATAGTTACTGTATGATGGGTCAGCTTAGCAGGTGCTCTGGATATCTGACATGAGAGAGCATAATAGCTATTGTGGAGAGGCAGTGATAGCATTGACAGGAACATGGATGCATTTCAGAATAAAAAGGAAGAAGCAGATTGAGACATCCGTGGTGATGCCAGTGATTTTTTAACACTTTCTCAGTGAGGGTCACTGGATTTTTGTCACTGGAAGGTTAGTCTCTATAGTGAATAGATACCTGATATGTTGCTTTTGGTAATCTGGACCAAATGCTTATATGTAACCAGACTGTGACAATTAGAGGATAATTTGGGTAGATGAAACAAAATGTTCAGTCATAAAAATATTACACCAAGCAATCAGGCTAGGAAAAAGCCTGATTTCATTAATTAAAAAACTTAGAACTTGTTATTAATCTGTAGATTCATTGTATTAAATCACTGCAGTTTATACAAGGGCTTACAGGCTTGACTTGCCCCCAGAGGCATGAGGAAGAAGAAAAAACTGCCAAGGGCAATTTTATCCTCTGTTTTCTGGAAGGTACAGATAATGTGCATGCCTAAAGCTTAATCAGACAGCCTGAAAGAGAGCAGGTTTCAGACTTCCTCGCCTGCAGAACTGTCTGCTTATGCTGATGAAAGTGGGCTGTGCCAATCCATTCCACCATGGGCTCATTCTGCTTTGTAATACCCTGGGCAGAACCAGGCTGTCTTGTGTTCAATACCTGACATATAACTGACTGATTTAGTCAGTGGCATCCCTGCTCATGGCAGAGAGTTTGCAATTAGATGATCTTTAAGACTCATTTCAGCTCAGACCATTCTGCAATTTTGTGATTCTACAAATGCTCAGAAAGTGCATTCATCCTCACTGTACCCTGAAACAGAGCACACCAAGGACATCCCATGGAGGGCTCTAAATCCTCAGTGTTAGGTTTTATTTCGGAACAAACTATGAGGATGACCCATAAGAAATCTCCTGCTTTATGTCTCCTCCATATCTTGACAGGGCTATTTTCTCCCAAACTTTTCAGTGATTTCCCATTTTCTGTGAGTACAGCACTCTCCCTTATACCTGGGTCACTCCTCTTCTGTGCCTTTAATGCCTTATCCAGAAACCCAGAGGCTTTCTTCTGGCTCAAGATCCTCAGGTACTCTTTGGAAGAGTGCCTTTATCTTTTCTTTCCAAAGGGTGGCAAATGCCCCTGGGTGAAGTATCAAGGAAAATATGCACCTAGTCTACACCAAGCAACAAAGTGTACAAGTCAGAAATGTGTCCACCTTCTGCCATGATCCATAGATGCATGTTTGTGCAACTCAAACACAGTATAAGAGAAGAGGTATTCTATCTCATTCCAAATGGATTGGGTGTAACTGCCTAAAGGAAAATGTACAGAAATGAGTGCTGATATTTATGAGCTATCTGACTTTCTATACAATCCTGCACATGGTCTAAATAGCAAAATTGCCTGAGGAACCTGTATATCTCAATGTCCCTTGTCCTTTTAGGGATAAGATGTAGATGTGCACCACATCTCTGTGAACCCTGGTTTCCCTTAGTAATCAGGTTTTACAAGTGCACTGGAATGGAAGACAATTTTGGGGAGAAACTTCTACCTACTCATAATATAAATCAACATTTAAACAATACAATATTGTGTGTTTGTTTTTGTTTTTGTTTTTTTTTAATTTTTTTTTTAAACAAGAACCTTTGTGTTATTGTTGGAATACATTGCTCCAATTTGATCTGCTGTATAACTCCTTGATTTCAACAGAATTGCAGCAGGTAGCAAACTGTCCTATTTTTTCCAGCCAAGTAATGAATTCCAGCTTGTTATGATTTTTTTCATTTTTAAACCAAGGGTGATCTTGTCAACAATAGACAGGAAATTTTCTACTTGGCTTTTCAAGAAACCACTTTGATTTCCACACAACAGCTGATGACCTGGGATAAACTTCCAGTCATGTTCTATGTTGGTGATTGCAAGGGCTGTAAAAAAACCAAATAAATTCTTGTTTTGCATGAGATTCAGGACAGGAATAGAGTGAGATTTTATGCTTACATTTCACATGGCTCAGTTGAGTTGCTTTATACTCCAGGCTAAGGCACCAGCATCTCTCAGTGGTTTTTCCTTTCCATGCCCACATGTAACTTGCACCATCATTCACCCACCTCTATCCTCTTTTCCCATCTCCATATTTTGGAAGATGCAAAAGGAAAAATGGTTTCTTTACCTCAGCCTCATTGGATTGAGTGGCTGGCCCATTTTTTTCCCCATGTATTTCAGGGTGGAGTAGGACCTGTCAGAATATGCCCTTCTTTTATGCTTTTCAGCCACTAGAGGTCTCTAATGCTGTAAAAGATTCAGGAAAAAAAAAAAAAAAAAAAAAAAGGTATTTGAACCCTGGTAAACAAGGAAAACAAAGTTGAAAGTTGGTAGTTGTGGAAATTGTCTCTTCGTGCCACAGTTCATTCCTCTTTCCCCTAATAAATTATTCATACTTTAAAAAAAAAAAAAAGCCACTCATCTTTATGTCATGACAGTCAAATACTTCTTTCCCCTTATTACCAAAGGCAAAATATTAATGTACTAATTTGTCAAGTGTCCTCCTTATCTACTAAACTTCCATCTGGGAAATAGGTAGTCAGGTCTCACACCTGTGCTTTTGCCTTCATCTTGGAAATGTGGCTTGTCTTTTGCCAGGGATCTGAAATTACTTTCCTGTCTAAGTCCAGTGGCATCCCATCAACCCATCCATGTTAGCACAGTGATATGCTTGGATGTAGAAATTCCTAAGTGAATTTAAAAGACATGTCCTTAGATTTCGTCTAGATTTTATGCCTGACTGCTTCTTCTTGAAACAGAGCCAAATTTTGTAGGCCTGGATAATAGAAGATCCACAGAACTGAGACATTGCAGACATTGACTTGGGTTAGTTGCCAGCACAGAGGTATCTGGTGAAACTGGATATGTTGGTTGGCAGATATGATGCAGGACCTATGTCAGACCCCTGTGCTGGAGTAGCAGCTGGTACTCAGACAGCACAACTGTAAAACAACTCAAAATACACTACACTGTGTGGGCAACCAAGTTCTGTGCAAGACATCTAAACTGAGCACTGGTATCAGGATTAACTTCACTCAAATTTAGCCATCTAAAGTCTAGTCCAAGCTGATAATTTATCTAGGGTGGGCTCTGCTGCCCACATGTGAAATGTTTTCTGTGATTAGAGATGATTTAAGCTATTCCACCTGGTTACTCTCTATTGTGTTAGAATAGCATAGGGACTTAAAAGTCCCATGCCATAACTGCCAGTTCCTTATGGACATCTCATGTTCTTTAGGGTTGCTGAAATGGGAGGAAATACATACATATATTTCTAAGCATCTTTCACTGGCTTCCTGTGTAAAGAAGAGAGAGGAAAAAAAAGGTAAAGTAAGTTTCAGAAACCCATCCATCTCATTTTAAGTAAGGTTTCTTTGATGGTAGAAAGAATTGTTCCATAAAGCAGCCTCTGATTCTCAAATAATGTAGACCAAGTATATATAAATGTTTTATAACAGGTGCCTAGCATTTAGAATCTAGATGGAATGAATCTGCAACAACCTCATATTTCTGGAGCTGAAAATCCACCATTGAATATATCTTGATACACACCTGTTGTATATATTTTGGCTGTGATGCTTGATATTTCCAGTCTAATTCCCATCTTGTTTGCTTTTACCTACACATCAGTGATTATACCCTGGTTTTTTTCCCACTATATAAACACAAATCTACTTTAAAAGTGCCTTGGACCACACCCAACACTGAGAGCTGGGTATCTTCAAAGGGCAAGCTGGAATGTCAGAATTTTAGGTGCCCCACATTACATGGAATATATTAAAGCCAAGAGTGCATAACTTGAAGATTCAGAGCGAGCAGTTTGGAAATGCTTTACCAAGTTAAATCTTCTGGCCCAGTAAAATTCTGGGACAATCTGGGACAGGGAGAAGTGAAAGTTTATCCAATATGTGGTTTCCATATGATCAGAGAGCTGTGGCTGAGCACTGGGATGCTTTTAGCTGCACAAGAACAGCTTATAGTACAGTCTATTCGAGCAGAGCAAACCCAAGCAAGATATTTGGTCTCCTTAGTCTTTGGGGCAAACTTGTCTGGAAATGGAAAACTGGGGAGCTGCAGATATCTGTATGTGGAATTTGATTGCAGGATAGGAAGCAGTAATAACAGCTATAAATAAGTTTTTGTACATCATAGCTGTCAAGTGATATCAAAGTAAGTCCTTTGGAGGCAGGAGTGAGAACAGTTGTCTTACTGTCCTTTCTACACAGCTCAAAGCCATAGCAGGGGAAGAATACAAAGCAGCCCATGGCTGCTGGCTGCTGATGCTGGCTTGGCTACCCTGCTTCCTCTTATGATTGTTGCTTCGTGGTGTTAACTCCAACCAATATTTATTTTTTTCTTTATGTAGATGGTGGTTTTAGTCAACTGTCAGAAATAAACAATGGTCATTCAGAGAATCCAAGAGACTTTTTCACTTTGGTTTTTGTTCCTCTAAGTTTACAAAAGTTCCTCTAAGTACATGTAACTGTAATTTTCTCTCTTTTTTCTCTCTTTTTTTTTCCTGATTAATATCAAGGACAAGCTCAGATTTTTAGGCTTATTTTTAATTTAAAGAGAGTGCAATGAGCTAGAAAGGCAGCTTGTCTCAGAAGAAGCAGATGCAACAGATCCAACCCTATGAACACAATTCTCTAAACATCTGCTATGACTGTAGAGTGCTAAAACCAAAAGTTGAATACATTAATGGCTCAGTACACTCAAGAATATGGCTTAGAATCGATTAAAAAATTACACCAAACACACTTACAAAAAATAAGACTTGTTTACTACAATAGAACTAGACCAGGTGTTTTTCCATTAAAATCTGTGGGAAAAGCTGAAGTGGGGCAAAGAATTGACCTCATGCTTTGGTTGTGTGCAATATTACTGCAGAGAATTCCTTTTGATTACACTTCTGAAAAGGTACTGCAGAATGGGGTTGTAAGCTATAAACTACAGGATATAAAACTACATGACCTGGGAATACCTGGGTTTCAACATCCAGACACTCACATGCAGAGGGGGGAATTAAATCCAGCACCTTATTGCATAGGCTGCACTGGGTAAGTAGCTAGAGGAAGTTTGTGGAAAGTCATGTTATTTCTCCTTGACTCAGCAGTTTAGACTTTGCCACCCAAAGGCTCATGTGTGCTTCCTCCAAATGAGGTACCATTTTTTGGTAATGCCTAGAAAGAAGACATCTGAAGTGGCAGGGAAGTGTCCCCTCTGTGTATTTTCCCCTATATCCTCTGTGGAGCTTGTCAAATCTCTTGCCTTTGGCACATGTTCAGAACAAGATATGAATTCCTCAGTCTAAATTGTCAGACATGGAGGATGGTCTCCTGCTCTGTTGTTAGTTATAATCAAGACACACTTCAGCCTCTGTATGTGTTTCTGGTCAGCTGGGAAGGCCTCTCTAACCACCATTTGTCCATAATATATTATAACAAAGAAAGAACAACACCACAGGGAGATAAATGATGCAGGAAACACTGCCTGGGATTACATTAAATGGCTTTGGGTCACAATGTATATGAAGTAAATGAAGGAAGAGACTGGTGCAAAATGGATTATTGTCCTCTAGATTTTAATAAAACCCAGTAACCTTCCTGGAAATTTTGACCATATAATGTAATACTCCCCTCATACATTCCCTACACAACACCAGAAATATTACTGGTCTTCATTAATCTCAGTACAGATCTTGAAGTAATTTGCTGATCTCACTGGGCAAACTTATAGGGGTTCATTGGACATGTAAATATATAGATTGATGCTAGTTTTCTTGGCTTCCTTCATGGTCTGCTCAGAGTAACAGAAAATTATTGGGTGTGGTTAATTTTGCTCTAAAACCAGTCACATGTGTCTGACTGACTCTAGTGGTTCCCAGTTACTTTAACAGGAGATAGTTTGAGATGACTGGTTCACAGGTTTCATGTCAGTGTTACAAAAGTCTCAGCGTAGGTAAAAAGACTACACATTTTCTGTCAATCACAATGAGGACTTTAGTAGCATTTTACTTCTTAAAAAATCCTCCAACTTATATTTAGTACAGTTAATGGAAAGGAGTTGAAATGCTCCATGGAAGACTAAGCACCTGTGATTTATAGGTGATCTTAAATAGGATAAATGGCCATATTTCATTTTCTAAAAGAGAAAGATAAATAACTCAATAATACCTGCTGATCATGTTTAATCTAGAGAATAACAGACTGAGAGAGGATCTCATCAATACATAGAAATATCTCAAAGCCAGGTGCCAAGAGGATGGAGCCAGCCTCTGTGGTGGTGCCCAGTGACAGGGCAAGGAGCAATGGCCATAAACTAAAACACCAGAAATTCTACCTCAGCATGAGAAAGAACTTCTTTACACTGAGGATGGCAGAGCACTGGAACAGGCTGCCCAAGGAGGATGTGTGGAGAGGACCCAAACCAACCTGGACTCATTCCTGCTGCAGGTGACCCTGCCTTGGCAGGGTAGTTGGACTGGAATATCTAGAGACGTCCCTTTGAACCCTCACAATTCTGTAATTATGTGGTATAAGGTTTAGAAATTATTTATTGTGTATTTTTGCTCTTTTATTTTTATTTTCTTATTATTTTGCCCCATGCAAAGGTCTTCTTGATGCACCTTCTCCTTACCATTTAGAGTGCTACTCTGTGCTTCTTTTCCAACTGAATTTCACATTTAGAAGTGAATTTGATGCAGTATAGAGCACTACAGACTTAATCATAGTACAGTAAAATTTGAAAAATTATTCTAGTGCATTCCCCAAAAACTGTTAAACCACAGATAAAATCCCAATATCTACACATAAAATTCACTAGATGACAAGTAATTTTCATTATTTCTGATGAGGAAGAGGTTTTGGGGATTTTCTTCTCAAAGTGAATAGTGCTAGAAAAAAGCCAACATTGGGCCATCTAATAAAAAATATATTTTTGCATCTAGAATGCCTTAATTTTTCATAAAAATTTTTTAAAGTAGTGTTTATTTCTACTTGTTATGAAGACTATAATTTTCCTAGGGCCTTGACTTCATCTCCAAAATATTTGCCAAGTGTCAGTGCTACACAGCAAAGGATTTTCTGTGAAGGCCAGGCACAAGCAGCCAGGGGATAGAAAGTACAGAGAGACGATGCAAAGGAATGTGATCAGAATTTGTTCAGTTTTCAGAATAATGTTCCTTGCATAAAGGGTGTGAACTGCCAGAAGATAAAAAGACTCAATGCAAAAGTGGTCGAAATCTCTTTGGGGAAACCAGCCCCAGGTCTCAGGAGATAATTACATTGCTTTGGGATAGCTGTTGACTGGGCTTAAGAAAATTTTTTTTTTATTAGTAAAGATTTACAAGAGTGTGTTCCATTATTACTTTTTGTTGTTGGTAGTGGTGGAGTTGTTTGGTTTATTTGGGTTTTTTTTGTTTTGTTTTGTTTTGTTTTGTTTTAACTTGTCAGCGCTGTGCTTTTCTCAGAATAAGCCATTCTTGTGGTACTAATTTGCTAGCTTAATATGATTTCTCCATCATCTAAAATATATGTCTATAATCAGATTCAAAGGTGAAAAAAGGTTTTCAAAGTGACTTGTGTCCTAGGGAAACAAGGTGTCTGGAGGTATCCCTGAAATCTTTGGATCAGGACATGTATGAGACGCTGCTAAGCCAAACAAAAAAAAACAAACCCAAAACCACCAAAGCTCAAGTGCATCTGGGAACTGTCTTCAGGATAAAGTTCCTTTCCATAGCAATATATTTCTCTGTCTTGTTTATATTAGCCTGCAAATCCTAATTTCAGCTTGGCTCCAGAAAAACCAGCCTTCATTGTTTCTTTCAACTAACTGCCTTATATATCATAGTAGAGTAGTATCCATAAAGAGCCTTTGGTCTTCTTTCTTGGGTTTGATTAGCCTTGTAGTTAAATCATAACAGAGACTGATACAAAAGGCAGCTTTGGAAGAATGAACATAAATACATGGGGTTTTTCCTCTCTCAGGAGACTGTAAGTGATCTCACTACTTTCTAGCCTCAAATAAGCCTGCTGGCATTCAAGATGAAAACTCTGAAGATTTTTAAAGTTACTGCTAACAGTGTCTCAAATGACCTGTTCAATATCCTTAAAAATTAAGCTCAAGTTGGGGCTGAAGGGAGCTGTAATAGGCAACTTAGTGCCTTCATTGTGCTGCACTTCAGAGAAGGGATTTCCAGGTGCATTGCTTTATAACTGGGTGACCGCTGAGAGCACAATCGGAACAAATTTCAGCTTTTTTTCCCCCTCTGTGTAACACAGTAACTAATCGTTTCACAAAATGGAAAGTCTTGCTGAGGACTGTAAACCACCGGGAGTATTAAAGAAACCTTGTGGCTCTGATTAACAGGCTTCCAGATGCTAGATTAATGAGTGGATCTGAAAAGTTTGCATCAGCATAAGCTTCACTCTTGCTGAAAGCTGTAAGCTTTTTCACTAGCATACTGCAGTAAAGATGAGTCAAGCCACACCATATGGAAAACCATTTTGGAAAAAAAACCCCCATATAACAGTTAGATAATGAAATGTGTGCTTTGCCCCCACCATCAACAAAACCTCTCCAGGCTGAGATAATTCCCCTTTGACTGCTTATTTTGGTCTCAGAAGTGCAGTGTGTGTTGTCCTATCTGTATGGCTGTTTCATTTATGGCTGTATGGTTGAGAAGAATAGTCTCACAGAAACAAACAAACAAATGAACAAACAAACAAAACTCCCCAAGAACCCAAATGAGCAAAGATAATAGATTCTGCTTAGTAGTGGTGAGAAACTTACTTTGCTCCATCTCCTTCCTCTCATGTGTGAAAATCCTCAGTAAAACAAAATGCTGACTTTAAAAGGAAGCAATTTACCCTAAACATGGACACTTCAGAAAGGTGCTGGATAAGACAGTTCTAGAAAAGAATGACAAGAGGTGACAGCAGAGAAGACGGTGCAGGGTTGCATCAAAACTGATCTTACCATTTCTTACTTGATCATGTCATAGGAGAGCTCCCATCTGAACATATGACAATCTTATTATTTATTTTTGTGCAGAGGCCAAGTTAATGTTTATACTTGGAGTTCAGTGGCTGATTAGTCCAGGCCAGTCATTGGCAGCCAAACAATGGAGCACAAGCTTGGTGACAGGCATCACCCCGAGTGCCATTTCTACACCTTGCCAAGTAAAGACAACTGTGTGGGAAGTGCCCTGATGTTCTGGTCATTTCTTTCAGAGCAGCCTGTATGGTGCCATGAAAGGACATTTTATAGGGGCCTACATTTCCTTGTGGATTTTGCGTCCTGTCTCTGATAATTTATTTTGCTGGGTCGTTAAATGAACTTTAGCATCGCTGCTGGTGCTCAGGTGCATTATCTGTCCAAAGAGGCAGCTTTGGCTGTCAACTCACACTATATATATATATATATATAGCTGCACCTGCTGCAAACTTGTTTTATCTTTAACAGTCAAACTATTACTTTGTGGAAATGAGAGATTTACCAAAAAGTGGAAAAAAAATATGACACCCTTACAGCGATTTATTTCCTGTTCAAAGAGTAAATTTACTAGCAAGCAGATTAACAGACTGCTGTTTCTGGGCTAATTTTGATTTGATTCATAAATGTTTGGCTGACATTATTTGCACAGTCTATACTGAGTAAGGCTAGGTCCTGTTACTGCTTGTATGCTTTACTGTGAAGTCCTTTAACTAACCAAGAAAATGCTGTTGTGGCAACAGCAGTGCTGATTTTTGTAAAGCTTCAGGACAGGCATTCCATGCTGTTTTCCCATTTAGGATGAGAGGAAAGAACATTGCAGACAGCAAGTGATGAGGCTAGCTTTTGAAGGGTACTTTGTCAATTTTGATGTCAAAGCGACTTCAAATTAAAATAAATAGGTAACAATTCTGCTCACTCCCAAGGGGAAGAACACACACACAGCAAGACTCCTACTATGTGAACAGCAGAAGAGTCTCATGACAGATATAAGGTTGTGGTTCACGTTTACAGCAGCTCTTAGCAGCTCCTGTCTCCCAAGGCTGCCTTTAGTCCTCTGAGGTTCCCAAGTGGATCTGTCTCCAGTGCCCCTGGGAATTCACTATCTTGTAGCTCACTGCAGCTGTGTCTTACAAAGTGTTTGTCCAATCTGCCTTTACCCAAAGGACTATCCTCTTCACAAGTAAAAGAAAGAAATAATATCCTGTTTTGACCCAGACCTCAGAATGCAGCAAGCCTTCTCTCACCCCGTGTTTTGAAAGTAAAGCTCCCCAGGCTTTGTGCTGTGAACTTGTTTCCCCTCCTGCAGGCTAGCTTTGATTTCCACCAGGGTGGAGGGAGGGATGAGGAGAGGGGTGTTTCCAGCAGCTGGGGGGCAGAGTTGGCAGCTGACGCCGATGCTCGGCCATCTGTGTGCTTGGTGTTTGCAGCACTGAAAATAGGATCCAAGAGCAGCTCAGTAACATTCTCTCTTGGTCGATTTTGTTCCAGAGGAGCTGCCTCCAGGGCCAATTTAGGATTTCACCTGAACAAGTGAAATCATCTCAGGTTCTAATTTTATCTTCTCTCCTTCAACCAGTAGCTGTAAATGGCGTTTTTCAGTCTCAAAATACCTTAGCCCTGGAGCTGACAACAGTCCTCTAACAAATAATGATATAAAGCAAAGTTCAGGGGCAGTAATCTCACATTAAATAAAAAGTTGTTTAGTACAATAATTGAAGGTTGAAAAGCTTGTCAGCTTGCATATATGTCAGACAATTTACCATCTGTGGATTAATCCCTCTGGTATCCAAGGGTACTAATATGTGTAGATGTGGGAGAGTTTGTCTAAACACATTTACTCCCTTTCAAGCCTTATTTGCTCTTTTCTTGTCACTTCTGGATAGATTTGTTCAAATAGAAATGATGCAGACATCTCTCAACAGATACAGCACTAGAAATTTTTTAAGAATTAGTAATTGCTAATTAGTAATTAGTAAATGATGGACTTTGGGTTTACAGTCTCCATTTCACACATCGATCACTTATTCCATTCTCAAAACCCACTGTAATCACTGATTTCAATGAACACAGGAAAACAAGAAAACCAGGCCATTACAAAGCAAAAAAGCTTCTCTTTCATATGAGAAAAACAGATGATGCTACTGACTACTGTTGAAAGGATTTCTCTAACTCTTTGGATATTTTGGAATCACTCAGTCCTAGAAAATATTTGTTATTTGCTGTTTACTACCAGACTTCACAATGCTCTTCTCAGGGCTTGCTGTGCTTGGTTGAAGTCAGATGGAGAATAGCAGGAAACAGCACAGGGATGTAAAAAAGTCAGTGGTCTCTGTGTTGGAGCAGTTGCTTCTTTTGCTTTGTTCTTGAAGCACAAAACTAAGATCCTGTCAAATGTGACAAGATAGAGAGGTCCTTAAATGAGGAAGACTTATTTTGGGCATGGTCAAATTGTAGTTGTGCACCCTGTGAGAAATAAACATGTCTGAGGATACAGAAGTGCCCCTGTGCCTTTTGAGGGGAAACTCTTGAGTGATTTTTTGCCATGTCCACAGTAAACACAAATTCCAGATATACAGTTGAGCAATGGGAATCAATTTTTCTCAGGCATCTCTGGACAGACCTTGATAGTGGTGTGAAATTCTAATAAAACTAAACAGTATCTATTAATTGAATGCATTTTTCATGTAAAAAAGATGAAGCTTTGTCAATGCTAAAATATTTTTCTCAGTTGTCTGTTTTAGCAGCTTCAGATGCAAAAAGCAGCAAAAACCATTGAGAGAATGCTAAATCACTTTGATTCAAGATGAAGTTTTCTGCTTCAGACCCACTTCCATTCCAAAAGAGCTTAATCTGAAATTAAACATTTTGCTTTAGTGTTGAATAAGCTTCTAAGTTTTGAAAAAAAGGAAAATTTAGACAGATAGGAATATACATATACATAAAATATGTACATGAGCATAAAGAAATATAAACTTGGCAACAGCCAATACAGCAGAACAATGAAAGTCTGCACTGAAACAAATTCTCCCCTTCTGTGAATGTCTGTGGGTCATCTGATTCCCTTGCCTTTTCTGGCTTCTTGGAGCTGATGTTTTAAAAAACTGTGCCCACATGTATGACTGCATGTTGCTGCTTGCTCTTGCATCATAATCCAGTTCACTTCTGTCTTAAAGGCGCTGTTAAAACTGTTGGTGAGATTGTTCCATACATCTGATTTATTTACTGCCTGTCTCTTCATAAGGCCTACAGTGAGGAAGGACAGTGGAAGGGAAACAAGAAAGCAAACATATTGGATTATTTAACTCTATGATGCAATAGAAAATACCCAAAAGGAAAGTGCATGAAATTAGATTTCTACGTTAAGACATTTTGTTTAAGCAAAATATAAATTTTTTTCATGTTGCTAGTGTTATTGAGTTTCAGAGCCTGTAAATGTTCCTTGGCTTAGGAAAATAAGCAATGGATTTGGTATTAGGTGGCTGAAGTCATGTTTTCTGTAACTGCCAAGTGGCTGGTAGGTTGCTACTACACAGAGCCATGTAATGGCCTTGCAGTGAGGTAGCTGTGCATGAAGTGGATCTGGTAGCAGGTCAGGATAGGATATAAACTCTTTCTTACTCCTCTCCTGAAGCTGACCAACCATGTTGCCAGCAGTAGGCCCAGCACAGGAGATGGAGCTGAAGAAGGATCCAGAACTCCACTGATCAGTGCCATTGCCTGTCCCCTTTCTCAGGACATCATGGTCATCCTACAGCAGACAGAGCAGCACTGGCTGAGGGAGCAGCCATCTCCCATAAGTACAGACATCCTCTCTTTGACTCTGTTCTACCAGCTAAATAGAGAATTTGTGTAAGGGGCAAGAAGGAAAATATTAATTGGTGATGGCTGAGCAATAGGCTGGTGACAGGCTTGGGAATACAGCCCAGATTTAACCATTTCCAGATCAGTGGTTTGCTCAGTGACCTATGTTGTTTTTAATTCCCAATAACTATATTCCTCTGTGCAAAACTGCCATCAGTCAGGATCTGAGATAGAGATTTCACTAAACATGGTTTATATCCATAAGATGGATACACAAAGGTGCATCTGAACATTCATCCTGACCTTATCTCTTTTTGGTAGATATCAACAATGTAAGACTCTGGGTTGATGTTTAAATTATTAAGAAATTTTATTCTGAGATCCTTGATATATTATTCAAAGATAGACGTATGCCTGGAGTTTATATATTGGAACATCTGATTTTCTTTCTCAAATTATACAGCAGCAATTCTGGTTTTCAGAGCCAGAAGCTGAAGAACAACCTCATCCAACCTTATAATCACTTTGAAAGCTTAAATATTGGATGAACACATTTTGGAAAGAGCTACAGCCTATATTAATTTTATACAATTTTATACAAGGGGGAATTTCAGCCATTAATGGCTCAAAAACTTTTCTCGGAGGATTTCTTTGAGCCGTAGAAACTGGTAAAAATCTTGCAAACCCCACTTCTCACTGTTAACCAATTTGAGGAGGGAGAAAAGAGAAATTAAAGTCCAAAAGTTTTCTTTTGTCCTCCTCTCAATTCCTAGTCACTGTCTTTCTTCTCTGAGACAAGATGCAATGGGATTTTAATGGCTGAGATGGACAGAAAATATGTTGGAGAAGGTTGGTGTTTTATTACCCTGTAGGCACAACAGATTTCCAAAATTTCAAAGTTCATGCTGGAGTTAATGCTTGTGAAAACACTACTAATTGATGCAGATGTCACTGGGGCCTGTGATGGGCGTGTGTCCAACAGCAGCTTTGTTTCTAAAGGAGCTGGGTAGGAAATAAATATCTTACAAATGAGATCAGTTAAAGCCTTCAGTGATGCAGACTCCAGAGGTCAGTGGATCTGTGAGATGATTTCTCAAGAAAACCAGTATTTCTTCCTCTAGTAACATCAAAAAAGATATGCCTCTTGTTGACTCTACAATTTTCAGCTGAATCACAGATTTTACTGCAGGACTAACTGTGGTTAGCTAGAAAACCGCTCGGAAGATCACGCGGTGTACGAGGAGTTAGGGCCCCTCCCTCTCCACAGTGTTAGCCGATCATAGTCGGCATGGTAAGGTGACGTAAGCACCTGTCGGGTACTTAAGCCGGTGCCCGTCAATCAATAAACGCACTTTGCCATCCACCATATTGGTGTAGTGTGCAATTTGTCGTGGCCAGTTTGTAGTTTCGCCGCGGTCTCCCTCCGGACCAGGTCGTCCTTGCTTTGCGTCACCGAACGTGAAGCAACATAGTGGTGCCGAAACCCCAGGGTATCACACGGGCGCCGAACCCCGTCCGCTCCCCGGCACACGGGTTTGAGCGGCGGGCGACGGGATTCGCGCTGGAGGAGGCGAGACGGTCGGAGCAGCAGGTCTGACTCCGGCGGGGAGGACGCTCCCGTACCGCCAGCATGGATTCGCTGCGCAAGGTAATTGTTGAGGTTTATAGACAGTGGGGAATCGAGTGCAAGCAAAAAGATTTTGAAAGCGCAATCATGCAATTATTAAAGTTAAAAGCGATTGATCGTCCCGTCGACATCCTGCACCCAGGCTGTTGGGACGAGTGTACTAAGGCACTTGCAAACGATGTTATTACTTCAGGCTCCAGCAAGTGTCTTAAGAGTTGGGGGAGGGTCACCCAGGCGCTCGAAAAGGCTCTTATAGAGCAAGAAACGTGGAAGGCAGCCCGTACTTGTTTGAAAATTATACCCAAATTGGGTGTGGGAGCTGCTACACAGACCGCGTTCGGGGATTGCGTCGTAGACCCGTGTCCGTCGGTCGAAACTAACCTCCGCCCGCGACCCCAGTCCCCTAATCTAACCACCGAACACGAAGCACAGCTAGATAGTGACGGAGCCTGTGGGTTTCAGGGCAAGTTTGATTGCGCGAAACCTAATAAAGTTTGGGAACGGCCGCCACCCTATGCACCACAAAATGGCGCCGGCCGAGAGGGAGAGGGGCGGGACGCACAGCGCTTTCCCGCCACGGACACGCGCGGTTGCGAGCGCGGGGAGGAGATCGCGGTTGGCAAGGGGGAGGAGCCACCAATGTCTAATCAGGGAGCGCGCCCCAAAACACGCCCACACACGGCGATAGGCTCCCCTGAGGGGGGGCGGAGAAGGGAAAGGGAGGAACCCGCCCGCGAGGCTGTTAGGGGGCGGAGTCCAGTTAAAAGGTGCCACTGCCCGGAAAAACGCTGTCAGTCGACTTCCTCCGAGTCGGACAGTGAACATGGGTGGATCCGGCGGCTGCCGTGGGATGAGTGGTGGGGGAAACAAAAGAGCAAAAAGCGGTATCCATCCTTCGAATTCGGTTCCGATTCTGACAGCAGCGGCACGTCGGCTGCACCCACCAAAATTACTAACCCGCTTGTCCCACGCACAACTAAAAAGGGCCTTTCTAAGACCATACCATTAACAGACTGGAGGGAGATTCAGTCTGCAGTTGCTGATTTACCCGATGCAGCGGCACGAATATTCCCGGTCAAGAGAATTGATAACAACTTGCCAACCGACTCCCCGGTAGATCCCAAAAATCCAGTGATCATTGCCCACAGCTGTAACCACAGGGACTTTCAGCAAAACTTTAACCGATACTGTTCTTACCAAAAGCAAAAGCGTGTTACAGCAAGCTGGGTTCAAGAAGGCTTGAAAGCCAAGGCTCCCAAGCATCAACAACGGAGAAGAAAAAGGAAAAACTGTTATTACTATTACCAAGCCTGCTCTGAACAACAAATTAACATAACGGTGCAAGTTTCCTGTGCTAATCCAAATAGGTTTTCTGTCATATTTAGATAATGTTAAGTTTAGGTAAATTTTATGTAGCTTAAAGATATGTTTATTGCTTTCGTTGTCTCAAATTTGAGTGTATTAAATTAAGAAGCTAAATTGTTTTACATATGTCAAATTTAGTTCTATTTTTATTCTGTATTTTAGTTTAAAAGGCAATTAAGTTAACAGTATAAATTTCAAGTTCTCCTAAGATAATCTTTATAATATCTTCTAAGTTCTAGTAATTCTAACTTCTAGTTCTTTCCATTGTTCTCTCAGTTATATTCAAGACTGAATTGTAACT
This sequence comes from Oenanthe melanoleuca, assembly GCF_029582105.1. Lineage (NCBI taxonomy): Eukaryota > Metazoa > Chordata > Aves > Passeriformes > Muscicapidae > Oenanthe > Oenanthe melanoleuca. Next base: position 35,394,125 of record NC_079333.1, on the reverse strand, counting down.
GAAATTGATTTTAAGCTCAGTATAAAATTTTCAGCCAATAATGCTGCTTCTGCTAGCAGTCAGTCATCAGCCCCACTGGGTGAAGTAATTCTGCTGGCAACATCTACCTCAGTAAGTACTAAGGGGCACCTCTACTCCTTCTGTAAGACAATCATCTTAGCAGGAACTGCCAGTGTACTAATCAACAATCTTTACAGCCCCCAGTCTTTATTTAAAAAAAAAAAAAAAAAAAAAAGTAGCTTAATTAATAGTAATAAGTCTTAAAAGTTACTAAATACTTCTTACCATGTTTTCTGTTCAAAGATCAGTATTATTTTACGGTTTAAAAAGCACTTTACAGATGATGAGTTTTACTTTGGTATGTTTTAGTTCAGAACTTGATGAGTTAAACTACAATTTTTGTTAGTAGAAAAGTGCCAGAAGTTGCAATGAAGATGAAAAAGCAAGTGAAGAGAAGATATGTGTAAGCTGGTTAATGGTAAGACAAGGGGTGATAGAGTAGAGTACTTCAAAGACTTCAAGAAGGAAAGGAAAGAGAAGGAAAAAGAAAAGGGAAACAGAGCGTGAGAAAAAAGGAAAAGGAGTGGTCTACTAAAAATTAAAGGTATTAAATTGAAAGCAAAGAAGTGAGAAGGTTTTAGTTATGTGCTATGTTAGTCATTACATTAAATTCGCTTTTCTAAGTACGCCTTTTATTCTTCACATATGTCAAAATTAATTTCTTGTGTGTGTATCCCTTTCATTTATCCATACAGCATCTTTTGTGAGTTCCAAAACAATCTAACCGGACATCTGAGTTTTGTATTGCAGAGAAAAAGCAGCAAAGACAAGCGAGGCAGCAACTCAAGCCAGATTAGAACAGAGCCACATTTCCCAAATGTGCTGAGTTTCTTGGTTTGAATTCCCTGACAAACTGCTCCTGAGTATGTAGCAGAGCAAAACAAGAAAATACAGACTACAAGAAGAAGGAACAAAAGACTAATTGAAGGGACTTCATTCAAAACGAGAGCCTTCGTATTGAAACTGCTTGTTGTCACAAGTTTTGTAATTGTCATTACTGTTGTTACACTGTTAATTGTTCCTTGTTTGTTAGGATGTTGTTACGGAGTTCTACAGAAACTGTTTGCTCAATAAGATAGTCCAGTTTGTTAAAAGCCGTCTTAGTAAAATAGATGTTTTGCTGTTAGAACAAAGACAGTTATCCTAAACAAGTTCAGTCACTCGTTCAGTTTATTAGTTCACAAGTTATAAAAACAAGTTGTGGTTGCACCTAAATGTTTAAAATAGTTCAGGCCTTGTTACTAACACGTTCTACAAGTTAATACTAACACAAGTTTAATACAGTTGTAAAGTTTAATTGTTCATGGAGAGGGGGGAAATGTGGTTAGCTAGAAAACCGCTCGGAAGATCACGCGGTGTACGAGGAGTTAGGGCCCCTCCCTCTCCACAGTGTTAGCCGATCATAGTCGGCATGGTAAGGTGACGTAAGCACCTGTCGGGTACTTAAGCCGGTGCCCGTCAATCAATAAACGCACTTTGCCATCCACCATATTGGTGTAGTGTGCAATTTGTCGTGGCCAGTTTGTAGTTTCGCCGCGGTCTCCCTCCGGACCAGGTCGTCCTTGCTTTGCGTCACCGAACGTGAAGCAACAACTAACCTTGAAGAGTAGGAGCCTGTAACCATAGAGCAACAATGTACAGCAAGCAGTACTGAATTGGATGTGTTTAATTGCTCATCTTAAAAGAGTATCTATCATCTAACAATTTGGCATGGAGTTTCAGTGATGATCCATGAAATGTTTTTTTAACTCTCATTCTGTTTGAAGCAGCTCCTGTGATCCCCAAAAGTGACCCACTCAAATACTGACCAGGATTTATTTTTTTTGAAGATCTATTGGGAAAGAAAACCAAACCCCAAAACCAATAAGACAATTCTGCCATCTCTCTAGAACGTGTTCATCTCACTTTAGCTTTCTAAAATGTAGGTGTCTGGTCTGAGCTAGCTGTACATTTTACTGCTATACCCAAAGGAGAGAGAGAGAGAGATCTCCACATGGTTACTTATCCCACAAATAGTGTGAAACTGTGTCAGGGGAGGTTTAGGCTGGATATAGGAAAAGGTTATTCACCCAGAGGGTAGTTAGGCACTGGAACAGGCTGCTCAGGTAAGTGGGCAATCCTCTTGGGCACATGGTGTGATTCCTGGGGTGTCACTTTATGTTAAGACTAGTCTGATCATCACCTCCTAACTTGGTTTATCAGCAAAGAATTGTTCATGGATAAAGTGAAAAAAAAAATCATCTTACTCTAATCGTTGTCTTTTCAAAGCACATTGTAAAATTCTGATTCTTGTTTTCCTGAGGGCATAAGACAGAATTTTTGTTTCCACTGTCTGCCTCCAAAAACTCTTGGGTCTTTTGTTTACAGTTGGTTGCTCCTTCACAGAACAGCTTTAGAATTAATTTATCCACACACAGGTCAGGGACTTGATATTCCACCACGCTGGGTGGAGTATAACAATGCCAACAGAGCACAAAAGAAGTAATTCCTTTAATGCAGTGGGATGGCCTAACACTGCAGCTGCAGAATTTATTTTAAATTTTGTCATAGCTGTCAGCAAGACCAGGACTTCCATTCATAGATGTCCCTATTACAGACAAAGTGTCATATCTCAGACAAAAATAAATACATAAAGGCAGGGGATAATAAAGAAATAGATAGATAGATAGATAGATAGATAGATAGATAGATAGATAGATAGATCAACAAATAAATAAAGAGGACAATGAAAAGACCTAATAGACAGTACTACTTTGGCTTGGGGTCTGATTATAGAGTTCATGCCATTCTTGTAGACTGATCAGACCTGTAGATGCTTTTGTTCCTGGAAAATATGGGACACGTCTCCAATGTCAAAAAATGCAACTCCAACATTAGTTTCTGACTAATACAGCAGATGTGGATGCTGAAATTCAGAAGGATCTGGTTGGGCTGGAGTAATGGGTTACTGGACTGGCTGGGAGAATGCTCTACAGAGAACAACCTTGGGATACTTACATGAACCTGTAAGCTACCCTCCTGGTGAAGACAACAGCCTTCTAGTTCTGGAGAACAGAAAACTCAGGGGAATCTTGGAAATGTGTAAAAATATCTGATGGAAGCAAAATGAAGAGGAATCCAAACTCTTCTTCATACTGACTGCTAATGAGAAAAGAACCCCAGGGCACAAATTTAAGCATAGGACACTCCATCTGAACAACAGGAAAAGATGTTTTTGCTGTGAGGGAAGTTAAACTCTCGAACAAGCTGCACAGAAAAGTTGTAGAGTCTCTGTTGGTGGTGATATTGAAAATCTGATTTTCCACAATCCTGGGACATGTGCACATCAAAGCTGCATCCTGTATTGCAGGGAATAATTCTTCTTACAAACCCAAGTTTCCTTCTGGAGTGAAGAAAAAAAGTTTTTGAAGTACAATGAAATGCTGGTTTTAGATTTCTTATTTGGGGGAAGACTGAAGTAATTACAATGGAGATATTAAAAAAAGTACTTGTAGAAAACTGGCAGACAACACAAATTTGCTGCTTGCAAAATTATGAAGGTTTCCCAAAGCAGTGGGAAAAAAGACTTAAAACCACTTTTCTATGTAGAGGCCATGTTCTTTCCATCACAAGTTGTATATTATTTATATGTATTTGCTTTAAGACAGGGTACAAGTGTGTTGTGAGGCATAAGTGAACTCCACACTTGAGTTTGAAGTTCACATTCTCAGTTTGAAACCAGACCTTCACAGATCAGCCAGCTTAAATAAGACATTAGTCCTCGTACCTGGCAGCTCAGAGCTCCAGAGTATGAGTGCAAATCCAGAGGAAGTTACTTTAGGAAGCAGCACTATGAGAAAAATGGATTTATTCTGGTGTGGGAACACCATTGACATTCAAACTGACTTGTAGCTGTGACGTATGATTATGCCAGTAGCAGCTCTTGTCCTCTTTCAAGGGTGTTAAAAATTGACACAAAAATAAATTATATATGAGAGACAAGTGGAGTATCCCAGGTGTTCTTGGCAAACCCTGCCATGAAAATGAAATTGAATAAAAGCCCTTTTAGGAGGATCTGAGCTAGCAATGTTTCATGTTCACCATCCCTACCTCACTATAGATGAGGAAAGAGAAACATTGAGGGCTCTTGAGCTTTTTGAATGATCACAGTGAATCAGCACAGGTGTTCTGTAATTGGGCTGCACAGGAAAAATTCTGAGTTCATTCAGTGGTTCTCAATGTCACCTTCCCAGTGGGGAGTCCATGTGAAAAGTCTGTCATGAGCATAAAATGGCTAAATATGGTGAATACACACAACCTCAGTAACTCCTCTCCTTGTCGTGGACCCTTTTTATGGCCTGTTTTTTAGAGGTATTTATTTCATTTCTATAGAGAGCATTTAACATGAGGAATACTTTAAAAAGTCACAGCTAGTTCTGAAAATGTTACTACTGAAGCACTTCTGCTCCCTGCCTTCATTCTGTCCCTTTGCCTGTGCCTTGTGGCAATTCTCAGCACTTTTTCAGGCATCATTAAAATCTTATATGATTTTTATGATCAAATTTCTAAGGCTAGTTTGAGGGAGAAATAAAAAAAAAAAAAAAAAAAAAAAAAGGAAAAACAGAAGGGAGAAAAATAGACCAAGATGCACGAAAAACTGATTTATTGATCCATCAGAGAAACAAATGCATTGTCTTGGAGTGTTTTCTCTATGGGGTATTTTTGACTGTCAGAGATGAGCAGACATTTTGGGGTTTTTTTGGTTTGTTTTTTTTTTTTTTTTCACAAATTCAGAGTGAAACCAAAAGCAAAGTCATGAACTGAATCTCAAAACAAAACGGAACACTTATGCACTGCAGCACCTGGAAGAAATCTGGTGCACTTTCCACTGGAGTTTCTTTAGCCCCTTTCAGTCCTGACATTGAAGTCTGACTGTACATACATACTTTCAGTAATTAGAACATACTGGTTTTGGGCTAAGAGAGAAAAAACATTTTCCCATAAGAATATTTCCCAGCTCTTTTGAGACTCAGCCCTTTTTATGCCGTGTTTCAAAAGCTATAGAGCACTAAAGCTCCCTCCCTGCTAACACATTATTCTCTCAGTGTTTCAGATGTATGGAATACAATTTTCCTTTGTTGAATTTTCCCCTCAAAGCAAACAAAGTTGCAATTAGATTAAACTCACAGCAGTGAGGTGTGTGTTGTTCCTTCAAAACAAAAAAATTTAAAGAGCTAAGATGAGGGGCTCTTTGTTACAGACAAAAACCTTGTCCAAAGACCCTGTTGCACTGAAAAAGCAGTTTCCAGTCTACATCCAAGCTTGGCAAGCTCCTAGTCACTATGCTGGCTCCAGCCCTCCAAAGGACAGGTCTATTTCCAGTGTGCTTGCTGGAATACCAGTACATGGATATGTTTGGCTATGCAGGATCCCAAACCTCTGGAGACTGCACTCTGACCACAGTTAATTCATGCAGGAAGGTCTGCTGATTGAATATTAAACCCTAGAGTATGGCAGATAAATTTTCAAAGGCACAGGGAATCCCAGAACAAGACACTGACTTATTGTCCAGATCCTATTGTTGAAAATGGCATTTTCACCTCTAATCTGACAAGTGGCACTTTTCACAGCATCTCTGCAATGACTTTTTGACACCCACTGAGTATGTGGTATATTTGGGACTACACTTGGTATCTCTATGCTATCCCCTAATTGCCAGACTCATTAGAAAAAAGAGGTTGCTGAGATTCAGAATAGATATTATGCCTTTGGTATTGCTAGACTGGCTGACAGCAAGGTGAATTGGGGAGAGGCCAAAAAAGAGTTAGCTCTAAAGAGGTTCATCTAGGATGTTGAGGGAGGTGGTTCTCCCTCTCTACTCTGCCTTCATGAGACCCCACCTGCAGTACTGCATCCATCTCTGGGGTCCTCAGCACAAAAATGACATAGAACTGCTGGAGTGAGTCCAGAGGACAGACATGGAGATGATTAGAGGAACCTCTCCTAGGGGGAGAGGCAGAGTTGGGGCTCTTCAGCCTGGAGAAGAGAAGGCTTTGGTGACATCTCATTGTGTCCTTCCAGTACTTAAAGGGGGTACAAAAAGGAGAGAGACTGACTTTTTACATATACAAACAGTGATAGGACAAGGGAGAATGGTCTTTAACTAAAAGAGGAGAGGTTTAAATTAGGTTTTGGGAAGATTCTGTACTGTATGGTGGTGAGGTACTGGCATTTGGTGAGGCACAGATTTTCCAGGGATGCTATGGATGCCCCATCCCTGGACATATTCAATCCCATGGCAGGGAGAATAGAATTAAATTATTTTTAAGATCCCTTCCAACCAAAGACATTCTATGATTCTGTAATTATTTGGGAAAGATATCTTAGACAAAACTGTGGAACACACTGGGATAAAAGTTTGTGTTTTAGCCTGGATTACTTGGGAATAATCATGTGCAAATGCTTGGATTTATGCACAGATCCTGTTTAATTTATTAGTATGGCTATAGACTATGAAAACATTTTATCCCACTGGACAAGATTTTTTTGTGAAATTTGGTGTTTTACTTTGTGTGAAACGAAAACAACACTATTTAAATATAGGTTTATTTGCACTTAGCACAGTGACAAAATAAATTACTTTGTTTAGATTCCATGGAATGATTACACAACATTGGCATTTGTTTATGAAGTAATAGACACTTTTAAAAAATTATTCTTCTCAAAAAAAAGATTTTTAATTTTTTTTTTCTTCAGAGTGGAAAAACACAGAGAAGCAAAATGTAGAGAAGTTGTAAGCCTCTTTGCAGAACTGCCAGAAATGCCTAACTATAACTTATGAAATCCATATATTTAAACAAATGAACATATGCTTTTCTTTCATGCAATAGAGACAAGAAGATGAAAAATCTTCCTGCAACTTACTTAGTGTGGGAAGTAGAGATGGTTGCACTAAGCAAGGTGGTATATAAATATCTTAAACTTCTTAGGCATAGGAAATATTTGACCTGATCTCTTTATTTCACCCAGCACACACACAAAAATAGTCCTTTTGTCTGCTCAATTTTACTTATCCCAGAGAAAAAAAAAAATACTGTAGATGTGAAAAGCTCTATGAGATAAAGGCTTCAGGAAAGGGATTTGGGATTTTCATAGGTCATAAGAAAAACAGAAGAGCATTTTAACTCACCTGTCAAGTTCAGGCTCAGTATACTTTATTTTCCATCCTCCACCAGCTGGCTGGTACAGAGATCTCAGACTCTCCAGACTGCAGTCCTTTGCTAGATATTTCCGTTCTTTATGCTAGGATTAAGGTTTCAAAATAAATCACATTTTTTTGCAGGTGTTTGGTACTGGAGCTTTGAGATGAACTTTCTATTGAGATATGCAGACATTTGGATCTAGATTAGCGTTTCCTGCATGTTCCATCAGAGCTTGAGGTATTACTGCTTCAACAACACAAAGGGGTTGGTTGCAATGAAATTCTAAAAAATCATTCAGAAGGAGTTTCCACTTATCACGTCTCTATGAAAAATATAGGAAAAAAAGTTTAAGAACAGAGATGTAGAAAAAGAATAAATTCCTGACTTACGAGGAAATCAGTAGGCTTAACATCCCACTGTCTGGGAGTCAGTATGCCTAACTAGCAATGGCTGGAGGTAGCTTACAGCATGCCCAAATCCTCTCCATATGTAGGGTTAGGCCCTGAACTGACCTGAGGTCTCAAAAAGTAATTTACCTCACTTTCTTTAATCCTCTAAGCTACTATATTTATAAAGATTCTCCCTACTTATTCTGAAATTTCTAACTTCAGCTGCCCACTGAGATGAAAAGTGGACTTAAGGATGATAAAAGGACTCTGTTGTGGAAAGGCTGAAGGAGCAGGGTTTTTAAGTCTGGCCTAAAAACTGAGAGGGGTTCTTATATACATGACATAGAAGTATATACATTGGTATATAATTATCCAAAGGGGGTGCCAAGAGAGTGGATACAGGCTCTTCTCAGTGGTGCCAAGCAACAGGACAAGAAGAAATGGTCACAAACTGGAAGTTCTACCTGAACATGAGGAATAGCTTTACTGTGTGGGTCACTGAGCACTGGAACAGGCTGCCCAGAGAGGCTGTGGAGTCTCCTGTGCTGGACACATTCAAAAGCCATCTGGACACAAATGTGAGTAACCTGCTCTAGAGGACCCTACTTGAGCAGGGAGGTTGGGCTAGATCACCTCCAGTGGTCCCTTCCAGCCTTACCCATTCTGTGAAAAATGCCTTCTCTGGGCAGAAAAGTGAAAGTTTATAACTCCTTCTATAAGCTTCCAAAAGTTGTTTTCCTTTCTGTTTTTCTGAGTTTACCAGGGTCATGTAGGTATGCCAAATTTTACAGAATGAATAGAAACGTTTTATTCTGTGATATCCCTTGGCATTAGAACCCATTATGATTTATTGAGCAACATGAGTTCAGTCCCATCAGGTTGAATGGTGCTGGAAGAACTGGATCACCTGCTTCCTAGACTCGATGTTCTTCAGAAATGTCTATTTTCCCTATTTACTCAAATATCTTCATTATTTATTATGGTATGGGATGAGTTGCCCGTGGTGGTTCCAGTCTCTTCCTCTTCATTAACGAAGTGTATTTCCCCCTGTAATTTATATTTGAGGCAGTTAACATGAAGTGAGAGGAACAACATCCTGGGAAACCATGACTGAATAGTGCCTCTTACCATCAGACATTTACACATTGGGGTTGAATGATGGTTTGCAAAACCAGTACTAATTCTATAACCTTAAATGTGTCCTAACACTTTTAGTACTTATATTGCACATATGTACAGTTTCTCAATTTCCCTTAGAAAACACCCCATTAAGGTGGCATGCTACCTGAGGAGAAAACTGGCTGCTTGAAAAGTTCTTGCTCATCATCATCATCAGGGCCATGCCTGGTGTGTGAAAACCTAATGGCAGGAAGAAGCTGGAAACAGTGGGAACCTGGTCAGGGGAGTTGCAGTCTGTGGAGAATGTATCTGCCAAACTGAACCAATGTCTAGTCTGGAATTTGTTTGGAGGCATAAACCTGGGGCAGTTTGCTTGCTAGTTTCTTGCTCTTCATTTTAAGTTGCCTTCCCTGCAAATTTTCAGGTTCTTGATGCATTAAGTCAAAGTTCCAGAAGTGTGTGAAGTGGTCACAGGATAAATGCACCTTTTTATTCTTTAGATCGTGGAGGAAGATATTCTTTGCACTTGTATATAGCTTGCCTATTTTAGTTAAAAATTCAAAAAATTATTTAACCTGTGGCAGAATCTTAGTATGAAAATTTAGGCCTTTAGGGATAAAACTTGGCATTTAGAATACAAAGTCTCATTAAGCAAAGTGTGGAAGAAGTTTAATTCTAGACGTAGTTGCTGTGCTGCTTGATACCCAGCTTGGCTCTCAAGTCATAAGGCAGCTTTTCATTTGGAGTGATATGGTCTACAGAGTGAGCCTTGCTATCTAAAGCTCTGTAGAAGGTCCTGCAATTATGTTTTTCACTTTTCCACACAGCATGGAAAATAACCCATTTTTAACAGTTAAAGTTACTTACAGTGAAAAAAGCCTTCTTCTATCTTCCAGACCAAATGACAGCCACATGCTCCTGTATTTTTTTTTTTCCTTTCTTAACTCCTGTAGCTTTATATATCCTTGTTTATATGTAAGAAAAACCAATAAATTAAAAGCTAAAATTAAACATAATTAAGACTGCACAGGCTGATCTAAGTAAAAATATGGTCTCCTATATTTTATCATGGCTCTTAAAAAAAATACCATGGAGGCTTTTACTACTGTAACTAAGATCAGAATGAAAAATAGTCAGACTTAAGTTCAAGCAGTATCTTACCTTGCAACAGAGAAGAGTCTGCTTCTCATGCCAAAAAAAGAGACATCACACCTAAGAAGATATATGAGTTCATCTATTTTACAGGCTACTCTTCTAGGAATTTCAGCTGAGATAGCTTTGTGGAATAAATAGTTGTGCATGCAGAATTCACAGACAAATGCTGATTCTTCACAGATGTGTACAAAAACATCTGGTCTCCCTTTCAGAAGTACCTACCACTTAAATTTTGCTGTTAAGAAGCAATGTCAATGGTTAAACCTTTAACTCTAGGCATAGGAAAAACAAGTTCTGGTTTATCTGAAGGCATGCAGAAAAGGTAGAAAATGAGAATGTGCTACTGACTCTTCTGTAGTTAAAACTTTTCCATGTATGGAAGTGATCACTCTAGCACTGGTGAATAGCCAGGAAAGGACTTAACACTGTAGGAAAGGCATTACTGAGAAATAAGGATAGAAATAAAAACAAAGATACTTGCTTTTTGGCACATGATCACAAATATCCAGTTAGGAAAATTATATAAACATGGTGGACAATTTAATCTGTGCCAAAGAACTTTCAGGAATAAATGAGGGCAATCTTGTCCTAACTAAAAAGGAGGGGCTATACTGAAAACCTCTCTTGGTCTTTTAGCAAATCCTGTACTGTCTGTAATTGTTGTGAAAGCTTGTCATTTTGCCAAGCCTATTAATCAGTCATTTCCCTACTGGAACTGCAGTTGTACAATTTGTTTTAAAAAAAAAACCCCAAAATCTAAACAAACATAAATTTCAGGCACCAGCTATGTGACCCATGCTCAGGATTATTTTATCTGAAGCATATTTCTGGCATAAAAATTTGGATCCTCTTTAAGATCTATAAATATTCAGGGGGAGTCCAGTGTGTTAGGTACAAACAACTTACACATCAGGTTCCCTTGGTGATGAGAAAGCACACTGAGTTTTCCCAGCCAATTTCAAATCAGACAAGATGACAGGGAAGAGCACTTGGACATTTGAGGGGTTGCAGAGAAGATGATGTTTTTTATGTATGCTCTTCTGTCTGCTCTGTCCCAAGAAGCCAGGGCTTAGCTCTTGGTGGTGAAATGAGAGGTGCACACTGCAAAACCAGGCTAGACAACTAAAAAGAGCAAAGCAACTCTCAGAACTAAATACAGCAATTGCTGCAGTGTCTACTAGGAATTTGGGTTCAACCTTCAGTTCAAAATTCTGAGCATATTTCACATTTAGGTCTTAACTTCATTGCTTTATCACCTGTTTTTCTCTCTATCAAACCAACAGTTTTGATGTCTCAACTTATCAAGTTTCAAGACTCATCTGGCTTAACTGTAATTTAGGGATTGCTTTCTTTTCCCTTGAAATCAGTTTTGTCAGGCCTTCCTGATAACAAGCAATACCTGCTAATTCTTCTTCACCTTGAAACAGAGCTGGGTGGGTATTGACCCAAAATACAGAAAATCTAGTGGGTGTTTTATTTGCTTGATGGTCTATGACCTGTGATGTGGACACATTGAAGCTCTAGGACTTTTCTTTACATTTTAATTATAGGCTGCATGATTTATTCATTTGTCAGCAACCCTGCCACACAGCAACACTTACTGAGCTTTACTGTTATTATCAAGATCCTTTGACTTTTTCCATCACTGTAGTAAAAGTATCAATCAATTTCCCATTACCATGAACTTCTGCAGAAGTTTGCCATTTCAGCTTTACAACTCTACAGAATGGAACAAATAGTTCCAACAAATGGACATAGGTTTCTAACTCTTACATGCTTACCTGACTCCTCCAGAAGAGAAAAATTCAAGAAGAACTAGATGTTCAAATGTCATTCAGGATCTTTGGTTAAATAACTTGTCTGCACAAGAAAGCTGTAGCAGAACTGACCACTGAGTTCAGGCATCATACACAGACCCTCACCTATTGGAGCATCATTTTGTTTTATAGAATAATACAAGTTATTCAAGTTAGAAGAGACTTTAGGATATATTTTAGTCCAACATCTGCTCAGTGCAGAGCAGGTTGATCACAACCTTGTCCAGTCAGGTCCTGAAAACTTCCAAGGATAGAATTTTTCTGGCCAAGCTCTTCCAAACAGTTAGTTCCCCCAAAGCCTTCTGAGCTGCAGGCTGACCTAGCCCAGCTCCCCAAACCTCTCTGCTTCTTCAGTCCTCACCATCCAAGTGCCCTCCCCTGAACTCCCTCCAGTATGAAAACATCTTTTTTGGACTGAAGGGCTGAAAATTGGGTGGAGTATTCCAGATGTAGCATAGTGAGTGCTGAATAAAGGAAAAATCATCACTGTCCTCAGCCTAGTGGTAATAATTACTATTACCCTCATAATAATATAGTCCAGTGTGTCAGGACCTTTCACATCTATCAAGGCATACTCCTGATTCATGCTCAGCATGGTGCTCATCAGGATGCCTGTGCCATTTTCACGTGTTTAAGAGTGGTAGCACTGAATTTGCAGTGAAATGTGCAAGGGAAATCATAGGTCTTTTTAAGGTGTTGGGTGGGCAAGTCCCATCATCCAGAATGGTATCTCAGCTTGGATTTACTGTGAGAAAGGATCAGCTGTTCTGAGCATCAGCCTGTTTATTCATTGCTCGTGTCTCTATTTCTGTTTCCAAAGGGCAGTCAATAGTCATCAACTGGATACACAGACAGCAATGGGAGGCAGAAAAAACACCCCAAAATTTGCTTCATGATGGAGAAAAATTTGCTTCATTGTCCAGATTAGAGAAGACAATGACTGAACTAAGCTAGTGCTCATTCCCACTAATTCCTTCTGGTGTTTTCTAGGCGATTTGGACTCTTGCTTGTCACTACAGGTAATCCTCTGGCAGGGTGGATCAAAGCTAAACTTTCAGACACTCTCCCTGCCTCTCCCTCCATGGCCTCTCCACAGCTGGCTGTCCTTGTCAGCATGCCCATTTTTTGGGGGGAAGGGGTGGGGGCTGGATGGGAACAGAGATAGATCACTGTTGAGTGTATAAATTGTTTATATAAATAAATCAGTGGAGCTTGCCTGATTTTACAGCAGGTTGCCAATGGCTCCAATACACTGAGGTGAACCTAATATCTTAACTTAGTGGGTGAGGAAACATAATTTCTTACAAATTCATCCTTTCTTACAAATTGGCTTCCTTATATATTAGGAAATTTCCTTCAGTGCTACTATTTTTTATCCTATTTTTTCTACTTTCCCATTGTTAATTCACAGTTTGGGACTCTAAATCTTAGTATTTCTGGGATTTTCTAAATTAATTTCGGTATAAGTGGGCTAGGACTCAGGAAGTGTGAGACTGCTTTCTGTAATGAGCTGAATTTGTGCAAATCACATTCTCATACCTCAGTTTCTCAATATCAATATCAATGGTGCTGAAAATTCTGATTCACTATAGAAACATTTTGAAAATTAGTAACTAAATATCCTGTTGTAGATCTGGACATTACACCTTGTTTTCAGTTCTTCAATTTATTTCGGTTTTGACTTGTTTGTGGGTGATGAGAATGTTTAAACAGGCAATGAATTTGAGATTCTCCTGGCAGCCCTTCCCATGCCTGCCTGGGAATTTCTGCCAGAGAATATAAAGGTTTAGATGAGGTGCAGTTGTGACCATCCTGCAGTAAAGCAAAATGAGTGCACTGGGAATCAGACAGAGGCTGCTATCTGCAGTTAACACATTTAAGAAGATCTCCCCTTCCCCTGAGGATTAGAAGCAGTGTTCTTTCAGTCTGGGAGAAAACAGTGGAAGAGTCATTCATGGGTGAAATCAGTTTTCTTCCCTAGGTCGGCAGACGTGGACAAGACACTGTTGCCCTGTTTCCCCTGGGTGAACTGATTTACCTTCTGGGTGATTACCTTGTTCTCTCAAAAATTGCTTTCAAAGCAGCCACAGCAGTTGTTTGCCTCAACTGCAGGGTGTGGGCCTGGACTACAAAGCCCTGAGCTAGACCTGTCAATACTGATAATGGACTCACTGTGAGGATGAATGAAACCTCATCTTTTATTGATGCTGCTCTTCAGAATCACCAGTGAGATCAATACATTGGTAAATTGATCTCATCCTCATTCTGATCCACATCTCTTTTTGATTCCAAGATGACTGTTCCTACATTGTGATTTAGGGAGTATGCTTATTGTGTCTTGTTCAAAGCAACTAATGATTGGAATTATCCTTAATTTTGAGACACTCAGGCTTCTGGGAAAAATGTTTCTCAGAAAGTGTTGTGGAGAACTGACATACAAGTCTTTATCAAAATATTTCTTCCATGCCAATACTACAAACCAAATGAATCCAAAACTTTATAAAAATTAATTACATTTTCATTTTTACTTTTTAGTCCTTTAAATCATAACAATGAATTTTGTATTTTCTTTCATTTCATATTGAAAACCAAAATAAAACAAAACCAATGTCAAGTTGTTAAAATTCGCAGGGGAAAATTAATTTTAAATATTCTCTTGCTTTTCTAAAAAAAAAAATCAAATAAAAGAGAAAGGAGAAAAGGCTGTGAAAGAAATATGCCAGTGGTTATCTTAAGCAGAAAGAAACAATGATAAAACTAAGTGAATGGAGGTTTTTCTTTTACAAAAACTTTAAAATTTTTTTCATTAAGTAATTTTTTTTCCTATTATCTCGGAGTGGCTCAAATACCTAAACGAAATTCAAATATCTATATTTTCAATTAATCTTCTTCAAGGTACCCCAGAATTTCAGCCCTAGACCAATACATATATACTGTTTTCAAGAAAGACTACAATAATTTTCATCAGCTAACTCTGATAAGTAAAGATCTTCCATTAAGTTAATTATCTCCTATTTAACTGTATTAGTACTTAGGCCATCTCTAGAACTTCCAGAAACAACTTTACTAATGGGAAAAGCATTTTTTTGTTAATATGGTTTGCCAAAAGTTTTCCTATTTACCAGAAGTTCATAAGATGAGTTTTGTATAGGGTTAATTTTTTAGTTATTGTTTTCACCTTTTCAGATAAATAAGAGTTTTAATTATAACCTAGGATTGAACAGTGATATGGCACCTGCTGAGGATGCTACAAGCATTTTCAATATTGCATTTGGAGGGTGAATCTAAAAATCTAAAATCTAAAAGCTGAGCTATGTCAATAGAGAATTCTGCCATCTCTGACTGACTTGTTGAGAAATCTGACAGTGATGCTGGTGCCTCCAGCTCCTGCTTTTAATCTTCTACAAAGTGTGGAGAAGACATTGATTGTCACATTTACAAAATAAATTATCCCACCATTATGCACGTTCGACAGGTAAAGAATACATGGGGAATAAAAACCCAGGATGGTATTTGAAATATAATAGGTTAGATCCTCAGCACCTGGAAATAGACTTCAGTGAGGTTACACCTACTTGTACCTATTTCTGTTTTTCTCCACCATACTGCAGGTTTTACAGGAGAAGCCAGCTCTAAGCCTTCCTGCACTGTGCTTTTCTTACATTCACAGAGATCAGGCACTAGTTCCTAAAAACTGTCATGCCAGGTTAAGCCATTGGTCTGTCTAGATCCATACCATGTTTCTGACAATGGTGAACTTTTGGCTTTGAAAAAAGAAGGGCTCTTTATTAAAAAGTCTAAGCTATTATGGAATAATACACCAGGTGTAGGGACAGAAAATAATTCCTTTAATTGACCATCATGGCTGAGTTACTTATGTCTTGAAATATGATCTTTTGTTATCTATTTTATTGTATTAAATTTCTTGATACTGCATATCATTATAAACTAGTAACTTACCTGACTTCTTTAAAAAATCTGGGCATAGAGGTGACTTTAAGATTTCATGTAAATTCTAGAAGGATGCTGTAGGCTGCATATAGTTCTTATTCTCTCTGTTTCTTCCATACTGACTGCCCTGTCATTTAATCATCTGTCCTACTGTCTTTCTGATACATAACATTGTTAAGAGAAAAAAACTGTTTAGTCCCTATGATGTTCTTAGTCTAAGTATCCACCCTCCACTTAGTTCCCTCTCCTCTCCAGGCAAATTATTTAAACCTCTCTGGTTTTACTAATCTCATCCCAAATACTTTTATGTTTTTTATTTCCCACATAGCTCCTTAGGATCTTTACTCTTTGGAGTCTAGAGGTTTAAGGCTCTGAGGGATCAAAATTTTACCAGCTCAGTTGTCCTCAAAAGACTTCTTTAGTCCCTTCCTATCAGCTGCCAGCAGCAATAAAGTTTTTCAGAGGTTTTACTTCCATCAGAGGTTCTCAGCAGGTCTTCAGAAGCTCTCTCCAGTCATAGGTGTGAGATGCTGATTGTCCCAAGGACTCCAAATGGTGGCAGCACCCAGGACTCTCAGCACTTCACTCTTGGCTCAGAAAGGCAGATATGTATTATTAAAAAAGAGAAATATCTTCACAGAAGACACAACTTTTATCTTCTTAAATCTTAGGTAACAATTCCAACTGACAGCTCTGTTCCATCTGACAGTTCTGGTTATTTGCAATGAGGAATCTTGATGCTCTTTCCATCGAATGTAGTTCCCATTTTGTTCTTTATGACCCCTAGATACAGCAGCCATGATATATTAAACATGAAGGGAAAGAGGAGAATAATAGAAGGGGCTATGGACGCACAAGGTTGAGTTTCTTACATAAACCCAAACATGAATGAATCCAGAGAAGACTCAGGTCATAAAGTGTAGAAAAGACTGATGAGAAATATCTTTGTTTGGACTTACCTTTTAATGTCCCTTGCTTTCTCCAACCAAAATGACTTATTGAAGAGATCCTAATCTCACAATGCCTACTTTATATATGCTGGGCCTTGGTTTCAACAGAACTGAAAGATTTTCCAGCTAGGATGTTATATCTAGCAGTCAAGTCATATCTGTTCATCTGGAGGAAAGAGGTGTCTGACTGTCAAAAGCTTAGGGGAGAAGGCCAGGCAAGATCTGGTCTGGTCTTCTCCCCTGAAGTCAAGCCAGGCTCCTTCCTGGTATGGTGTTTAGCCCTTTCTCATTTTGCTGAATGGTTGCAGCATGGGGGCCCTGTCAGGAAGTGTATGATCATCTTGCTGTGCTTACCTTATTGTCGCCAGTGGTTCTGCTGTTACCCAGGAACAGAGTGAATCAGAAATCCAAAGAGAATTGTTGCTTAAGGACTTAGGAACTCTAGGCTTCTCCAAGAAGCATTTCTACCTTCTCTTTTGGCACCATTTCCATTGCAAAGGCCAGCTCTGTTACACAGAAGGATTTGTTTGAAAGGTGCCATTTCTTTTTTTTTTTTTTTTTTTTTTTTAATAAGCTAGAGAAGGCTAATTCATCTTGGCTTACTGCAGCACCGTCTGTGCTGCCTGCATATTAAACACTTGGTTTTATATCCCCTTTTTTAATTTCAAATTTTACTTCTGCTTTGGAAGGAGATCTTTTAACTCTTGTGAATTAGGAAGGCCGTCTTATCCAGACTGAGCAGAGGTCATCTGAGATTTAAATCTGGCTTCTAGGTTTCCAAGTCAAAGTCAAACTTGTCTTTGGATGAATTGTGACTAAGCTGGACACGTTATTATAGCTCAGTCATCTGTTCTGAGTGTTCAGTCAGCATGAGGTAATGGGATTGTAATGGCACCCAAGGCAGTCCAGTCTCTAGGACACCTTCATGTAGACTGTTTTTCCTTCATGCTGTGTGTCCTAATGAAGACAAAAGGAATTATAAGCATAGAAGGATATTTGGATGCAGAATATTTACTTAATCTTTCTCAATGACAGAGCTCAGAATTATTAGGTCAGAAGAATAATTTAAAATTCTCTCTGAACCATTCTGCTCAGCTGCATGGGGGCAAAAAATAGATGAAAAGTTTATGGGTAGAGATAAAGACAGGAGGGTTGCTCAACCATTACCAGCACAAGTGGAACTAACTCAATTCAGGGAAATTAGGTCATTTGATTGCCAATTATTATCAGATTTGTATAATGGGAAATAAAAACAAACAATGCTATAAACATCTTCCCCCAACCTTCTTCTTCCCAGGCTTAATTTCACTCCTGAGTCTTTTATCTACTCCAAGAGTGAAAAGAGAAGGGAGGTTTAGTTCAGTTCATAACATTTCATCTCTCCTCCTTCCTTCTCACCCTCCTTCTCTGCCCCATCATGGGGTCCTTCCCACGAGACACAGTCCTCCATGAGCTGCTCCAGATGGATCCTTTCCCCTGGGCATAGTCATCCAGAAACAGACTGTTTCTGTGTGGGTGCCCCATGGGATCACAGGTCTTGCCACAAAACCTGTTCCTGCATGGGCTCCTCTCCACAGACAGGAGTTCCCACCAGAGCCTGCTCCAATGTGAAATCTCCATGGGCTGCAGCTTCCTTCAGGACACATCCCCCTGCTCCAGCTGGGCTTTCCATGGGCTGCAGCATGAGTATATGTACTCATATACAGCACAGTCCTCCATGTGCTTCAGGGGGATGACTTGCATCACCACAGTCTTCACAAATGGCTGCAAGGAAATCCCTGCTCTGGTGCCTGACAGCAACATCTAAACTAAGAACTGTTTTAAAAATCAATTTATTTGCATCATTTTTACTGTGATGAAATCATCTTGCAGTGACCAGCCATAAACTGGACTACTGTTCTCTTTATTTTTAAAAGAAAAAGATCCAATCAACATTGTTTAGTGCTGTGAAAGCAGTACAGTAGAAATTATACAGGATTTTGATCCAAAGACACTATGAAAATAAAGAATATAAATAAGGCTTGTGATATAAAAGGTACAATTTTTTTTTTCTAGTCTGTCTGTGGTATTTTGTTTACAGGTTGCTTCTTGGTTTGGATGCGTTACTTCAGCTATCATCTCACAACCATACAGTTGTTGTTATGCTTCAAATATCATATTGGACCCATAAGAAATAATTAATGACAAAGAAGGTGAGTCCATAGGTCATAAGATAAAAAAAAAAGAAATTTCAGAAATTTAATTGACGAACTTGTTATCTGCATTTTCTCAAAGAATCTATCAGCCCAGGAATTTGATCAGGTATGTGCTCTTTAACTTTACAGTTCATGCTCAGACAGAAGAGGTGACTTTGAAAGTAAGCTCCATCCTTGTTATTCTATCATAATTGCAATTTTCTGCTGTTGCTGGTCATAAAGGCAGCAAAAGGTGCTGGGTTCTGCAGACACCTGCAGTGACTAATCATCAGTGGAATTGTATGGAAAATCCTTAAAAAGCTGGAGGCTTAGCTTGAAGCATAACATATGCCTCATTTCATCAAAAGAAGCATTAATTGGAGTGGATTTAAAGGTTCAGCTTGTAGAACCTAATCAGAAATGACTCGACTTATACCACTGTCAAGCATAAAATCTATTGAAGTCAATGGATAAGATGGGAAAATTTGTTTAGCTAAATGTATGTCAAGTCAAGAACTTCTAGTGGGACTGAGAGCCTCTTACAGAAAACTGGAAAGTATACTGCAGCTCTTTAAATGTTGTAGTGATCCATTCTTTGGGTCTTTCCCTGGGCTATTTCTCCCCTAAACCTCGAGACTGATAAAACTTCTCTTAGCTATTTGTCCATCTACTCACAGCAATTCTGTGAGCTGGCATGTACAAATGAACAGCAAACCAGACAAGAACAATGTTCCTCTTGGAGCTACAGAAATCACTCAGCATGCTTGTTTATACTCCATTAACTAAGCATTAAAGCATGAAATACCAATTTAGAATGCTCTCAGGGAAGTAGTCTTAAACTTGCACACAGTGTCTGTAGAACCTGGATGGTCCTGGTAAGCATGCAAGTAGAATGCTCTGCATGGTAAAATAATAGAGAATCCAAACCCTTTCCAAAATATTAGAAAATCCAATGCCAGCACCTTCATCTGGCTTTTGGAATGCAAATTTCAACTGTCAAGGCTTAATTAAAAACTACCAGTCAGCACTATTTAAAAAGTGGAAGAGAACTAAGTGGTAGGTTGTTACAGAAAATGTGAATGTTGCATGCTAAAAGAAGTAGCTAGGATGACAGGTATATAATTATCATCACATCAGGTGAAGGACAAGAAAGAGTCTTTGGTTCCTGAAGAGGTGGGGCTTCAGCAATCTTCAGTGTGCTAAGGGGTTCCTCAGACTGAATTAATCTGTCATGTGGTTTATTTCAAAGGAGAATCTCCTTCTATGGGAAACCTCTGTGCACATTCAAACCTGGTGAGGTGCTGTGTGACAGAGACATAAATAGGTTGGTGTGAACATAAACACTTGTGTTTCATGCATCAGTGAGGGCTGGTTTGAAGAACAATTCTGTGTTCAGGTGTTTGACAGCTTCTGCTCAGAAGCACATCACAGCTGTGCTCTAATCCCACCCTCAGTGGAGACCCACAAAGCAGGAATCAAAGCCCCATTGGAGTGATCACCCAAAGGCAAGAATCTCTAGCATCTTCTGCAGGTTTTAAACCAGCAAAACTGGCTTCCTCTCTATGCTACTAAATATTCAAAGTTATGGGTAAAGGATCATCTTTGCTATCTAAGAAGAAACAATTCTGAAATACCATTCAGTGCTCCTTGAGACTATGATATTAATGCTACAAGCTCTACAAGCACCGTCCTCCTCCCCATATCTACACAGAGGGTGAACATCTGCACAAAAATTTACTCTGGTTAAACACAGCAGTGCTGTTTACACTGCAGGTTTTACAGATCAGATCCTCTGACTTTCACCCACGGCTGCAGCTGAGTTTAAGTGCACTGAGGAGCAGCAACAACCTTGTGTCCCACAAATCCACTTGCACAGTCCGCTCTTCCCTCTATATCTGTACATTGGGTGCTTGCATGGCATGCATGGTGCCAGATTGGGTACTGAACATTAAGAAAACTTGCAGAAAAGAGATGTCACTGACAATTATTTAGAAATACTGTAAGAAAACAGTGTCAATTCAGACTTTGAAATCTCTATATTTGTCAGCTTAAGGCTGAGAGTAGAGAAAAAAAAAAAAGGTAATCTATTTTATATTTAACCTGGGAGTTTAACATTCAAAGCTCAGTTTTATAAATGACATTGCTCTAGATGGACTTCCCTCCTCACTCCCCAGTTAGAAAACATTAGCCTTTAAATCTCGACAGGTTTGGAATATCCAATGCCCTGGATAATATATAATCAGTACTGAAGAGGAGAAATGTATTACTCAGACACCTGCCAGAAAAAAACTTCTTTCTTTATCATCTACCACATGCATAGAATCTATACTTGACACATTTGACTTGACCAATCTTTCATAAACAAAAATAGCACTATGGCCCTGCTCAGCCCGGGGTTTCCCCTCCTTCCCATGGCCCAGGGCTCCATTTCAGCCAGGGCTATAATTCCCTGTCCTGGTGACACCACAGGACATTGGTCCCAGCTCCCCAGAGCCCTGCTCTGCCCAGCCATGGGCCAGCACTCCTGTCCTGCTCCCTTGCCTGCAGGCTGTGTCTGACACTGGTGTCCCTCCCTGGAGTTGATTCTAATCTTTCACTGCCCTGCTCCCCAGTGCTGCACAGCCTCTGGCACTACCAGGGCTGACTCCAGAATAATTCCTTCTCCCCTTGGCCCCTGGAGGTCCTTGGGATGGCTGGGTACTTCCTCCACCATAGTTATCCCCCTCAGCTTCCAGCCTCCATCCCCTAGGGAGTAGCCATCTGCTTCCTAACAATTATAGTGCAACACAATAGTTAAATTATATCATATTTTTAATGTGTTCACATTGTATTAGAGACTTAAAATAGAGTCCACTATAATTCTTATGCCCTGATGTTTGTTGGTTTTACTTACCCAAAGATCTTTGGGACATTTGTATGGGTTGCTTTGGGAAGATGATTCAAGTTGAAATAAAATTCCTTGGCTTGAATGAATGTTGTCTCGTTTTTAGCAGAAGACTGGACTTTTTCAGGTGACTGATCTTTTCTTGCTACTATCAACATAAGCACAATGATTTCAGGACTGTCATAAGTCAAAATAAATGAGATTCCACAAAATAATATGCAAATACTATCTTACAGGGTGACAAGGAGCACTGAATTCTCTCTTGTCAGAAAGGTAAATAAAATCAATGAGGTTTTAACAGATACATTATTTCATTAGGTGACAGTTAAAGCACAGTGTGAAATCTAAACAGAAATCACACAAGGCACCTGCCAATGCTTGTTGAGTTGTATGCGCTTTTCAAGCTTATGATTTAAAAACATTAAGAACTAGAATAATAGTCCTTCAATTTTGTTAAGTATTTTTGCTCTGAAAATCTGCTAAGAACCAAAGATCTGCATTTGCAAACACATGGATAGGTTTTGATTACTCCTGTCCTCCATGCTGTGTTGTGGCTCCTGAGAGCCACAGTGTATAGTTGCTGTGTAGTAAAAGCATTACAAGGCTTCCTCTGAGCACCATGGCACCTCATTCTTCTCTTTCATATGTTTTAAACTGGGCTGTTACCTGATGGCAGCAAATATCCTGGCAAGTCATTGCTTCCTACAGCTCCCTGTTACCATTTTGTTCAGATTGTCAGTCAGGGGTCATTTGATGTGACATGCTGGACAATCAGACCAAATTTTACCTACAAGTATCTGATCCTTTCCACATTGTATTATCAGATGTTTAGATGGACTCATCACCGTAGATCTATGATGTTAGATGAGATGAATCCAACACTAAATTTTCTTCTATTCTCTGTCTTTATTCTCCACTCTGCCAGCAACAATGTCAGTATCTTCCAGATAAGCAGACATCCTTTACCTGAACCAACTCCCTGGACATATGTCTTGGGTTGTAATACAGGATGTGACCAAAAGTACGTATTCTATCTGCATCTGTTAAAAAACTGGTGGGGCAGTGATTCCTTATCTCTGTGGCTCATACCATCTGCTAATGGGCCTTCTTTAAAACCAGGTGGGGCAGTGTTCTTTATATTTTCCACAACCCATCCTCCCTCCAGGAAGATATCATCTGCTGCTGGGCCATTCAGTCCCACTGTACAATTGATAAAATTACATCATCCCACTGGGAGATGCTCCAGCCAGGGGGAGGAGCCAAGCCTTTCCTACCTGGATAAAAACTGAGAGTTTGAATACCAAAGCAGACTTCTTTTCACTGGATTCCAGAGGAAAGCCGGACTTTTCCATATCATCCCTGGACCTTCAGAGGAAAACTGCACCTTCTACAGGAGCACTGCTTCAGCTGAACCACATCTGCCACTGCAGGAGGATGCAGCCACCATTTAATGGGACTGCTGCCAACACCCTGACTGACAGGGTGTCAGGTTGTAGTCTGACTCTGTCAGTGTTTTTGGGATTGTTCTTTGTAATACTGTATTTCTATTTTAATTTTTTCTAGCACATAACTGTTATTCCTATATTTTTGCCTGAGAGCCCCTTAATTTCAAAATTATAATAATTTGGAAGGAGGGAGGTTACATTTTCCATTTAAAGAGAGGTTCTTGTCTTTCTTAGCAGACACCTTGGTCCTCCAAACCAAGACAACATAAAAAAGACATTGTGGACACAGCCTTCTTTTGCATCCTGCACTACTGTGAAAAGGTGCAGGGTCATTTTTCTGATCTACATTCTGACTTAACAAACAATACTCTGGTACGGTAGTTGTTATTTGTTGTTATTTCAACAGTATTAGAATAAGCTACTAATTTAGTCATTGATAATGAAAGTTCTGCTGATACTAGCTCTCCAATCATTTGTTTGTTGCTTAAAAGAACTTTATAAGTATAATTTAGTTTCTCTTTTTTCAGTAGGTTGAATAGAAAGAATGAATACATAAGTGTTAGGTCCCACCTACACTTAACTCACATTTCAGCTTTCTTTTCATTTCTCTTTCCTCTGAAGATCATAGAATATTTTCAATATTATCCATTTTCCTAAACTCCCAAACTTCCAGCTGGAGACCTAGAAAATACAGAACATACTTTAGATGTTATGTTTTCTGTCTTATTTATGTATTATAACATCTTTTCTCAGAATTTGTTTAAAGTGTCTGGCAGTGGTGGGAGGAAGTGAACTGAATTGCTCCATCACCTACACAATATGACAGCAAGAATTACTAAATTGGAACTCTGGAAGATAGACACAATATAGCCCTTTGTCCTCGTATGTTGGTAGGAGCAGGCTTTTAAAATTCATGCCAAGTTCCATGGCAGCTTCTGCTGAAAGAAACCTTAAACAAGTAAGAAGAAAAAACCCACCTTATCCCAAAGATTATTAAATCACTTTTTCCTCATATTGAACTGCTAGGAAAAAAAGTGAATTGCAAGATTCTGAGAAGCAAAATATTGCTCAGAGGAATTTTTTGACCAACACTGTAGTGATGAAGATCTGTAGTGCTGCATCTTGAGAAAAGCTGCATTGCTGAGGAAGTGGCATGTAACAGGAGGGACTGCAGTTGGTAAAACAGGCTTCAACATGTCTGTGTCTCATCTCCTTGTCAGTTTGAAAGCTGGGGATTTTTGAGTGGCTTTGTAATACAGGCAGTCACTTAAAAAGAAAAAATTTCATAAGCTAACCATGGCCGAGGCTCTTCCCCTTTTAAAAGTAAAAAAACAACCAACTAACGAACAAAAAACCCTGTATCTTAGTTAGTCAATGCATTGAGGAAGAGCATACATAAGACTATGCCGTTTTTAGTAAAAAAAATTTATCCAGGGCAACTTTTTGATATGGATGTGGAACAGCCCACATCTGCACCATGCATACTGTTCTTCTCCAAAACAGGGTGGCAACATATGTTTTCCCATCTCAGCCCTGTCCAAAAGTTACTTTTACTTAACTTCTTTGACATAGAACAAAACTTTGACATAGA
This sequence comes from Oenanthe melanoleuca, assembly GCF_029582105.1. Lineage (NCBI taxonomy): Eukaryota > Metazoa > Chordata > Aves > Passeriformes > Muscicapidae > Oenanthe > Oenanthe melanoleuca. Next base: position 35,369,409 of record NC_079333.1, on the reverse strand, counting down.
ACAAAAAAGTGTTAGCATTATAAGTAAAATGAGTTCCTGTGCCCATGAATACCTCCTAATACAACTTCACTGATTAAAATACCTGAAACTACAATGTATTTTGGCAGTCATGCATCTCAGATAGCCAAACTTTCTCAAGAGAAGTTGTCAGGTTTTGTCTCTTGCCTTATAATTCCAACATTCTGAAATGAGAACCTTTTATTTTTTTTGTGTCTGGATTTGTGCAGACCTTAATTTGTGAGGGCATGCTCACTGATGAGGACACCTGGGAGCTACCAAATTCTATGGATAAAAAAACCAAGAAGCATTTCTGGTACAAGAGGCTGTGCAGATTTCCTGAAACAGCTATACTCACCTGCTAATATTCTTATGAGAAAGAAACTTATGGGTTCAGATTTGTCCTTGGAAATTTTATTCACATCTGCAGGGAATGAAAAAAATAAAAAATTAAAAAACAACGAAAAAGAGGATTAGTTTTAATGACCTGTTTGTTGTTATTTCCAGCCCTCTGCAAAAACAAATTAGGATCTGTACTTTTACTGTTTCCCTCCCACAGAGAAGAGAAATATTTAATTCTATAAATATTTGATCAGGGCTCAGCCACCTGGAAAAGATTGTAGAGGAGGAAATAAACTCCGAGAGGCCAGATCTTCTTTTGGTGTCTGGTTCACTGTGTTGGACACAGAAATATCGGGACAGATTTCCCAGGGAAGCTCAGGGATCATTAGTACCAGCTGGTGTGCTCCCACAGTGTATGACACAGCTCTGTTTGGAGCCTGCACCTGCCTCTGTGTGCAGCCAGGGCTGTGGGTGGGATTGAACTCGTTCCAGGTTAAGTGTACATGTTTAGCCTCTGCAACAGAGACAAGTCATCTTAGCTTCCATGTCAGCCCATGGATAGTAACAGGCCTTTAAGAGTATGATTCATCTGATTTCTTTCAAGTTCCTATCCAGGACAAGCCTAATTTCACTCCAGAGATACCTGATTTTCTCTGTTACAAAGAAAGACTGGACTAGCTAGTTTTGTAGGCCATCTCTCCTTCATCTATCAGATGTTGTTCTGTTTCATAAGAAATATTTTAGATGTTGTCATCAAGCTCAACTCTGGCGTCAGTGCTCAGTTTTTAAAATTTATTTGCTATCAAGGCTGGGGAGTAGGTAAATATTTATGTTTGTCTGTATACCAATCTTTTGTATGTGAATTCAAGAAAAAGCAAGGCTCTATCAATACTTTTCTACAATAGCAGCTGTAGGGAGAAATTAGAGAATCACATGAATATATCACACCTATCCTATGGCCACGTGTGATGGGTATGACCCTTGAGAAGAAGCTGGCACAAGAAAAGGATAAGGATAATCCTTAAGGCTTTTCAGGTATTGTATTCCTGCAGGATGAAGATATGAGTTGGGACAGAAGCCCTGATTGCTCAAGAGAGATCTTCATCCTGAAAATCAGTGAGCTCAGCTCCTCATTGGCCTCTTTTGCTAAGGTGACTTAAACTCATGAGAAAACTATGGGATGTTATTCAGAGCAGAACTGGCTGAATACATTTGGGTTGCATAATTTACTCTGAGCATTCTGTAGTCTTATTGTATGCATTATTCACTGGGTTTCCCCTTCCTCCCATCATTCATCCAGTTCATGAAGAGAATAATTTGGGATTATATAAAATAGTGCAAGGATTTGTCAACATGTTTCAGAGAATATTTCATGTAAAGTCATTGTACATTATTTGCTCAGGTTTAATAAAAACACCAGGAAAGAAGGAAAAAAGAAAAGCTGTTTAATTTTTTCCCTGTTGCTTAAATACTAAGAATGAAAGGCAACTGAAGGAAAGCCCTGCTTCATTACATGAACCAAGATATAATATTCTTCCTGTCATGGTAATATGCCAACACTTAACCAGGAGATAGAGTTCATACTAGGACCATTAAAGTATTGTTTGCCAGTAGGCAAACAAAAAGAATCAGGTTTATTGACTTCTAATGTTTTTTCCATGTTTAAAAGGGTGTTCTGGATTATCTCTCACACAGACTGGCAGAGTTCACACTCCCTGGTGAATCTTGAGATGATTGGTCTTATTATTTTGCTTTGGCATGTGTGGTTCTGTGCCCTTAGCACACAAAACACACCTACAGGCTTCACAAGGAATGAGACTGCCAAGTTTTAAAGTCTCATAGGTTTCATAGTGGACTTTGGCTTAGGTCCTAAGATAAAGAAGCATGAGTAGGGCTGGGGAAGCATCTGCTGTGTGCACTGCAGCACTGCAGTGGGAGGGGGCAGGCAGAGGACGGGGACACCTTCCTGAAAGGCATCACCACTGTTCTGCCTCCTTCGTGTGCTGCTGGGGGAGCAGTTTAACAAGCAAAACATGCAGGCAAACAGTGCAACAGATGGTGCAACCTACTATTGAGGAAACATTTCAAAGGGTAACAAAATATGGTTGAAACCAGCTTACAGTTTGCACACAGTGTGCAAAACCGAACATGCTGTTTTCAGCAGGCTGTAGCTGTTTTCATTAGTTGATGCCAAGTGCTTTGGGGAGCCACAGCTCCGAAGTGGTTAGTGCAGCAGCAGGAATCCCTGGAACTGCATCGACTTGACTCAGCTGGAGAGGTAGGTTAGGACTGTGTTCTTATCTGCAAATGGGCTTTAGTGCAAGCAGAGGGATCCCTCGAGGATACTTCCAGTGAGATTCCTACAGTCTGTTCCCTTATCTTTCTGTCTATGTGCCACTAGTAACTTCTAAACCCAGGAGATTTTGATAGATGTACATAAATTGTATGGAAGATCTCATAAAAGTTTTAAAAGAATGTTGCAGCTTATCAAATCACCCAGTATTTCAGTGAAGATAAAGATTACAAAAGACACGAATACTTTTGGCTAAATTATGATGTATTTACTCAATCAAAATAGTGTAGATAAACAAGAGACAAGCACAGCCTGCTACACACACACAGATCATCAGGAGAAGGTAGGAACACAATCAGCATGGACAATGGACTGTAGCTAGGAAGAGAAATTGCAGTTAATAAGAAATCTTTCCTTGACTGGAAGACTCAAAGAACTGGAAATTTATTTAATGTGGAGGAATAGCTATTTCTAAATGGTACAAGCAAATTGAAGAGGTAAAGGATTTTTTTTTTTTCACTGCTCGTTATAAAGCTTACTGATGAGAATGGGAAAACTTATTAGAAGCAGTGGATAATTGCTCAGCCTAGAACAGAAACAGATCTTGTTTGAACATATTTTGGTATTTTCAGGTTTTGTGCTTGTCTGAGCCTTCTGATCCTGACCTCTGTATGGGCCAAAGTACATACAGTAGTAGTAGTCTTTGAGAACTTGGGGAAATAAAAGGTATTGCTGGATTGGAGAGGAGTACTTTACACTTATGCCTGTATAAAGGGGGGAAAAATTAAATGTGAATTTATAGACAAGCCAACTGAACTCCTGGAAAAATTCTAAAACAAAGAGTTAACACTTGGAAGATAACAAGAAGAGTAGCAGCAAAGATAAGTTTGCCAAGGAGATATCTTTTCAAATGAATCAAATTTTCTTTTATGAAGGAATAATAAGGGTGATACAGGCAAAGAAGAAATAATAATAATATATTTCTTTTTCACTAAGGCTTATTATATTGCCTTACACTGCATCCCTGAAAGCAAACTGGGAAGGCATATCAAAGGTAAAATTACAGTGGGGAAGAGTGTAGAGTGGCACATAACCAGGTAAACTTATCACTTGTTCCCCATCCATCTGGAAGCACAGTTCCCCTCACTATGAATGTTAATTGCATAAACTACATAATCAAATCAAGACCATGCCTATTAAATCCATAGATGTCATCATACTTATAGGAACTCCAGGTATGATAGAAAACAATACTAAAATTAAAATTAATAATTAGAAAAACAGTCTGAAAGAAACCAGGACAAGTGAAGAAATATTCTACCATTCCTTAATAGAATTTTAACCCAAGTAACCAATAATGATATAATTTCACTCTTTAAAATCAATCACAGGCTGTAAACTTTGGACAGAGAAGTGCAATGGCAAATGTGGATCAATTAAAATTAGAAGAATGGAAATATTGAAAGCCATAGAGATGAGGAAGAATAAAATTTCTTAAATAATCTAGAAATGTTAACCATAAATTAAAAAACACTAGCAAAAATATTAACACAGTATTTTCAAAAGGAAATAAACTGAAACCCATGCAATGTAATTTTAAGGGTCAGCACTCCAGTTTTAAAGAACAGTAATGGATTAAATGCCATTTTTAGGCCCTACCACATTTATTTCATATTTTCTATTTATTTTTTCATGCTTTATTTATTTGAATTGTATTTATTTATCTATGCTTATATATTTATTGAATTTTGTAGAATGACCTGTACATGGGTACTGATGGATTTTAATCTACTGTGGTTTCTGTCACTAATGCTGTTTAAAATATGTTTATTTTGACAATTTTCTGAGAATTACTGTGCCTGTTTTCTATTGACAGATTCTCACAGGGCAGAATGTCACTAATTGAATCTAATGAATGTGGCTGGAGACTTATGGTGTACTGGAGGCAATAGATAAAACAGATACATATCAAGACTTCTGTGGATATTAACAGCAGGATTATGTCCATCAACAAAAAATATCACCATGACTGCAATTTGCATATGCAAATACTTGGAGCTTTGGAGAATTGATATAATAACAGCAGGCATGCACTCTAGGAGAGTATGATATTATGAGTTTATGGACAACTTAAATGGGAAGTGAGATAGAAACCTAATGAGACACAAAACATGTTGTAATTTTGAATGCTTTAAAGGGTATAAGATGAACTGTCATATCAGTTTTATTCTGGATTCCTTGCTAAAAGAGCTGTGTATGACTAGGACATTTATAAAATTGTGCTATGATTAAGGGACTGCTGGTATTTTATCCCCAAGATGTGTTACTAAAAAGAAAATATACAGACTTCCTTTCTATTGTTAATATTTTGAGGTGAAAGGAGTTTCTTGTAACACAATTTTGTTACCAGGGTTCATAAGAATTTAGAATTCCACAGAGGTAAGAAATAGCAAACTGGCTAATTTTTAGTTATGCAATATTTCTACTTACAAACTGATTTTTTATCTTGATGGGTGAAGTGATCATTACAAAGGCATCAGGAAGAGATCATTACAAGAACAGATCATTAAAATAATCTTGTTTTGGATTTTGGCCATTTATTGAGTTTTATTCTGCTTAGAGAGGAGGGAGTTCTGAGAACTGGAAATGCCAAGGCTAATTTCTATGAAGCTACATAAGAAAGGCACAAGGACTAAACCCTGTCCTGCATGTCAGCAGCCATGGACTGGCTCAGGTCCACATAATTTTGTCTTAGTCCTACAGGGCAGACAGACTGTGGTTCTGCTGTTAGGAGTTGTTACATTCCACTTAGCCATGTGTCTCCTCTGGGGCCCACATGCATGTCATGTTCTCCTCAAACACTAAAAATGTACATGAGGAAAACCTAAAAATGAACTTTGTAATGATTTTTTTTTTCTTCTATTGAATATTATTGCATAAGTCTGGATGTTAGAGATGCTGGTTTGCTAATTAAACGATTTGTGTTGATTGGAGTTTGTTTCTTCTGCTCTCTCTATTTGATTTTTCCAACTGGAGGGGAAAAAAAAAGAGTAAAATTCACATAAGGTGATTGTTTGTCAGTTCTAAGAGAAAATAAGTCAATTTTGTATTGTGTATAATGAAGTTTTTTGTAAGTGATTCAGAGGGTTGTTTTCTTGTTTGTTTTTAGAAGCATGTCACTCAAGTCCTTGTTACCCTTATTATGTGCAGTACAACGCTGCACAGTTTAACTGTTCAGTCTTGGGAATGAATAGATGGCTGCTGTTGAAAGGTAGGAGCTTCAGAAAATAAGTACAGTTATGCACCAAACTATCCTATAAGAAGAAAGAATAACTAGACCATGAAATAGTCATAGAGGAAAAAAAAAAAAAAAAAAAAAAAACAGTAGAAAGTGTAGAAATAATGTAAACAAAAAATAACTTTGGTAAAATTATTATGCATGGAGGGCACTTCTGATTTAGTGACTCAGCCCTGGCTGAATGCCAGATGCCCACCAAAGCTGCTCTATCATTCTTCTCCTCAACTGGACAAAGGAGAGAAAGTAAAATTAAAGGCTTGTGGGTTGAGATAATGACAGGGAGAGGTCACTTGCCAATTACCATCATGGGCAAAACTAACTCAATTTGGGGAAAATCTATTTATTAACATACAAATCAAAATACCTTTGCCTCCCCTTTCTTTTCTGGGTTAGCTTCCCAGGGTGCAGGGGACAGGGAATGGGGGCTGTGGCCAGGTCATCACATATCTCTGTTGCTCCTTCCACAGGGGATGACTCCTCACGCTCTTCCTCTGTTCCAGTGGGGTCCTTCCCACTGTAGATAGTCCTCCATGGACTTTTCCAGTCTGAGTCCTTCTCATGGGCTGCAATTCTTCATGGACTGCTCCAGCATGGGACCTTCCCACAGCTTGCTGTCCTTCAGGAATGGGCTATTCCAGCGTGAGTCCCTTAGGGATTCAAAAGGGCAGCCAGCAAACCTGCTCTAGCATGAGCTCCTCTCTTCATGGTGTTGCAGATGCCAGCAGCCTGCTCCAGAGTGGGCTTTCAATGGGGTAACAGCCTCCTATGGCATCCCCCTGCTCTGGCTGGGATGCCCCAGGAGCTGCAGGTGGATCTCTGCTCCACAATTGTTCTCCATGGGCTGCAGGGGCACAGCACCTCACCATGGGCTGCACCAGGGGAATCTCAGCTCTGGTGCCTGGAGCACCTCCTGCCCCTCCTCCTGCACTGACCTTGGTCTGCAGGGCTGCTGCTCTCACAAATACAGGCTGGCTGCAGTTGTGCAGGTTCTTTTACCCTTCTTATACACTTTATCCCAGAGGCACCACCACATCACTGATGGGCTTGGGCTTGTCCAGCAGCGGGTCCATCTGGAGCTGGCTGGCATTGACTCTGTTGGTGTGGGAAGTTTCCAGCAGCTTCTCACAGAATCCTCCCCCTGCAGCCCCTGTGCTACCCAGACCTTGCTATGCAAACCAATTAAATGGGATAAGGTAGTGAGGGAGATACTGACCTTTCAGAGAAAGGTTGTTCATAAACAACCTTTTTATTAGTTATCTAATAAACATGGAAACAAAACAGACCCATGTGAGTAGTCTCAACAAAAGGTCATAACAAGAACAGGAGAATGAAATAAGTTTTTTAGAACCTTAAAATGTCATAAAGGAAACATAATAAAAATGTTTATTGATCACAGCTTCAAATTATGAGAATGAATTAAAGTAAGATTAAGCAAAGATGTTAGAAACCTTTTATTTGAAAGAATTGCAGTTTCTTAATAAGGACTTAGACAGGTAAATAAGAAATCCTGCTCAGTCATCAGCCTTGCCAGTCTACTTGTATCCACCTCCTCTCTTCTCTTTTATATTGGAAGTTCAAATTCCTCAGGTCAGGGAGTATCTTTGTGTTCATATTTCAAAGGTGCAAAGGTTTGTTGTTCAACATCATTTCTTTGCATCAGTATCTTATAAATAAAAAACATACAGTAAAATAATCAAAGGCTGGGATTTCCAAAGTCACAGTAGGTCATTCTCAAGACAATACTGAGATGAATGCTGAAGGCAACACCAAGATGAATGCTGAAATCAATCTTTTATCTTAAAAGAGAAGAACTTTTAAACTAAAACTGAGTAGTTCTTGAAGTGGCAGAATGGATTGTTCTGAAGGCCTGATTCTGATGCACAGTGAATACAGATAATAGAAATAACTCACAGAGCCTTCTAGTTACACCTGCAATGTAAATAATAATGACAAAAAATGCTGTGAACCTAGTGACTTTTCAGAATGTCAACTTAGTATTTGTCAGACGACACCTTGGGAGAACAACTCATTGAATTCTGATGTACTACAGTCCCTTGCATATCTTGGATATGCCAAAATGATATCTGCTTCCTACATGGTGCTTCCTCTTTAATACTGTTGGGGTTTTCACAGTTCCTTGGTGGCTCATGCTCAATATTAAAGTGATATAACATGTGCTGCAATCACTTCCCAGGACAAAGCACATAATGTCCAGACTTTCTATCCTTAAAGTTTTTTTCCTTTCCCTCAGATTGACGCTCAAGTTTGTTTTATAGGAGCTGCAGTGCACCTGTTATGTTTAAAGCACCGTGCTGAAGACCGAGGATACAGAGCAGACCATCAAAAGGATCAAACAGATTCTCCATCAGGGAACATGCTTTTGTGTCCATGCTTCAGACACACTCCAGACATAAGATATCTGCAAGATTGGCTTCAGATGCTGAGTAACTTCTAGGCTTGCGTGATTTGTCTAGAAAACATGCTGGAAATTTTGACAAGAGTTGCAGGATTAAGCACCATTTCAGAAATGTTTAATATGGGAAAGAATAAGCTTGAGTTCAAAGTGAGAAACTGCTCCAGAAGAGCTCATGTTCTTTTAAAACACTTCTGAGTAAAGGGACAAGGGTTAAACAGTGACACAAGTTATTAATATTTCAGTAAAAAGGTTGGAATTTTAATAGATAAAATATTCCATCCCACTCATCCTTAGCTAATATTTTTGCAAAATATATGCAAAATATAATAAGATTTTTTGGAGCTAAAACAACATTTTTTTAGAGGGATATGAAGAGGTTAACACGGAAGATTTAGGAGAGTGAGTAGTGGTCCTCATGCACAGTGAATTGCTTGTCACTCTTCCAGATTTTAGTGTAGGTAGTTCAATCATTTTCTTAGGGAACAAGATAAGGTGTAGCAGTTAAATTGGTGGCACCTCCACATGACATCACCTCTGAAGGCTGAAAGACCAAGTGAACCTCCTAGCTGAGATAAAAGATGGTTGCAGTTCTGCCACCTGTGTACCCAGGTCATAAGTGCCTTCTCTTCCTACTGTTTGAGGACCATTCCAGTAGTGAATTAGGAGGACAGGGAATAAGGAAGAGATGCATATTAAATATTTTGCTTTTATTCTTAAGTCTATAAGTTATTTTTTGCCTATGCTGGAGAGAAGTCTAAAACCATCTGTGGTTCTTATGCTCTGCTATGACCAGAACAGCACAGAGCAATTCAATACTGAGGCCAGAAAAAAAGGACCTAGAGAAAATCAGGATATATTGCTGCTATTGAACAATATTGAGTGCCTAAATCTTGAGTTAGAAAACTTTGAGTTAGTTACTACAACATGACCTCATCCCTCCTACCTCTGTATCATGATGGGTAACAATCTGAGCAATGTAAAACACCAGTTCTGAACATCTTATTTTAAGTTGTGGACAAAAAATTTGGCTTCTAGCATGAGATTAAGGAATCTAAAGCTAAATGTTCCATATGCAGGGATGTACACTCATTTAAACTCTCCAGTGGGTATGGCTAGGGGAAGTCTTCACTTGTCTGCACATAGGCACAGGATATCTAAGGGTATCAGCTGGCCCCTGTGTTTTACTCCACAATGACAGATGGCTCTCAGAGATCTTGTGTTATAGCTGCCAGCATTGTACAGATGTTGGTAAGTCTCTGAGGAGGGTTAAATAGTGCTACAAACATATGTTTAGGCTGTTGTTTTGTATCTCTCGTCAATACCATCTATGGAGTCTAGAAAGTGATTGATCTGATCAAGTGTAGGTGTCTATATTGATGGCAGTTTGGAATAAAATGATTTAGACATCTAAAGTCAATGTGTATACCCACTGTTGAATTTCATCTGTAGAATTATGTGAGATTAACTGCTTTCAAGATGAGAATTCAAATATCTTCTTGGTCTTGACTTGAATCTAGGTCAGAAATACCAGGAATGTAAATTTGGCTGTACTGAAGCAAAAGGTTTCTGACAAAATCTCTTTAGCATCTGCAAAAAGTAAATAAATGTATCTGACCCATTGAAGCTGAATTTTCAGAGCTGGCTTCATTAAGGAGATAGTTACATTAGGACCTTCAGCTGGATTTGTAATTGTTATACAGTAATAACTACACAATTGAGGAGAGAGACAAGAAGACATCTAGAGTGACTGGGAGTTTCTTAACAGATTATGATATTTTAACAAAAGGTACAAAGTATTGGTATCATATAAAATTTAAAACAAATTTTTCTGCGGAATTTTGTTGTATTCAATCCTTGTTGGGGGTACTGTTATGAAAATCTACCCTTAATTTTATAACAAATTACTATAAAGACAAAGGGTAATATTTTTTGTTTCAAATTCACTGTTCTGCAAAACTATCTTGGCAATGTTACAAAGGGTGTACAATGGAAGATTCTGTCCTTTCACAAAGTATATGTTACTACTGACTGTTACTTCGTGTGTTTTGGACAGTGATCCCTTAAAGGACTGCTGTGGTATGTTGGGAACTTAGAGAAATTACTCTTTTCAAGAATAACTGTATTTTAAAATATTTTTTTCATATATTAGGAAAAGAAAAGAATGGAGAGCAAAATGTTGCAACAGAGAGAGCAACTCTAGAAAGTACTGGAGCAGTTAAATATGTGGGGAGCACTGAGGGATGAAACAAAGCATAAGACCTAGTATTTACAATGAATAAAACAGAAGAGCAGATATGAAAAAAAACAGCTTACTGTTACCTATGGATAATATGCTAAAAAACCCATCTGCAAACAATGGCAAGAGACAGTGGAAGTATAGGAGAAAAAAGAGAGGCTCAGTTCAGGCTTCCACAGGCTCAACTCTGCAGTACAAATGTTCAAACTATCTCTGGTTTGACAATAAAGTACTACTGATTAAATCCAGCGCTAAGAGTTGACCTGTGCAGGTTTTGGCTGGGGTAGTGTTAATGTCCTTTGTAGTAGCTGGTGCAGGTCTGTGTTTTGCATGTGTGCTGGAAGCAGTGTTGATAACACAGGGATGCTTTAGTTTGTGCTTAGCAGGACTTACACAGAGCCAGGGTATTTTCTGCTCCTCATGCCACCCCAGCAAGGAGAGTGAGGGTGCACACGGAGCTGGGAGGGGACACAACTGGGACAGCTGACTCCAGCTGATCCAAGGGATTTTTCATGCCATATGGCATCATGCTCTGTATATAAAGTGGGGAGAGAAGAACAAAGAGGGGACATTCAGAGTGATGGTTTTTCTCTTCCCAAGTCACTGAAGCCCGTCTGTCCTAGAGAACACAGGACAGGAAAGAATTCTTTATTCTCCTCTGCTTGTGTGTGTGTATTTTGCTGTATCCATTAAACTGTTTTTATCTGAATCCAATGAATTTTCTCATTTTAACCTTCCAGTTCTCTCCCCTGTTCCACTGGGATGGGCAGGGGTTAAGTGAGTATTGGCTTTGTTGGGCTCTGTTTCTGGCTGGCGTTAAGCCGTGACACGATGCTACCAAACATCTGCTTAAACAGATTTTACACTGGAGCTAATCAGAGTACTGAGCAAATAATCCTGCCACCCTGGGTTTTCAGAGGAACTGTGTTTGTGTGCCAAGGTCCAGCCTCACCTGACATGTTCGAGGGAGTTCCTCAACATTTTCCTCAGACAAATTCTCAAGTCTGTTTTCTCACTGACATTCTTCAGTTCAAATAGTTCTACACTGGGTTTTCACAGGTGAAATGGTCATGGCTATCTGTGTGGTTCACATGTCTTCTCAAATTCTAATAAATGCAAACAAAAATACAACAGGGTGAGTTCATAAGAAGAGAGGTTGATTCAGATATTCTGAGGGACTGCAAGGAATTGACAAGAACAGGGAAAAGAAAAGTGTGTGCAGTAGATACTCATGCCTGAGCCCTGTGTTTGCCACCATAAGCAGATAACACCATTTCTGTCTGACCTTGCACGTCTGTCCTGGTCAGGAGGTGGCTCAGGCAATCAGCACAACAAATAATTTATACTTCCTAAGGTGCAAATGTGGCCTAGGTGCTTGATCTCAACTAATGATTCCCCTGAGCTCACAGATTCTTTTAATCAGTGTTAGGAAAGTATCTCTCTTTATAAGTACTGTTTGTATAGCCTTAGGAAAGAGTTGTTTTCCTTATAAAGCATTCAGTGAATGTTCTCTGAGAGTTTCAAAACAAAATGAGGTTGAAAAAAAACTGTTAAAGTGTATCACCATCAATTTTTAAAAAACAATACATTTTTTCCTCTTCTCCAGTTCGAGTGTATTTATCCCACTGAGGGATTACTTTTATTTTTCAGCTGTGACTCACTGAATGTATGACAGAGTCTTGTTTCAAAAAATTTATTGAGGCTGAAGAAGATGTTAAAAACAGAGAGGCACCTGGAAATGCCAAAAGTGGGGAAAAGAACAAATACAATTTATTTCAAGGGGAGCCATAGCACAGTCCCTGATTCCTCCTGTGTATTAAAAAATTATATTCATTCTCCTGTTCCTGTACTTCCCCCCTCTTAAAGTTTCATATGAGCTCAGAGGATAAAGTCTGTTTATCAGTCTGGTAATAAAATTATAATATCCTCAAAATGCATTTTTTAGAAAACTGGTGGGAGATGTCTTTAGCCTTTTGATACACTGATTAAGCTGTTAACTTTTCAGAGCCATAATCCCTGATTGTTACATTTGCATATGGATAAACCAACTAGTCTGTGTGTGTGTGTGTGATGGTTTTCATCTAATCAGACAGGAAATTGATAGGTTTTAATTTCCTGGAGTCAATATCACAAGCTATTGGGAAAAAAATTTGAAAGAAGTACAAGGAGTTCCCTTTGAAACAAAATTAGTGCAACCTACCCTTTGGTTGTAGTATTAATATGCTGTGTTACCCCATGTAGATATTTAGCCAGACAGTTTTAATGCTGGATCTAGATATGAGATAGGTGAAATTGGGATTGCTGTGGTGGTCAAAATTTCTGATACAATGAAGCCTTAAAGCACATGAGTGATCCAGTCTTCCCATAATAAATTTTTGAAGTACCTTTTTAACTCTTACTGTTTTTGCTTGGGATTTAACCACATGCTTAAGTTAAGCAAATACACTTTGCTGAAACTGATGCACTGTATAAATTGGCCAGATCTCTTTATTAACGGGAACTAAGTAAGCTCACTATCTTAACATTTGTCCTTTATCCTTTGCCTCTTCATGTATGTGCCTGCATTGCAACCTCCTACTTGAACTGCTGTTAGAAACAGCCACGTGATGAGGTGTGATCTTTGGCTAGGGCACAAACCCACTTAATGTAGTTGCAGTTATAATGAGAAAAAAAACCTTTTTTTTTTTTTTTTTTTTGCCCATGTAGCAAAATGTGAATAAAGTGGCCACCTTCAGATTTGGAAATACGGATTAGCACAAGTAAGGAGGATTTTGTAGCTGTCATTTGCCAAGGTCTTTATGATCAATAAAGTGCCTTTACATAGGGAATTAACTCCCATAGTTTCAGGTTTTAAAATATTTTGTGAAACAATGGAGCAACTAACTAACGGAGAAAAGAATATTCTAGGTTATTAGAAGAATACTCAATGCTCTTTAAAATTGTGAGACTGGTCCTATGTGCAGAAGTAATTCTGGATGAACTGTGGTGAGTATAAAGAGAACTGGAAAGCTATTTGATACAACTAAGTGGTTCAGAAAATTGAGGATGGTTTTGAATATCAACATGGAGGTGGAAGATTGCATCAATTATGTGTTTACTGTCTGACATATATATATTTGATGGGTGAAGAATTACTCCTCTCTCTACACTTAAGAAAGAGGAAACTTGAAAGTAATTATTGAGTTCCCTAGAAAAAGTTATTTTGACTAATAACTAGAGAATCATGTCACTGAGCTTGGTTTACTCAGAAATAAGGCACTGGCCCTTAACTGGTTGTGCTATTCCTTTGAAGTCACTTGTGGGTGCAGTGAGAGAATCTTTCCTGAAAAGAAGTCATCCTGTGGCAGACAACTCCTGAGAGGAGGGATGAACTGTAATATGGAAATGCTACTCTCTCTTGAGGAACTAAGAGGAAGTAGAAGTGCTTGCTTTCACTTGAACCCAATTTTTTTAGATTTATATATGCCTACCTCTTTAATTTTTCACAAGTCTCTGGAATACCCTGAGGGATGCACCTGCCACAATAGCCAAGGAGTAAAAAAAAAGGAAGATATTTTGGTGGTTTCTTTGATCTGATTAAAGATACATTCTAGGAATTATCTTCAGGGTAAAGGTGTTTATGGAAATGTGTTACTCTAGATACAGTTTGCTTTGAGGGTGTACTTTTCTGGTTATATTAAGCATTTATTGATTGTTGTGTTGAATGCTTAAAGTCACCTAGATTCTACTGGCATAACCAGGAACACTGTGCATGTTTGTGCCATAAAGGCAGCATCATTGCCATAAAGTGACTTCATTGAAAAGCCATGTGACATGGAAAAATAAATGGAATCAGAACCTTTGGATAATTTACTGGTTTTTTATTGGTTTTGGAAGCAAGATTTTTTAAACAATATTTTCTTCCTCTGGTATAACAGAGAAATTTTAAAAGGATCTGAATACAGAAGAAAGTAATCCTAAATTGGACTGTATTATAGACAGGAAATAAAACCATGGTCCTAAAATACTGCTATTCTTGTTTGAGCATCAAAGTTATTTTCTGTTAATGTTCCCTTGTTTTTAATATCACTGTGTCCTGTGGTGACATATTAGTTGTTGCCCACCCAATATAGACCAGAATAGAAACAAAGACATTTGGGGCTATTTTGGCTCCAATGAAAGATGATATTCTGGAAACTGCCTTCACAGAAAAGGGATTTCTAGAAATAAGGGACTACTATGTATATATGCTTCACATTGCACATATATTTTTCAGACACCTTGCCTGGTTATACTACATATTTCTTAATAGGCTTGGTAAATACTTTTGTCAGCTAGCTTTTATTTCTTTGCTACTGCATCATAGCCTCTAGCAGGAAAAAGTAAAAAATCAGCCAAGTGCTAAGCATCTTCCTCTCTAGCCTACATCAGGACCCTGATTCTGCTTCCAATAATGATATCTTCATGGTGGGGGGAATATGGACAGCTACAATGAGTATTACATATAAGTATGATAAAGTGTTTAAAGTTTTTGACACTGTCCTTAATGGCATCCTCTCTAAACTGGAGAGGGATGGCTTTGATGGATGGGCCATGCAGTGATAATGAATTGGCTGGATGGTCACACTCCAGAATTGTGGTCAAAGGCTCAATATCCAAGCAGAGACCAGTGACAACTGGCCTTCCTTAGGGGTCAATATTGGGACCGGCACTTTTTAACATTTTATTGGCAACATAGACAGTGGGATCAAGTGCACCCTCAGCCAGTTTTCCAATGACACCAATCTGTGTGGTCAGGGTGAGATGGAGGGAAGGGATGTCATCCAGGGGGACCTGGACAGGTTTGAGAGGTGTTGAACTCATAAGTTCAACAAGGCCAAGTTCAAGGTCCTGCCCATGGGTCAGAGCAATCCCAAGCAAAAATACAGGCTGGGCAGAGAACAGCTTGAGAGCAGTCCTTAGGATAACTTGGAGTTTTTGGTTGACAAGAGGCTCATCATGATGGAGCAATGTGTCCTGGGCTGCATCAAAAGGGGAATGGCCAGCAGGGCAAGGAAGGGGATTTCTTGCCCCCACTCCAGTCTGGTGAGACTTCACCTGAAGTGCAATGCAGCCCCTAAGGTAAGAACTGTGTGGATTTATTAGTGTACTCCAGAGAAAGGCAACCAGGGTGATCAGATATTCTATGGAGAAGGCTGGGAGAGCTTGTGTTGCTCAGTCCGGAGAAGAAAAGGGCCTGGGGAGAGCTTATAGCAGCCTTCCAGGGCCTAATGGGGGCTGCAAGGAAGCCAGAGAGGGACTTTTTACCAGGGCATGTGTTGCATTAAAAGTATAGAAATCCGTCAGGAAATATACCCCTTTGCTTTCTAGCTTGTCCTCACACAGCAAAGGGGCTGTGTGCAGCTCATTTTAATTTCTGATTATAAGCAGTTTGGCACTAAAAGTCAGGTCCTGTTCAGTAAGATATCAGATATATCAATAGTGTGGTTACACTATAATTCTGGTCACGTTCAGGGTCCCAGATTCATGAGTAGTGTGATTTAATGATTTGCCACTGTAACCAAGAGAGAGTTCATTAAGAACTTTTGTGCTCACCGATTGACAATACTGTGGTGTATTGAAGAAACAGGCTATTGAAGAAATTTTTGTGAGATTTCCAGTGCTAAATACACTAGACCTAGAAAATGTGATTGTATAGTGCTGTATACAAGTCCTTCCAGGTACATTCTGATGGAGTTGAGGGCATAAATCTTACCAAAGAGACATCTCTTCTTTGGGGAAGAGAAAGAAGCAAGCCCATCAACTTGTCTGCAAAGTTCTATTCTCATCCTCTGCCGTGGAGGATTTCAAATGCCAGTTTATACTTTTGGGAGAACTGGAGGCAAGACTGTAGTCAAATAACCTGTGGCTGCAGTCACTTTATATGGAAATTAGAGGTATTGAGAGTCACAGAGGGAGAGAATATTATAAAGGCTGTAGGTCTTGCATGAGGATGGAACAGGAACATGTAACCTCTCAGCCCCCAGCACACCATATTTAATGGAAATCTCTCCACCACATATCTCACATCATGTCTCATTGCTGTAGGCCTCATTCCCACAGCAGGTAGTGACAGGACAAGGAAGAGTGTCTTTAAACTGAAAGAGAACATATTTATATCAGCCATTAGGAAGAAATTCTTTACTCAGGGGGTGGTGAGGCACTGGCACAGGTTGCCCAGGGAAGCTGTGGATGCCCCATCCCTGGAAGTGTCCAAGGACAGGCTGGGCAGGGCTTTGAGTAACCTATTGCCCACAGGGAGAGGGGGTGAAACAAGATGATCTTTAAGGTTCCTTCCAACCCAAGCTGGTCTAGGAACCTGTGAGTCTGTGAAATTTCCTCACATGTCAGTGGTAGAATGACGAGGCTCTGGTGCTGCTCCTGCACTCTGAGGAAGGGTGATCTCCAGATGGTTGTGCAGATGGTACATCACACCTGCCACTCTCATCCTGTCCACATGGGCTTTCCGTGGAGTGCTGACAGCCAGCCAGCCTCTTGGAGTAAGCTGTAATGTGTGATTTCTTGTGAGCAGGCTAAAAGCACAGAGACAAACCATTTCAGGGGTGTGAGCTGTGGCAGCAGTCACATTGGATGCTTGGGCTGTTTGTGTGTGCAGCTTTCACTCTGGTCATGAAGATGTCCTTGATACTGTCCTCAGGGACAAGTGCAGGTATCTCCAGAAAACTTGTCTCAGCTCAGCAAGTACAAGGTGAATACACCTGTTTACAATTTGGCTTAATTTTTCTAGTCAGAAGTAGCTGGATACAAGTCTCTTCAAGTTGCTTCTCTTAGTACCCAGGCTTATTTTATATTCATTTGGGAATGCATGCTCCCATCAGGACTTGGATACTAATGGCGATTTTCCACCCTAATGACCTGGATTTGGTTTTGATTAGGAGAAGAGAATTTTTGAACAATGCCCTTCCGCTGCATCCAAAAACTTTCTCAAGAAAGAAAAAAAAAATAAAAAAGGTGTTGAAAGGATTCTGAAATTCTTTTTTCTTTTTTTTTTTTAAGGTAAGAAAAAATTTTCAGAAGCCTCAGTTTTGGTGCATTTTTGTTCCTTTTTTTGGTTTGGATTTTTTGTGGAGTTTTTTTCAGAAAAAGAAATACATTTTCTTCACAGTATTTTGAATAGTAGATTAGAGGTTTTTTTGATTTTCTTTTTTTCTGGCTACCAAAAGGTAGTTATAACAATATGATTCAGACAGCTGTATCATATTCAAATGTCATTAGGACAACAATATTAAGTCAGTTTTTGTAATAGCTCAAGGGTTTAGGTTATCATGGCATAACTCAATCACAGAGCATGGAATATTTCCCAGGCTGCCTCATGGTCTTTTGAAGGCACAACACAAGTATTTATATTTGAAGGAATAGCTCATGTTGAGTCAGGCCAACAGCTGAGATCAATAGAAAACCTCCATGTGTACATCTTTAATGAGTAGTGCACCTGCTCCATGTCAAATAATAATGCATATTTTAACAACTTTGGAAGTCATGACTTCTGAATTCCGGGTCTGCTTAGATTTCTAACTCCTTGGGTAGTACTCAATATGTCATACATAATTTTCTGACCTGTGAGAGCTGATTAGAGTTGGGAGTCCCAGGTCATGAGACCCTTGCAAAGTTCTCTAATATATTCTGTCTCCATTTATCATGCTGACTTCAGGTGCTTGGGTGAATAATTCTGTATACACTGATGGTGAGCATTGTTTTTCCATTACACTACTAAACATGACCAGTTTTGATTGCTAAAACACAGGCACCAGTGTCATTTGTGAGAATCTGAGGCATACCAGGCTGCTGCATGTGAATGGAAGATGAGGTCTGAGGAAGATCATCTGCAGAAACAGGTGGAGACCAATGCAAGATTCCTTGGGGTTATTCAAACAGCAAAAAACCACTTTTCTTAGGGAAACTGAATCAAGTCCTGAGTGGCATTAATGTCAGCATATTTAGTTGGCTGAACAGTAATTATGCAGTCTAGTGGTCCAATTTTCTAAGAAATTCCTTTCACTGTGGTTCTTTCCACTTCTTTTAGCTCTGTTACAGAACAAGATGAAGTGGAGTGGATTGTGTGTGCAACACAGAAGAGCATTGGCAATCAGTGTTGTTTTCATATCTGGACAGCTGGGGCTGACCTCACCCACAGCCCTACTGACATTTGAGAGGAGCAAGTGTATTCCTCTTTGCCTTGCACTGTCAGTCTAGTAGGGCACAGGTCTCTCCTGTGCCATTTCTGCCAGCCCCATGCAGAGGTGTTTGATGCCTGAGCACCTTTCAGGTGTGCCCTGGTTGCAGAGATGCAGAGGCATTGAGAGCCATGGAGTGAGCCCAGGTTGCTGCTCTATACCACCCACAGCTTTGCTGGCAGCATGGTCCCAGGGGGAAAAAGGGTGAGCACACCTTGGAAGTGATTGTTTTGCCTCCTTCTCTCCAAGGCTGGGAAGGTTGTTGGATCAGCCTTGTGGATGGCATCCTCTGCCACCTCTGCCTGTTCCCTGCCCGCTGCTCTGAGTCACGGCTGCAAGATGTGGTGCTGAAAAGCAGTGCCAGAATGGGAAGGGCTGTGTGGAACCAAGTGCCAGAGGTGAGCCTGGGCCAGCCAAGTCCAATGTGAGCAGAAAGGAGCCAAGCTGAACCCAGCAGAGCTGAGCCAAAGGGAGCAGAGCTGAAGGAACCTGGGTGGAGCTGGGTGGAGCAGCCAGAAGCAGCAGTGCTGGCAGCAGCCTCACAGAATTGAGTCCAGCATCTGAAGCAGCAGTGCAACGTGGAGGATCTAGCTTTTGGGGATTTGTCCATCATTGTTTTCCAGTGTCTTGGGCCTGGGGAGGGTGAAAGCTGTTTGTGGAAAGCCATGTGGCACTGGCTGCAGGAATGGCCATCGTCTTGTCTTTGTCCTGGCAGCCACACAGAACTAAGCTGAAGTGTGTGTAAAGCACTTTCTTTGTGTAAAGCACCTTCTCTTCTTGTATACTTCTGTTTTTTAAAATTGCTGCTATTAATGTGTGTTTCTTCTTCCATTTCCTTCTTGCCTTCAGTAAATTGTTATCTCAATCCATAGTCTCCACCTCTGACCCTCTCTAACTGGAAGGGGCAGGGAGAAGGGAGTGGTTTATTTGGATTTTAATATCCTGATGGTATTAAACATGTTACTAGATTGTTTTACATTGTCAGCTATATCTGTCTCCAGATGTTTGGGGAGATACATTCCATTTCTTCTTTCTGATTTAAAAGCCTTACTATAAAAAGATTCTTTTCAGAGGATTTGCACTGGATTTAAATAGGGAAAACAGATATTCAGCAGATCTGAAATTCATAGGTTTTTGTATAAATTTAAATGTTTAAATCTCTGCAAATCAGGTAAAGTTAGAAAGGGCTGTTTATGGTGTTAACCCTGAATATTATTACAATTTATACAATTTAACATTCCCAGAGGATTGTTCTCTGATCTTCTGGAATTGCTTTCTATGCCCAGAAATACAACAAGGGTCATTATGAATTGTCATCACTGTGATAGTTGCAGAAAATAATTAATTAATTAACGGTGTATTTGGGCTATAAATTAAGATTTTCAGGATTGCAGAAGTATGTTATTGATTCAGGGACAAAATTTTCTGCTGGACAAGAGTGAAAAGAGCAGACAGAACAAACAGCATAAAAGAGGATGGCAGGATTAACATTCCTTTTACAGGTTCAGTGAGATTTCCCTGTGAAATCCATCATTGACAGTTAAGAGCTTAGATTACACGTGCTCTGTGTAGTTTTTGTTTGCTTTCAGTTAAAACAGATGACTAAAGCTAGGCCTGCTTTTGCTTTGCATCTCCATCTAGTCTTAGTTAAGCATCTTAACAGGGTTAGTAATTAGCAGAACTGGGTGACTTGCCAGTTTTTTGCTTCACGCATTAACCTTGCAGACCTTTTCTGTTGAACTTTAATCTCCCTGCCCTGACTTTCTCTCACCATATGTTTTATGATGAGCAGTAACAGCAATGGGACCCTGACATGCAATTACTGCAGATGGCTTGAGACTGTAGTGATGTCTCTGTCCACTCCACCCTGTGCCAGGGATTTCTCTTTGAACACATGCTGGCGCTTTAGTCACTACAGATGAGTCCATCGTTTTAGCTTAAATTCTTAAATTTAAATTCCAGGGAACCACAGGCTGGTCAGCCTCACCTAGATCCCTGGGAAGGTGATGGCTCAATAATCCTGGAAGCAAGTGGAATGGAATGGAATGGAATGGAATGGAATGGAATAGAATAGAATAGAATAGAATAGAATAGAATAGAATAGAATAGAATAGAATAGAATAGAATAGAATAGAATAGAATAGAATAGAATAATTTCAGTTGGCAGGGACCTGCAGTGATCGTCTAGTCCAACTGCCTGAACAATTCAAGGCAATCCAAGTTAAAGCATGTTATTAAGTGCATTGTCTAGGCAACTTGTAAACACTGTCAGGCTTGGGGAATAATTCATCTCTCTGGGAAGCCTGTTAAACTATTTGATCACCCTCAAAATAAAGAGTAAGAATAAAGATAATAAGGTTAAGACAAACCTGATCAGCACCTTCCTCTACTCTTCCTTTCTCTGTTAGCTGTAGACATTTCCAAAAGCATGGAGAACAAGAAGGTGATTGGGACTAATAGCACATATTTATGCAGAAGAAATAATTCCTGAGCAACCTGACAGCCTTCTGTGAGGAAGACCTGGGTTAGAGCAGCTGATATTCTCTGGCTTGACTTTAACAAAGCTTTGAAAACTTTCTCCCACAACATCCTCAATAAAAATGTGATGAAAACCAGACTAAGTAACAGGAAGAACATTGGACTGAAAAGTGGCAGTTCTGCTGGGCACAAAGTGTTATGACCAGTTGCACAAGGTTCACCTGTAGATTACTCACTGGCAGTGCACCCCAAGACTCTATACTGGTGCAAAATCTTCATTACAGACAGTGCACAGTGCACTCTCAATTGGCTTTTAAATCTTGCAAAAGTGGGAAGAGTGAGAGATTCATCAGGTAGTTGTACTGCCTTTCAGAGGACCTGCACTGGGTGGAGAGTTTGGCTAAAGAAAACAGGAAGTTTAAAAATAGGAAAATCCAAGATAATGTCAAGAAAATGCCATAGGACATTCTCAGTCGCTGAGGTTATAATCAGGATTTTTTTTCACACCAGAAATCTTAAACTTTACCTTTAAATGATCAGAAATAAAACATGCAACATATAAAATAGTTTAAACTTTTAGTACTCAATAACAAAAGGGATAATTACCAATTTATCTGCAGAAGTTACCACAGAAGGGATGCTGAAAATATACAGAAAATTTTGGTTAAAAAAAAAAATTACAATTAGGAAGAAAAGAGAGGTGATGTATACTCATTTTGGTTTTTTCCCATATTCAGTGTTGACACATTAGTCATCTCCTGGAGCACAGATGAAACTTTGTTCTTTCTCTACCTCCTCTCTGCATTGCAATTAAGCATGTGACAGATTATCTTAATTTCACCTAATTTAGAAGATTACAGTGTCATCAGTATCATATCTGACCTGGCCTTATAACCCATCTTAAGTAATCATATGAGAAAAAGGGGACATTTATAGGACATGAGTCATTTCACTTTAAGGTAGATACCTAAGACAAATCAGAGGACTTTTGCTCTTAAGTGCATCTTTCTCTCAGTTAACCACTCAGATATGGAGTCAAACATTGTTGACATCTAAAAATAGGTGTGATGAATGTCAGATCTCAGGATTTTAACAATTGTCCAACCAAAGCATCAAGTGGCATTTGAGATCCTGAGGTTCCCCTGAAACTTCAGTTTTCTCCTTTCAAACACTGAAGTGCTCTATGTCACATTTTATATTCCTTAGGGGATGCACTAGTATGTTTGTGAATTAAAAAGCAGAACAGAATCTTACATTTATGCTATTAAACAGAATTCTAACAGAATTCTGTTTAAACACAAGGGTGTTTCTGCTCATGGATAGATTTCTTTTTCAGTCAGAGTTTGAAAATGATGTAGCTTTTTAGATGTAAAGATTGTGAAAGACCTCCAGAATTAGGCACACTGTAAATGTCTCCCTGCAACCCTGCTCTGAATTAGTTGTTGTTTCTCTCAATAAGGATTATTCCATGAAAGTAGGGAAAAAGCATGGAAGCAACATTTGCATGCTTTTTTTTTTCCTGTTGAACATAGCTTTGAGATTGAAAAAAGAAAGAAAAAAAGGAAGGAGAGGACAATTTCCCTTTCAAAATCATAAATGTTGATATGTTGTGGTTTTTTAGTACACCCAAATAGACTGCAATCTGATGTTTAAGGCACGTTGTTTCAAAGAAAACACCTGTGCAAATTATATACTGAATTGGTAAAGACAGCTGTGATAGTGCTAATTTTCAGGGTGTAACTCTGCTGCCAAAACAGAGGTGTGGGTCCCCATAAAAAATTCAGGAAGCTCCATAAATAGCACTCCCAGTGTGAAGGTGCTGCTGACAGAAAAGGAGTTGGAATGACAGACATATAAAGCACACTCTGGATACCCCAGAGGCTTTGTAGAAAACTGAAACTGCATGGTTGCTGCTGAGGTGACTGGAAAAAGAGAGTGACTTCAAGCTGCATAGATGTGTTTAATAAACTGATTAGACTGTGACCATCTAGGGACCTGGGGGAGACTTCTAAAGAAGCTAAATGATCTGAAAAATGAAGGATGCTTTCAACTCAGCCCAGGGCTCTGCTGTCACACAGTCCTATAGGCTTGCAGCTGTCTTTAAAGGTGCTGAAAACAGTTCCCCAAGATAGATTTGTCTGCATCCTTGGAAATAAAATTTCAAGAACACTTAGACACTGTTTTTGAAACATTTCAGCAGCTGAGAGAAAGTGAGTTTCTTCTGACTTTTAACATTTTTACTGTCATCTCCATTAAGAAGAGCAGTCTACTCCTTTTGGGAGCCTCTCCTTGAGAAGAGGTCTGACTTGGCAATGGTGTGTCTTTGTACTCTGATGTCTAAACCTGGGATGTGCCTTGTGAGTCACAGCCCACTGAAAAGCAGGATGCCTTTTGCACTTAATCTTGACAAATCAACATCAACTGCAAAGTAGAGATTGCATAGTTTGAGTGAGGTTTTTTAGCTCAGGTCCATTTTAGACAGTATTTTTGACAAGCAGCTGTCAGTCTGGAAACTGATTCATGTGTACCACTGCAGTGAGTCAAGATGGTTTGCAGGGTTCTACCATACTGATGTGCAGCAGGGGTAACATCTATGCTAAGAACAGGATTGAGGTAAATTATGGAGGATAATGGCAGATCAGCTGAAAAAAGCCTGGCTTAGCAGATATGGCAGTGATGAATCGAATTGAAATGCTTGTAAACTAATTTACATAGCACAGCTGCTGAACACAGCACCTGTTCAAAGTGGCTGTAAGACACTAATAGATGTAGTAAGTGCAGAGCTTCTGTCTGGTGAATATTTTCTAATGATCTGAACAAGTGCCCAAAGGATGTGAAGTAAATTGCAAGTTCTGTGCATATATATGAATGTTTACTTTGACTACAAAAAGTATAAAATTAATGAATATTTATTTTACTGTTAATGAATATTTCCATTAGAAAAGATAAATAGTAAGACACAGACCTACCATGAAACTTTACATAATATTGATGATTTTGTTTCTGTCAGGATACATAATATTAGGAGGCAAACAGTAGATTCTTCCAGAGGAAGCTGTTGTGAAATCTGGCTATGTTTTCTAATACCATGTGTACCATGGATGGACCCAAATGCCAAAATGGTGATACAAAATATCTTGTTCTACTTCATTTATCCTCTTTGATGCCCTGATTTCTATAAAGAGAAAATTCAAGGAGGAAGGGCAGATCTGATAGGGAGAATATGCTGCAACAGAACTAGAAAGTGAGAACATATCCTGACATGAGTCTGGTCATGATCTGTATTGCCTCTCCATCTCTCTTCACTACACAGGAAGCCTGGGATCCCAGCTTAATTGTCTGAAGGGGGATGCCCAAAGTTAGACTGTGTGACTATCTCAACAAATACAGTTTTGCAGTGTTGTACAGTTTCACAGAATGTGATGGAACTTGAGTGGGCAAAGGAAAGAAGGAGACACCCAAATATTCTACCTGTAGGAATGTACAAGTTTTTTTGGAGTTCAGGCTGGATACATTATTATATTAAGAAAAAACCAAGGTATAAACATGAAGTAAATAAATAAATAAATAAATAAAGCAGATTTGGCAACTTCTGAAGAACTTCTAAGATTGTGCAGAGTTTGCTGACGAGATTTAAATGGATATGAATGAGTCAGCCTAGTTTGGGATTGCTCTAGAAATCTCTGAGATAAATTACTGCTGAGAGAGAATACCTTGAAAGGTGCATGAGATAATGATGAAGGAACCCGTGTAATGTGTTTTTCCCTTAATGCTGTTAGTTGGGCATCACAACCTTCTCCTTTGTCTGCATGATTGTAGGCCATTCAAGTCCACTCATCTCTGGAGACTGAAATACTTTAAGCTCTCATTGCCTTCAAACTCTTATTTATCTTGCCCTTCCTGTCTAGTTTTAGTAAACCTATTTTGTGAGAATGATGGGACTGCTCCCTAACCTGTTGCCTGCACTTCTGTTCACTGAGGGAAGGGCTGTAACCTCGCTACCCACAGCTGTGCTAACATGTCCTTGATCATTCTTCTTCTCCCTGGATCAGCTCAAAGCTTCAAACATATCTTGGCTTTTAATTAAATTAAAATGGGAGGGAAAAGTTCCCCTTTTATGAGTGTGCTCTGAAGGGAACAAAATCTTGCAAGTGAAGCGCACACAATGATCCCGTCTATTTACAAGTCTTAGAATTAGATGAAAATAGGAAAAAAAGGAAACTTTGTTCTGTTCAGAGCGACAGTTTGATATAAAACAAAAAGGGTGGCTTTCCAAAACATTTCAAAAGAGTTTTCTTTTTCTGAAGATGTGTTTGCAATAGAAATTCCAAGGCTTCTCCCATGGCTTTGTACAGCCAAGTAAGAAAAATAGAATTAGCTATAGGATCTGAATAAGAATCTGGGATCCAGGGAGTAAAAAAGCTGAACATGTTTTGCAGTTTTCTGTGTAAAAAAAAAAAAAAAAAAAAAAAAAAGACAAGAAGATCAACACACTCAGTTTGAAGACAGAACTTTGCTGCACACTGCATCACATTCCTCCAAAAAGAAGTCTGGTTTTCTGTCTGACAGTCACTCATGGACATAAGAATCAGACTTCAATGCGGCACACAAAAGTCTTTTCACTCTTTTTTCTGTCCTTCACACACTGAGTTCTCAGTGTCTGGTAGGGCACTCACAGGGGCCTGAAGTGACTTCTGAAGTAGGATCCATAATTGTGTGTTTTCTTTGTACGTTGTAGCTCAGCAGAGTGGATACAGGTTAGAAATGCACCTTTAGAAATAAATATCCCCAGACTACTTTTCCTGTGGCTCATTCAGAACAAAGCTCCCTTCTAGTGGAAGATGTCCCTGGCCTGTGGCACTTGGCCTGGAACTAGGTGATCTTTAAAGTCCCTTCCAAGCCAAACCATTTTAGGATTCAATGAATATCACACCTGATTTTTTGTTTGCCCAGTGTTTTCTTATCAATGGTACAGCACAGATAAGCTTCAAATCATCCATGTTACTGGTGATTAAAACCAATCTGGAGTTTCACAGATGGCATATTTCAATTTAATTACATTTTCTTATAGTGAATACATCTGAACAAATGACAAAATGATGTGATGCCATATTCTGCTGCAAGGCAGAACACAGTTTGATACCGACAGCCATAAAATCTTAATTCAGGAGTTGCAATTTATTAGCATCAGTATTACTGCTTACTCATCACTGAACAGCCAAGACTGGGGTGGAAAGCTAGAAGGTGTCACCTAAAACAGGAAGAGAAAACCAAATGACAGACAGTATGGTTTGAATAGATAAACAGTCATCCCAGATGTTTCTTTCTTTTTCTCAGTGAAAAACAAGATCAACAATGAAAGTTACATGGGACTTACATCACTGCAAGCAGGAGCAGAGAATCGCCCTGGCACCAAGTCTGCAGTCCTGACAATTCTCACAAGTGCCTACTGAAAGCTATTGCTGTCTGACATATGTTGCTATAAGTGCTAATTAAATCTCAGTGCTGTGTTCTATTATTAAAACAAGAGTCCTCATTGCCTCTAAACAGAGCTGCCTCCCTGCAGGAGCAGAGCCATCAGCTGCCTGGGTTTCCCTGATATGTCTTCCTTTGCTGTCCTTGGAGCACCATCTAAGCAGGTCTTTGAACAAGCAGAGCAGGTGCCTGGGCTTTGGGAATTCCAGCAGAAGCTTGGCAGAGAGCCTGGCAGGCTGCAGCAGGGAATGGCAGGACAGTGGTGAGTGGAGGCAGCAGCAGAAGGAAGGAGGAGGGAGATGCTCACACAGAGCTGAAGTGCTGGCAGCTGCTGGGCTTGGCCTGGGTCCCCAGAGCCCCAGGTGTGAGCAAGGCTGGGCTGGGGGAGCAGAGGTGGGTCAGAGGGCAGGAATTCGGTACAGGAAGGGTTTTGGGTCAGGCAGAGGGAGCAGAGGGCTGTGGGGGCATCAGGGTTAGATGGGTCTGAGGGTTGGACAGGGAGTATGGGGGCTGGTGGTGGACATATTGGGACAAATGAGGACAGGACTACTGGGGCTCTGTGTTGGATTTGGGAAGTGTGGGAAGCTCTAAGCCAGAAAGCCTGGGACCTGGGCATTTTGAGACAATGGGGATTTGATGTGGGGCTCTGGGACTGGTGTTCTGTAGGTGAAAAATATTGTGATGTGGTGGGGTTTGCTTGGACGTGGTGATTTGGTTCTGAATATGATTCATGAGTTTCCTTTCAGGAGAGAGCATTGGACAGCAATGCATTCCTTCTACCCACTTCTTTTAGATACTTTTGTCTATTTTTCACTTATTTGGAGAAGTGGTGGCATTAATCGGGATGCACTGTAAGATCTGAAGATACTTCTCTCCAGTAGAGAAATACTCACTCTGTATGGGAAATAAAAGGAAAAAAACTGTAGACAAAGAAGTGCCCCCCACAACCTCAACCTCCATTACCTGGTTAGTGTTTATATTACTGGCTTTTAACTTTTCACATAGTCCTATTGCAAGGACTGCAAGGCCAGTGTGAAGCAGATCTTTTGTACAGATGTAAGAGTGCACTTAACCTATCTCTAAATTATAATGCTGGATGCACATTAGAAATTAGAAATTCCTTGCTCTGCTACTTAACATAAGGTTTGTCCCTACTGAATGCAGGAGTCTTGTGCACCTGTTTCTCTTGTAGATTCTTAAATTTAGATGTGATCAGTACTCCCCATGTCTACCTTTTTTGCATAAAATTCTCAGCCAGAGGATATTCAGAGAAACCTGGCTGAATGTGGTCCACATCTACAGCACCTTTTGCACACAAAATCAGACTCATCCCATGTGCTTACTAAAACCTGGAGAACCTAATGCTCACAGCTTCTTGTTGGAAATACGAAACCAAAGTTCTCTGCTAGTGGAATAGGAAGAAAATTTCCTTTCCTTTACAGACAACTGATTCAAATGTCAAAGTATATTAAATATTAATTCCTCTTCACACCGCCCATGAATCAACTGAACAATTCTAGAATAAATATACTGTAAATATAAGCACTGTTTAAAAATGAAGAAATTCAGTAAGACAAATACTGTAAAAGTTGTAACCTAGTCTGCCCACACATAAGGATCAGTGAATAGATGCAGAAATGTTCAACAATTCCTATTCTCTATGTACAAACTCCACTCTCCATTTTAAATAAAACCCTAAAACCTTTTGTGATGAGCCCCATGTAGCTAAAAAAGATGATGTAATCCTGGAATGGTAGGAGCATGAGGTCACAGGCAGAAGACTGAAAAGGTCTGTGCATGAGCCAGCTTGCTGTTATCCCAGGCAGCCACACTGCAGAATTTCATGTACAAGCAGATTGCACCCTACCTCAAAAGCACCTTGATTTCTAGTTTCTAATACTCTGACAAGAAAGTTCCAGTGCTTCACTGTTTTTCTGAGCAGAATATATCTTCAATTCTCAACCTGAATGTATTACTGACTACTTTGTGTCCCATTTGCCTTGTGCCAAACCCACCATGAATTTATTAGGTGATTTTAACCTCCTTTTCCAGCTGCAATATTCCTGTCCATTTAAAATTCTACAGTTACCTTCCCTCCTGCAGACTCCAGTTTTGAGAATGCTATAGAAATTGCAATTCAATTTTTTTTTTTTTTCAGGTATGTTACAGCATTTTATTCTTTCTTTCTAGTTTCTTTCTCATCTGAGTTAATAGGATATGTTCAGCCTATGTTTTCAAGTTTTCTTAGAAACTTAAAGAAAAGAGAATGACAGTGGGATTACCTGCATTCACATGTCTACTGTAGGGCTATTCCTGGCATTGATCATTAAAGGAATATTCTGTTTGATTATTTTCATAACCAATAATAGCAGAATCAGATGAGCCATGTCACAAAAAGGCATAAAAGACAAATCAAGTACTGGTGGAATTCACCACTTCACAAAAAATGTTTCTTCAAAAAGTGGTTGTTTTCAATGAGAACTTGAGTGATCTCACATAGCAGCAAAGCATTTTGAAGGCAGACTAGACGTAGCCAAGATGAAATGTCTAGTTCTGCTGAGATTTTTTTTCCCCTTTTTCTTTTGTAATTTAGGTTATCCTGACCCTGTGTCCAATAGCTGTCTCAAATCTAAATGCAGTTGAAAAGTAAACTTAACTGTTGCTTTTCAGGTCTGCATGTAAGTCCCAGCTTTAAGATTTTGGTATTTTGTAACCAGACCATTTTTGGGATCACTTCAACAATGGTTTCTTTTCAAATCTTGTCTTGAATCCACTAAAAGTTGCTCAAATCTGAATCACTTTGAATTCAATGTTTCAACATAATTACACTGACTCTTCCCACCATAAAAAAAAATTCAGACTGTTAGAATAGGAACTATTATTAGTAGCATTAGTATAATTAGTGTTATTATTTAATTTCTGTGATGCAATCTGTAAGACTGTGGTACCCCCCTAAAGTCAGAGATGGACAGAAAGACAAATGCTGGAGACAGGATGAAAGAATTGTGTTAAGTGCCCTGTATAAAATAAGTTTCATATTTCCCAAAATCTCTGCAGCCATAAAAAAATAATCTTAAGAAAATAACATGGAAACAGTGAGAAAAAAAGTCAGCATTCCTTCTGACCCACACTCTGAAGTAAACCCCACAATACAAAAAAGGAAAAAGACTCAACAAAACAAAACAAAACAAAACAACAAAAAAACCCAACAAAACCAAACCAAAACAAAAAGAATATGAATGAGAAACTTTTCCTTTATACTTATTTTGTAATCAAAATATAATTATGCCTGCAGACAATTATAGAGAAATCCTGATGTCCTGGCTGATACCTTTCATAGGCTTGAAGAATTATCCTAACAAAGTGTTTAAGTTACAGCAAGAGTGAAATAATCACTGCATGTACAGAGCAACCCATGGGAAGAAGCACTGAAACAAAAACCTGCATGTAACAGCTTTGAGCAACTACCCACAAATCCAGTCCAGTGCCTTGGGGAAAGCTCATGCTGGAGTGGAACCAAGCATAAAAAATCGAGGTTACAGCCATGCACCTTGGCTTGATATGTTGCACTGTATGACAAAACATTTTTATCTCCTCAGCATATTTAGAGCTTCTGCAGTATCCATTTTATTGTCTCCATGGTGTAAATTAATGACAGGTCAAGATTTGTGCCTGCACTATGTTTTTGGGCCCTCAGGGCCAGCCAAAAATATGCAGTGAATACTATATCAGACACTTTGGAATAAATGAGCATTTATTATATAGTCATGTGAATATGTGCACATGGGTTACTGTGCAGTCTTCCTGTATTTGTGTCACAGAGTCCTCCACAGAAGGAAAGATAAGGGCTGCTGGGGATTCTTTCTTGCCTTTCATTGTGGCACACAAGCATTCAGGAATATTTCTAGACAGAAGTTATCTCTCTCAAAATGCACATTGTACAAACTGGTAGAAGTGAGGGTTCCAATCCTGCCATATAATTTCTATGTCTCTTTAAGGTGTTGAAGGCATGCTGTGGCCAACAAGAATATAGAGAAGAGCAACAGCACCTTTCAGGAAACACCCCTTCAGGGTAATAAAGTGATGTATTAGAACATATTTTAGTTTTTCTTTATCTTTATACTGTGTCTATCTTGGCATAAGAACCTGCTCTAATAAAATTGTATAAGGAATATGGCTTTATGCTTCAGGGCATTAGACTTCCATAGATTCCCTCTGGCTTGAGGGAATTTTTCTATGTCAGGCATATGTCTCATCTGTTGCCCTTTATTGAATTCCTCCTGCAGTTGCTTTTAAGAGTTTCAAAAGCCTAAAAGTACCACCTATTTTGCCCAAACCAGGAATTTTGATTTTCAGTGCTTGGCAGTCATTTTTGCCATTTATGAACACACTGTGTCTGTAAGAAGCAATGTCCCAATATTTACCCCTCACTCTGCAACTCTGCTGGTGATTTTACTTAGCATTTAACATGTGCAACCATTAGCCCATCTCTGTAAAATGAAAGTGCTAGAAAGGTTATTCTGGTAGAGACAGGTTAAAGTTAAATAAACCATCTGCACCTCTGGCATAGGTGATTTAATGCTCACTACAGTATTGCATGAGGCAGTCTGTGACTTTGACTCAGTGGATGAGTTGTTGTTCTTTAAAGTTTGACAGCAAGTTCATTTAGGAAAAAATCCTCATGTTTTACTCAGGAATTTAATGGTTTTTATTTTGTGCAGTCAAAGTGTATCTTTTCTTGTCAGCGTATTTCACTTTATGCTAACTAAAAAAAATGAATAATAAAACTTGACATTTTTCTCCAAAGCACAGCAGAATTAAAGGTCACACTTTCAAAGAACCTGTAAAACTCCTCTAACAAATTATGCAATAGTATTTAAGTGTACAAACACTTTTTTCCAAGAGTGCATAGAATGAAGAATGAAAGCAATTCTGGTACTGTGTTTCAAAATTTGGCACTGAAGTTGAATCAATGAAATTAGGATTATTTTTCATACATGTTTCAAAAACATCTATGTTAGGTACGAGTCTAGATGTTATTCTTCATGTTTTGGGTGAAAAATAACTGAAGCACTTACAAACATACAACCTTTATCATGGGAAATATGAAAAGTAGAATTTCCATTGTTAAAAACAAATGCCATAGTTATTGCTTGGTATATTAAAATAGTGTCCTGGGACTTCCACAAGGCAGGAAATTTGTTTTAGTAGGCACTATTTGTTCACACTGTCAGTCCATCACAAAGAACTCTCCAGAATGAGAGATTAAATAAAATGTGGGAAGAGAAATGGAAGGTTAGAGAATGAAATGAGGGCATGAAGTTCCACAGGTGGCCAGGCACGATAGTTTTCTTTGAACTGTCCAATAGATTTTTCTTACTGTACAGATAATGCTGTCTCCTCAGACATCTTCAGATATTTGAATAAACAAAACCCTATTGATCAGCTACTATTGAAAAATAGACTGTGGAGAGCTGTAATTGTAACTACACAGCCAAAAGCTGTTTGAGTAATGTCTAAAACACTCTGACGCCTTTGTCAACAAAAACTTATAAAAATTGCTACCTTGGCAGGTGGGCTTATGGCCATTTATATCTTGTGCTTACAGACTTGCAAAAGATAACTATTGTGAGAAACTTGCCAATGAAATAAACCTAACAAAGAGGTTTTAGAACCAACTCCTAGGCTTTATTCTGAAGGGCCCATCTACTGGGACAATAAAGAAGGATATTACTTTGCACTGATTTTCCTCAAAGTATATGGGGACTTTTGTTACACAGATTGCCTGATAGGTAGGTAGGGTGGCAGCAGGTTTTTTTCCCCCCTCCTATTCTGTTGTTGGTATTGTGAGATTTTTCTGTGATGCAATGTGGATGATATTGGAAAGACTCTGGAAGAAGGTACCTGGGGTCAACCTTGAATTTTATCGAAATTATCCTTTAATATCACCTTGTAGTTGCTCTTTTAATTTATATTTATTCACCTATCTTGTTTTTGTTTGTTCTTTTCCTAGCCCCTGTTGCAGAACCATGGGGATTGCAAAACCTTGGGAGAAAACATTGCTTTTCACCAGCAAAGAAATTCCAAAATGAAGGTGCAGAAGCTTCTGTATCAAATGCCATGTGAAAGGAAATTATGCTCCCACAGCTGGTGGATTGTGTAGGAACTATCTCTGAGACTGGTGAAACTGTTGCTACTCACAGCTGTGGGGTCAAGAAGGAACAGAACTGGGGGAAAAGGTACTCTGATTAAATATTTATATTTAATTATATTATATTTATATTGAAAATTTCTCCAAGTTATATTTGGTCACTGGCACCACTTCAAGACCCTTCTTTGTTCTTTCTTAGCCAAATTGGTGGCTATCACAAAGTCCATGTCTACAGATTCTTAAGACAGACTTAAACTCTAATGCCCTTCTCTTTCCCACTCCATTTTGAAATTTGAAAAAGTGAGGAGTTTTCAATGTATTTTTCCTTTTGATTTTTCTTTCTACTTTGTTGGATCATAGAAAGATATTGAGTGATATCTAGTTCAGGTGTCCTCAGACAACAAAAAAACCAAAACCTAGTCTTGTCCATGGTCCATTTTTCCATTTTTCCATATGACTAAACACCACAATAGATTAGAGGATGGCTCATTTTGCTGTTGCAGGGGCAGAGGTTGCCAGTCAGACTACAGGAAGCACTGAGACTTCTTCCACACTGGAGTGAGGAGCCCTTTAGCCAGTCATTTTTTCAAATTATGAGCATGCATGGAAGGGTTCTGTGTGCATCAGTCTGCTGTAAGCAGTGAGAGACATCCTGCACTGACACTTCAGGGGAGTTCTGTGCTGCAGTCAGCTGGAGGACACAAATTCAGGCATTCCTTAGAGAAAGCAGTTTGGAAGGGGTAGCTTAGTGGTTCCATTTTGCCTCTTTTTGAACCATTGTAACACTGAAAGCCATTTCATCACTATGAGGGTCCAGGAGGTACAGAAAATAGAATTGAAAGAAGTGAGAGGGGAAATTTCAAGTTATGCATTTGTGTTGTCTGCCAGTGAAGTCTGTGCACCCCTGGAAAGGGATAACTTCTTCTCTGACTGAGGCAAGAGACCAGCCCAGCCTTATTCTGCCAGCATGAAAGTGGAAGCTGTAAAATGAAGGAGGCTGGGAAAGTCAGTGAAAAAGAAATAACCTCCTAGAAGCAAGCATCTCATCCACTTGTTCTGCAAGTCCAGGAGAGCAGTAGCTGTTTTTATCACTTGGAGGCAGGGTAGAGAGGACATGAGGTCACACAAAGGACACTAGCTTTTGTTCACTGAACATGAAAATGCAGCAACTGAAGCATAAATACTTCCCATGAATCATAGTAGGAAATAAAAAATACACATGATTAGATAATGAGACTAGAAACAAAGTATTAACTGAAACCCCTGTGGGAGTCTGAAGACTGCTTTTAAACAGGCATGGGGGGATGGAGATCAAGTAATGTTAAATATATTAGGGAATCCTGTGAAATCCATCTATATGTTTGCACAGCAAATGAGCACTGGGGTCGAGTAGATTTTTGAGGTCTTTGCTTCTGTATTAGCACTGACAACCTGATTATCCTTCGATGAGGGACACCACAGTACATGGAAAAGTTGTCCTGCTGGTTCACACTGTGGAGAGGCAGCAGGAACACCACTGGACTACTGCACACTGCATTCTTAGTTTCTTGGGAGAAGATTTGGGATTCTGCTCTTTACCTAGCTTCAGGTTATCCCTTTTCAGGCCATACTGTTTAATGATGGCCTCAAAGTTACCCTTCATCTCCAAAAGTTTGTGTCCTGTGAAGGAAGCAGGGATTTGAGACCTTTACTTTCGTAGCTCAACTCTGCACCAATATTTAAAGATGGAAATACGATCCTGTCCCTGTGACCCCTGAACAGCAGAAGGCAAGTGAATAACATGAATAAATGACACAGCTGTTGGTCCTAGACAGAAAACAAAGAAGCTCAGAATGATGGCAGGATCACTGTCAAAATGAGGTGTGCTGGAAATAAGCCCACATGCTCATTTTGGTTTCAAATAGGGACACAGTAGTGCTCTTATCAGTTCATCCCTAATAATCCTTAAGTTGATGACTGAAAGATGAAATGTTACAATGATCTCAATTCACAGAAAAATTTGCTGCACAGAGAGACTATTTAAGGAAACTTATACCTTTACATGGTTGTAACTGAAGCTGTGATTTAGAGATAAACAAGTAAATATAAGGAAATGACTAAGAAAGTCATTTATTGAGATATTCTAGGTAAAGAATTCTAGGTTTCTGTTCCTTCCAGATGACAATAGATATATAAAGAGGTAGCTAAAACTAGGATGGAATCTCACATATCTTAGCAGAGAGCTTGGGAGAGAGAGAGAAAGACACTTCTGCAGGGCAGTTTCAATATCCACATAGACCATAAGGTGAGAATTATCCTCTGGTGGAAATATCACCAGGGTAGTTAAGAAGCAGGTAGTTACAAGTATGTGTTTAGAAAAAAAAAAATTTAAGAGCACATAACCTGTTGATATTTTAGTATTTTCTTGAATTAATTTACAGATGCTGAAGTGTTTTATGTGACATGTTGCTTGAAGAAACTTTTTATAACTTGAAAAATGTCTAAATATAAGGATAGAGGAAAGTTGATGCATTCAAAATATTCAATTTTTTCTTTTTTAATATGGTGAAGAGCTCTTCTTCATATGACTGTTCGAATGATAATGGGCTACCAGAGTAAAATGACACATTTATGCCAAAGATTCTCTGAGGGAAAGGAAAAAAAGTAGGAAGTTTCAATGTGCATTGAACCATGCTGAAGGAATTCAAATCTTCCTGCTGTATGACTTTACTCTCTTCTTTTTAATTAATTAAGCAATGCTTTTATAAGTACACAGTTGACTCACAAAAAAGCCTATTACAAAAATATTCTTCATTTAAAATGGATTTTATAAACCTTGTCTTGCATATACTTCACTAACTTTGTGTTGGCACTCCTATTGCAGTGAATATCCTCATAAAAAGTATTTGTTCTTTTTTTGTTGTTCCTGATAAAAAACTATTTAAAAGTAAACAGCAATAAGGTTAAGAAGAAGCTATATCTCCACTGCTAGATGGAGGAGAGTCAGTAAGAGATCTTTACTTTCCCCCTCTGCAAAAAACCTCATGTATAAAGAGGGTTAAAAAAGTAGATGGAAGATAATTAGTACAGCTTGCTCTTGAGTTCAGGGTTTGGTTCATGGGCCCTTTTCATCTGTAGCATGGTTTGTAAGTCATGGTGGAAAGGCTGCAGTGCAAAATACAAATAGATAAATGGAATTTTGAAGTTTGCTTTGAATTTCCATATACGAAAAAATAGAGACAAAATGGAAAAAAACAAATTATGGGAAATTAGGTTGACATATAATCTGAGAAAGACTTTTCTGAAAGGACACTGTAGGGATATCAGTAGGGAATACCATCCCAAATCATACAAGGAGCTTACAAGGTATTGGGGAAAAAAAGAGGTGGAAATGTGTCATCACATGAAATACAGCTTGAATTACCCTGAGGTTCTTGGAAATGTTCCTAGTTTTAGATATCACTCCTGTGATCTATCAGTTTTTGTAATACTGCTGCATAAGTTAGTTAAGAAATGTAATGAAGCAGATTTTTTTTTCCTTTTATTGTTCAATAGTAGAAAGATTAACCTGATTTTGAGAGCCTTTGTATCACTAGCCTCCATATAATGATCTCACCTATCACGTTCCCTTTATCATTGCATCACTTCTAATTAACTCCCTGCTAATGATTTGATACTTTTCATTTTGCAGTTTGAGAATATTATCAAAGATTTTCTGAAATTTACTACCATTAATTCTATTCATTTCTTAAAGTTCATCATTGACTTTTTTGAATTGCTAATGGCTTCATTAAGAGAGCACAGCCAGAGTGCTGTATTAACCTGCTAAGCATTTGTGTGATCATCAGCATAAGACCTGGAGACTTCTTATTCATTAAGGATTTCTGTTCTCTCATGTCCATGGGAAGCAGAGAAATATTATCCCTACTCCATGTAAGGAGAGGTGAAACAGTAGATTATGTAGACCATCCAAGATAATATGAAAATCAAAACCCAAAATTGTATTTTAGCTTATTGTTTAGCTGTTGACTATCATGTTGTTCAGCATTTCAAACTTGGGAAATGCTGAATTTGCAGCAAAATAACATAACACATAGATCCTGATTAAGGAATGGGAATATTCTTAATGATTTTTTCTGTACTAGATAACTTTCAGCAGAAAGGGGTTTTTTTCTGTGTCCTTCTTCTGACTGGTGAGTTGAAGCAAGATGCAAAACAAACCAGAGGAAATGCTTATTCATGAAAGGGCAGCAGACATATGGAATCCCTTGCCAAAGAATCCAATGAAATAAAAAATGCTTTGGAGGAAACTAGAGAAGCAGTTGGAGGAAGGATCTGTAATTATGCCGTGTAGAAAGCTAAATGTTTTTAATGGACAAATTTTAAAAGATTTTTCCACAAAATTTTGGATGCCTTATGTCCTGTCCTCCTTGAAGCAATCTGTTTGGACTAAGTAGGAAGTCTGATGCATCCTGGCTTCTGTCTTGCTTGGTTATTTGGTTTTGCATCTTGCTTCAAATAACTTTGACTAATAGCTCCTACTATTTTTCTTGTGTTCCAAGGCAAAATGAGTAATGAATTGTTATTCATCATCTTTATGCCTTTCAGGATTTTACAGATCTGTAGTATATTCTCCTCTGGATTATCTCTTATACAGACTAGACATCCTTAGTGACTCAGTTCATCCTCATGTGGGAGGAAACAAAGGTACAGGTCTTTGGTTGTTCTTCCCTCAATGTTTTGCAGTTCTACTATTTTTCTAGAGATTAGGGGATTATAGATGTATTCAGAGTTTAAGACAAATTTAAACAAATTATGAAATTATACAGAAACATTATTGTGTTTCCTGCTTTATTCTCTGTACCTTGAATCTGGCCTTATGATGATAGGAAATACTGAGCTGGTGTATTTGTGGATGTATTTAAATCAAAAATTCCTGCCTAGCACAATAGAAATTTACTTTCTTAGAACAGAAGAGTAGTATGCATGTGAACTAAGAGATGGGAGGATGAAGGCAGGGTCTAAATATGCACATGTAGCCTGTAAATATGAAACCAGGATTTTATTTTCTGTGAAAATGAATGACAGAAAAAACACACCAAGCATTTACTATATTGCAAGTTCAACTCTGGATTTGAATTGCTTCATTATGCTTATGGTCTTTTTAGTTGTAGCCTACAGTGGGTTTTTAAAAAGATGGATCTTCCTAGCATGCTATTTAGAATGTAGTCTCTGAAGCACTAGGTAACCTGAAAGTATCAAGGAGGCAGCATGCTTTAATACATATGACATTTATCTAAATCAGTCCCATATAACATGGCAAATAAACCCCTTCACTACAGCTGTAACATTTAGCACCTTTTCCGTGTAATTCAACTCATAGATGTCTAATTAAAGATCACTGAACCAAGTGTTTAAAAGGCAACCAATTTAATTGCTGTAATTGTATGATTTAGATGAATAATAAATGGGCTAATGATACTGTAATATTAAGTGTTCAAGTTGGTGATCAAGTCAATTAAGATATAATTGTAAAGCAGCAATCTACAAATAATGAGTGAAATCCTTCCTATTCAGAATTATGTTGATGGGAATAATATACAGTAACCTTATCACATTTTTTCACTTAATTTGATAGAAAAGAGCATATAGACAAATTTTAATCCTGCTGATCATGTAAAAATCATAGAGCCCATTTTTCTCTGTCTTTCAAACAGATATACTGACTTAGCAGTTGGAGGCAAATTATAGCAAGTGTCTTAAAAGGTCCTTATTTGGATTTTTGGGCTGACCTGTAGTAGAGAGATCTTCAGAATCTATTTAAATCTAGGATGATTGCCCCATCCAATATCTCCTCCAGAACAGCCAACAGTTGAAGTGCAAACTTCAACTATTTGTCAGAAATAGCCTTTTCCTTGCAATCTGTCAGGAACTGAAACAAATATTTGCCAAATTCAGATGAGGATGTTGAAGGGACCTGTTCATCCTACTAACACAGCAGGTGTGTGAGAGAAAGGATGTACAGCAATCACAAAAACTGGAGATACCTTGCTCACAAATCCAGACGTCAGTGATCACTCTTGAAATTTTCGAGGTCACACCTGGCATTGGCTTTCATTGCCATGAGATTGGCAATCTCATGGATGAGCAGCAAGAATTGACAGCCTGGAGAGCTCCAGGCAATCAATAATATCCCCTGAAAGATCAGGTTTGCAGGTGGCTGCTTCCATTCTCTTCCAGGTCTGTCACCTCAGCTTTTCCCACCCGAGATGAAGGTGGCTCAGGGTCAATTGTTTCTGGTTCTGATCATCTTGTTCCATTGTATTTCTATGAGTCCAAGAATTGTAGCTCTGCAGGTGGAGAAGGAGCCTGAATGACAAATAAACTACTGGTTCTAGTATCAAAAGCAGGCAGAATCATTGAAAAGAATCATTGTGTGATATTTGTTTTCCTTATTGCCAGTCACCAAGAGGAGACATGTCTGAGGGACTCTACTATTTGAAAAGAACTTCAAGGTATATTCACTTCAAGGTATATTATATCTTATATGTATAACAGGTGTGTGATCTGGACAGGAAAAATTGCACATTGAAATGAATGCTCTCACCAGTAACCTGAGAGGGGGATTGCTTTAGATTAAGCATTGACCTCTCAGTTATCTTGTGTTATATGAGATACATTCTACCGAGTTGCACTAGTACTGGACTTTTTCATATAAATTAATCCATTTGTCAATTAAAGGTATTTTAATTCTCTGAAGACTTTGCTCAAATTTGTTTGTCCTCTTCAAATAGTTTAATGTGAAGAATCAGGTTTTATAAACCAAGATTTGGAATGTGGCCTAGGAGTTTTTCCTGGAAATCTAAGCTCAAATCTTTGTTTCTGATTCATAGATGACCTTTAAAGCAAGATCTCAGTGTCACAGAAGTGCTATAGCCCCTGAATTTCCAGGTCTTTTGGAATGGATTCAAGTGCCACTCGATCCAATCCATACTCTCCTGATTTGCTGACAGATTAGGTCAAGTTTTGCTTTTCAGGTGGGTTGCAGTGATTAGTTTGTAAGTCTGCATGGTTTTACTTTTTTGGTGTTAATACTTAGGTGTTGTGCAAAGTGGAAACTCACACAAGACATTGCTATTCCATCCTCTGTCCTTTCACTTGATGGTGTGACATTGCTGTGGCAAGCCTTAATATGAGTTTCCCATTGAGAGAAAAACTGTAGGGTCTTTGTCTTGCATGGAGAATTCCTTTGTTTTTCATATCCCAGAAATGGCAGGAAGTTGCTTAGGGTAGGAAATGTTATATTTTGATTTTTGAAAAACTATGTTTTGCTTAATTCATACTTTTCTATTTCTTTGTCAGGCTACAATACATCCTGGATTAAATATTTAAGGCATGCTGGCACCCAGGTATAAGCTATGAATCAATGGAAATACAGTTTCTACAAAAGTATATTTAAAAATATTTTTATGTAAAGTATGAATTACAGAACACTAATTAAAGTAGTAATTAAAGAAGAACATAATGTAATAGTCTTTCATGCTATCTTGCTTCTTATTAGCTTTAAGTACCTTCATGTTATTCAAGGTGTCTATATTATGAGTATTTCTGAGTATGCAGTTGTTTCAGAAATTGTTACCACATCTTTATGTAGGGCTGAATAATCAAGATCACAGACCAGGGTTATTGGTAGGGCTGCATGAATTCACTTACAGACAGGAAAAACAACCTAAAAACTGCAGCACAACTAAAGAATATGCAGATTCCCCCAAGCACAGCAAACAACTGTGGTGCCAGAACCTGCTGCAAGGAAAAGTTCCTAAATCTTCCAAAGCCTAAGGAAAGAGATGTAGTAGAGCCAAATTAGCTCTGTGCTTATCTGGACTCATCAGGGGTGTCAAGAAATAAGGCTTGTCCCTGTGGATGGTGTGTTACCTGCCCTCAAAAGGCAAATCTGCTTGTCTGTAAAGAGCTCCAGTATCTCTGTGTCTTGGCAGGTTAACATAATCCAAACTGCCAGTCCAGGTTCTGCCCTAGAACTGGTTCCACTGAGCTTGATAATAAATTGAGTCAGGTGTTATCTTTTACAAGAGAAATCTTTTCCCTTCACTGTTCCTTGTTGTGGAACGAACAACTGTAAAATAAATGCTCATAAGCACCCTGAAACTTTTCCTATAGACAACCAATAGATCTTAGTAATAAGTTTGTATGCTGCATAAGCAATTTTCCATCCCATCAAATTAGCATAATTTTTAATTGAATCCTATAATTTTCCTTTTTTTTTTGTTTTTTACTAATGCAGCTAAACTATAATTACATTATATTCTCTCTCATAAAGCATGATAAAAGAATACTAATCAGACAGTAATGAAGAATGATGCAGAATTATTACC
Source organism: Oenanthe melanoleuca (assembly GCF_029582105.1). Lineage (NCBI taxonomy): Eukaryota > Metazoa > Chordata > Aves > Passeriformes > Muscicapidae > Oenanthe > Oenanthe melanoleuca. Next base: position 35,328,138 of record NC_079333.1, on the reverse strand, counting down.
TGGAGAATGGATGGAGGATATTAATTTTTTTCCTGAGTTGGAAGCCCTGATTTTGTCCATTCCTTCTGTGGTTTTTTGCTTATTCCTGCTACTATCCTCCCAATATACTCTCTTTAAATTAACAAAGAGTTGTCACCTCAGAGGTATTTAATTCCAGATCTGGATCACAAGACAAGTTGCTGCAGATTGCTGACTACAGTGCCAAGGGATATATAAGAATATGTTTGAGGTTAGGCAAGTTCATAAGCATTTTCTGTATAAGGGCAAAATACAACACTTATCACACATCAATATTGTGACTTAAATGAATCCTAAGGAAAAGTGCTTGTTTTCAGGCTGTCATTACAGCATCTCCTCACAAATGTTCTCTCCTGCTGTAAAATCAGCAGGAGTATCTGGATATTGTTTACCTTACTGAATTTGTCCATTGTTTGCTCTTTGTCAGTAGCACACACTCTAAAATATTTCCACTGCCAATGACTCTAGTATGTGGCCTTCTTTTTGGAAAGGCCTCTCTCTCTATTTTGATGACTTTTTCCATGCCTATAAGACTTATGTTTTCTTTGCAGGCAAAGTCTCTCAAGTATATGCATTTGCTCTTCTGCCACTGCAACAGGTTTTCATTGACCCCTCTTACTTTTACTGCATTGAAGCAAAGGTCATGTTCTACCCAGACCATATATTCTTTTATCTTCTTTTCCTGTCATTTAATTTTCACTGTTGTAGAAAACAAAATCTCCTTTTGTTTATAATTTTCAAATTCTTTCCTTCATCTTTCCCTCTTTTATTATCTCTTACCATTGTGACAGGTAGCATCAGCTGATTTTTCTCCCATCTCAAACTATGTAAGATACTATTCCTTATCCTCAACAAATTACATTTCCCAATTTTCTAGATCTCACTGTCACCAAACTTGTGTTCAGATAAGAGAAACACCACACGTAATTCTACATAGCCCCTGTAAATTTTCCCCTTCCATATTCCTCTAGAAATGATCTATATTCTTCAGTCTGTAAACCCTCTGTAACCTTTCACATCTTTCTATGGCTTTGTTTCTGTGGCCTAAAGATCCAAGGCTGGGGTCTGATGTGGCACAGCTGTGCAATTTTGGCTCAGACTTCAGAGGAAATAGCTAAACTGTGAAAAGGAACTGTGAGAAAGGCTCTACAGCTGACCCATGGACAACAACAAAGTTAAATTAGAGACAGAAATTGTTGAGATGAAGATTGCAGAATTCAAGACAGAAAACATCAACATTGCAAAATGTGAGATCCTAAAGCAAAACACAAGGAGCTGACAAAGCTGATAGAAGATGGAAACTCAGCAACGTGGGAAAATACAATCCAGTGAGAAGTAGAGGCTACCCCTTCTCCTGATTCATGCCTCCCTGACCATCAAAAAGTAACTTACTAGGATGAACCAAAGCTTAGGCTAGGAGCTCCTTACATTTTAGCTTTTGTTAGTGTGTTAGCCAAGAAATAACTGCTTCATTACTAAAGTTTTATGTATTATGCCATGGTTTATCCCTAGTAGGGAGCTCAGCCCCACACAGCCACTTGCTCACTACCCTCTCTGCCCCCAGTGGGATGTGGGAGAGAATCAGAAGCATAAAAATGAGAAAACTTGTGGAGTTTCATCCAACAGTTTAAAAATGAACGGTAACAGCTGCACACACAAGCAAAGCAAAAGTGAGGAATTAATTCACTACTTTCCATCAGCAGGCAGGTTTTCAGCCATCCAAGAAAGCAGGGCTGCATCCTGCAGAATGATTACTTGGGACATACCCTTTATCTCAGCTAGTCATTTTAGGCTTGCTTTATGAAAAAGTATGGACACTTGTGTGGAGTAATACACATCACACTAGAGCTGAAATTATTGAAATTACTTAAATGACTCAGTCTGGATATGCTTATTTCTTGTCATTGGCTGTGAAAAATAGATGTAGCTTTCAAATTCACATTTGGGTGTCTAAATTATCTGAAGTGAGCTCAGATAATGCCAGTGCCTTGTGTACTGAGATCCCTATATGATTCTTTCATTTATTCTCATTCTTTCCTCTGTCAGTATCTACCTTTTGTCTTTTATTAGATGCCATTTCTTTGTTAATAAGAGGAGTCTTAAAATTTAAGTAGTCAGTAGTGTTTCAAGATACTTGCTGCTGGCAGAGGAAGTAAAAATCTGGATGATCCTTACATTATCTTCTAAAAAAAATTCTTAATATAGAACAGTGAAGGGGCCTGAAATTTGGTATGTTATGTAAAGCATCCAGCGCAATGGAACATTCATACATGATGAAAGCCTCTGGCTTTTATCACAAGAGAAGTAATAAATCATCCCTGAATCTTGATCAAATCATATCTTCACTTTTTTGCCTATTTAAATGTCACTTGCAGATTAAATTGGATCATGGGGGGATTTTTTTGTTCTTTCTCTTTCTGCTTTCTCTAAACTTTTTGTAATGTTATTTTAAAGCAATAACCAACTGTTGAATAATATGCAACATTTGGATTTCCATCAGAGAATGTGAATTCTACTTACAGGCCTTCAAAAGAAATGAAGATATAGAAAGTTTAGAGAAGAAGAAGTGAATAAATGAATATTATTTAAGTGCAGTTCCCTGACTGTCTAAGGAATAGCCCAGGGAAGCATTTTTGTCAATATAAAAGAAAATCAGAGATGTTTGTTTCCATATCCATAAACATGGTTGTTTACACATTGAAGAGCCTTTGATAACACGTGAGATCACATTATTAAAGGCATTTTTTAACAAGGGAGATTGCTATGGCAATACATAGCAGAATATGATAGCATTACAGTCAATAATGATGGGATTAAAGGTCACATACACACTTCAATGTTAGTGATGGGACTGCAAGTTCATCCAACTTCAGTGAATGGAAAAAATTATGATGCAAGTAAGGGCCTTGATTTCCAAAGGCAGATGAGGACAAATGCATTGTTTGAATAGCCTGAGGAGCAGCTGAGTTCAGAAGTCAGGTGTAGAAATACTCAAGAATCTCTTTGTGATGGAGGTTCTCCACACAGTCATGGCCCCAAACACGGCAGAGTTAGGTTTGCTAGAACGTGAGCTTCAGCACGTGTGTTATTATGGACAGAATAGATATCTCTGAGGGAAGATGATCCAGTAACATGGGACTTTTCCTAGATTTCCTTGTATATCCATATTACCACTCATCATAAAAATTGCTAAACTGTCTTACTTCTGTGGCCTAAATCCATGTTTGACATTTGTCTGAGACAAATTGGGGTGCAAATATAAGGGGTTATCTAGAGAAATAGAAAACTTGTTTGTATATTCTGATTTTTTGAAAATCTAACATCTGTTTATCTGTTAAGATGAACAAATAGGAAGAATTTTAGGAATCATATAACCCTAATTTGATTTGTATCTTTGATATAGACTTTCAAGACAAAGCTAATATATGCAAGTACTCTGCACTTTCAGTAAGAATTTGATGCATTGATCCACAGGAAATAATTTTAGCCAAAAGAAATATAGAATTTGCTAACTAGAATAAAGGCAAATATTTACTTGAACAGAAGAGACTAAAGAATTGATAAACAAGGACTTAGCAAGTGAATATAATTAAAAAATTGTTTTATTAGGCTCAATGTGGCAAAAAGCAACAAAGTCAAAAAGCAACAGGTTTATCAATAAGAAACCTTATTGATAATAAGAAATGGCCATGGAAGATGTCAAGCTCCATATTTGTGTTCAGAAAGAAGGTAGTATATAATACATCCATATGTCATGTTGAGAGAAGAAAAAACCAAACAGGGCAGAGGTTGCAAGAGGAATTCTTGAGAATGTGGGACTGTGTGATTTGAACTGGCAATTTGAGCACAAAAGTTTCAAACACATGTATGATTTCAAAGAAAAATGAAGAGCTTTTGCAAGTAGATAACTAGAAATCCTATGAAGATACTTTTTTCTTTTCCTCCCACAATAATTTTCTCTCCATAAATGAATACTTTTAATTGTTTTAGAACCCTTAATTTATCCTTACTGTCTTTAATATAAAATTAAACAGTAATCATCCTTAATACCATCAATATTCTCACATGGGGTGTTTTCCAATAAAATCCCAGCTGGATCAGGAATCTGAAGAAGGTGTGTAGCTTTACTTGAAAGTCTCATTCTACATTTTATTGGAAAAAAAAATCAATACAGATAGTATGCACAGATAAATATCATTAAGAACAGTTCTGCTCCTTTATTCTGGGAGATAGCCAAAGTCCTAGGGGAGCTATTATCTCTTGCCTGTGGGAAAGAAAAGGTGAAGAGTCTGCTAGAACTTAAGGATAAAAGAACCTGAGTCTTGACTCTAAAACAAATTTGCAGTTCCTGTTGTCAAGTTCAATATAAAAATAAATAGTTCCCATTGAAAAAAAAAGTAAAAAAACCCAAAACCCAAATAACAGTATTTTTCCTAGGAATAATTTCTTTCTTTTAACAAATTACTGATCCAGAAATGTTAGATACACTGGGTAAAGGCAGAAAACTGACCAACAGTACACTTGATTAAGAAAAGATTGAGATACAAAGACACATCTTTATTTGAGTTATTTATCAAAGAGTCTATATAGTTATGCCTTTATAATTGTTTAGGTATATAATTTGAAATGCTCTCTTTCTGAGGGAATGCTTGAATTAGCATAGAAAAGCCATCTGGTTAAAGGAAAGAATTTATTTTGCCAATCCAAACTGGAAAAAAAAATCATGTTTTGAAGCTGACCTACTGGTGATTAACTTAGCTGACATCTTTTATTCTGGCTTTTTGTTCTAATTGCTCTATTTTATTGAACAATTTAATTACAAGTGGTTATCTCATCAAATATGAGTGCTTTCAAAAGTAAAGCTCTAAAGATCTGAATTATATCTCATAAGTCCAGCAAATATAGCTGAAAATTTGGGTTTTTCCACTCTTTTCTCTGAACCAAATAGAAACACAGAAGTGTCTAATGGAAGGGACCTTAGAGACCATAATTTTATGAACCCCCTGCCGTGGGCAGAGACACCTTCCACTAAACCAGGTTGCTCAAACCACCACCAATGTGTCCTTGAATGTGTCCAGGAATGGGGCATGCACATGCTTTTTCTCCAGGTTGAACAACCCCAACTCTTTCAGCCAGATCTTCACAGGAGAGGTGATCCAGTCCTCTGATCACCACAATAGATGACTGATAGATTTGGAGATCTTGAATAGTTAGTTATGAGCCAGGTGTCCTAAGGAGGATAGTACCATATTGATCCAACTCTACAACAAATTCACAATTTAAAATTCAAATTTTCAGATTTCAAATCTTGCACTACTAGTAGAACACAGCAGAACAGTTTAAGTGCCAAGACTTTTGAGGGATTACAAAAGGATTTGAAGTATAACAACAAGATTATCTCAAAATCAGCCTCTCCTTTCATGGTAGGAGGGCAGAGAGGCTAAAAATATGTTCTTTAACATGAGTAGTGTCAGTACTCAGCAATCTGGAAATCCATTGGCATGAGGTATTTTCATGAAAAAAAAGATTCTCTTAACACAATGCTTATTTAAATTAATCTCTAGAAACTTTCCTAATGCATCCATTTTTGAGGTGATAAACCTTGCAAATTGGTCTCTCAGCAGTTTGGCATGGCCTGATAAAGGCAGTATGGGACTTCTGCAGACTTTTTTCCTGCACACAGTGTTAGCAAGGAAATGTGGTCTAGATTATTGCACAAACACTAATGCACTTATAAAAAACACAGTAAATATCTTTATGATGATGACTGGAACAGAGTGTATAGTGGGAGGGATGGGATTTGAGCACTTTCAGGTACAGTTCCAAATATTTTGTCTATAATGATGTGTTGTATCCTGCTATTGTTTTATATGCTGCTTAAACATTGTGTTATACTCCTATAACAGTCACAGAATTTCTGAACTAGCAAAACAGTGATTTTTTTTCATCACTAAAACGCTTCACATCAGTATCAACCTGAAGTGTTTCTTTTCTGCTGGGGACTGAGGTGCACTTCCTTGTGGTTGCTGCATCCCCACAAAAGGCAATCATTGCTACCATCCTTGACTTAGTCCATGGGGTTTTAATGTATGAATGATTAAAGCCATAAAAAATGATTGCTACTTTTAAAGCAATAATGTTGGCTCAAGTGCAATCTCCAGCTCAGTGAATTCCTAAACTGCTGAAAGATGTGAAGGTATCACCATGGGGACAATGATTCTATACCTGCCACTTTCTTGGATTCCTTCTGTGCCATTTTTCCTTTTATGCCATTGATCTTCACTTGATTTCTGGCAGCAATGTCTTTGCTATAGTGAAAGCAAGTTGGGAGAAGGAAGAGAAAGAGTGTAAAGAAAATAATGTAATTGAGGTTCATTTTTGAATGGCTGTCCTCCTTGGCACAATCTGGGAAATACAGAACCAGGTGAGGTTATTTTGGGGTATTCTGTATGAGTATGAGGGATCAGTGTAATGGTTCTTAACATGTTAAAATTCTTCTCACTCTCCTATCTTGATTTGAGCTTCCCATGCACACTAAAATTGTTGGCAGAGAAACCAAGAACGCAATAGTCTTGAGCCATCATCTGGGGAATAAAGCTGCTTCCAAGTTAAATTTCTGCCACCAAATACCTTTGTCAGAAGTCAGACCATGGCCTGATTCTTTTGTGGCCTGATTCTCACTTTTCTTGTACTCCTTTCAGCTTCCATTCAGCATCTGACTTGATGAGAAATAATTCCTTTCTATTCTGCCCTTGCACCCTTTTTTATCTGTTCGACTTGGCTAAAAGCACAGTACAAGGAAGATATTTTTGTCCTTTCTATCAGTAAGCTGAATTGATAGAGATTTCTGTAAATAATTAAAGGATGATAATTACAGAGCATAAATGTATGAATATTTCAGGATTTTGACAATAGTTGACAAATGCAAGAACATGCAGCACAAGGAACTGTCTGTGTGGGTCATTTATGTCCTCTGATGTCTCTAAAATAATAAATTTTTCAGATTTGAGCATCATTTTTCCATTATATTTTTTGAGATCAGTAGTGACCCTAAAAAACCAAGATATTCTGGTGAAATATCCAAGCTCAAATCCAAGTGTATGAGTACTTGTGTCTACAAGAGAGACCTATTCAGTCTTTTGATGAAATATTTTCAGGATGGGTCCCCAAGGTACAGATAGATCTGTTAGAAATGGAAATTCTCAAGGAGAATTGATTAATATTCTTAATCACTCATGGTTAAAAAAAAATAAAAAATCTCTATTTGCTGAGAACTGGAATTTAATTCTAGTGCATAATGATCATATAACAGACTCTCTGCTGTGACAATAACTCTTTACTGTATTATATATATATATATATGTATTTGCCAATGACCTTTTGGGCAGTCAACTGCAAGAACTGACTTCTAGCTAATCCAGAAGAGCTTGTAAGGCCACATGAAAAGCTTTCTCCTCATTTTTAATATTCAGAGTGAATAACCTGAGTCTTAGCAGAATGCAACCAGACCTGGACACTGGAATTTTTCAGTCATCTCTCTCTCATTGCTTGCAGCATACTTCCTCAGCTGTCCAAATGAAAGCTGCATATAGGAAGAGCTCACTGCATGTGTGATTCTGGTTTGGATGTGTGTCTTCACAACACAAAAAAAGGACAAGAACTTATTCATAACCAAAACTCTGCATGAGTTAAGCAGATTTCCAAAACTGAGTCACTATGTTTTTAGAATTGGGTTCATTGTCTCTCATGGCTTGGTAGACACATGATGGCCAGGTGTCTTCATAAAATGAAACATTAACATTTTTAAGTGGAGAAAAAGACATTACAGAGTAATAAGGATAAGAAATGTTCTTATCCTATTTTTGTATTCAGGTGGCTGAATCTGGCATTTATGGAATTCAAGAGAATTTGTGCATGGTTGGACCTCAATTATTCATTGGCTGAGAATTAATATTTATTAAAAGGCTTATTGATTAAATAAATTAACTTGCATACTGTTAACAAACCCTTAAGGCAGCTAGGAACGACAGAGGATGGGGAAGACAACCCACAGCCAAGTGAAGAAATAGGAAATCAGGTTGGCAAGCAAAGAGCACAGAAGAGACACTGCAAAAAATACAAAACAGGACCCCCAAGAGTATTTACACAAAGAGCCACAACTGTGAACTTGAAGGGAGTATACTGGCATTTTCTAAGTCCTCTTCCCTTTTTCATTGTCCTGAAGAGAGGATAAGTAAAGAGGAGTTGCTTGATTTTCAAGGATCACTTCCTCCAAACTCAAGAATGGAGCCTCCTGATGTGCAGGAAGAGAAGTAAAAGTGGTAAAAGTACTCTCGATGGTGGATTAAAGAACATGGAGCCAGACCTTTTAGTGGCAATCAGTGGGAACAAACTGAAATATAAGGAAGTCCACTTGAAAAATATTATTTATTTATTTATTTATTTATTACTGTAAACTTATACATATTCCCAGGAGATGTTTCAGACTCTCCCTCCTTGAGGTATACAAAACCCTAGTGGATGTTTGCCAGCCTTCTCTCTCTGACCCAGCTCTGAGCAAGGGTTTGGACCAAATTCTGCAATTCTGTGATCTTGTTCCTGCCCAGGCAGGAGCTCTGACCAGCTGCATCTGCTCTGTTACAGCTAATAGAGCTTCCAACTGTTTCATCTGAGCCCCACACTTCCAGCAATAGCACCTGTTCTTTGGTTATTTCTCATCTTAAGCAGCAGCTCATGTAGCATCTGGCATTGGTTAAGGACCTTGTTGCTCAAAGGAGAATTCTTAGTTCTTACTTTCCCCAATGACCTTTATAGCCCAGTACTGCAAGCCTCCTTTAGGTTAAAGAGAACACTTACTGAGGCACATTTAGACATAATTAATTGCTCCCAATTTTAATATATATAAAAGATATTAAATTTCCTCATTTTTTTATGACTTGCTCCTTTTTGAAAAGCGATGCCTGAAATATTATCAAATAAAAAATTTAAACAGAACAGATTTTGCACCTGGCTCCATTTCCCTTAGTTATTGAGACACTAAAAAAGAAAATCACAACTTTTCCTTTGTTTTCCTTCCTCTGCTTTTCACTGTTATGTTTAGCTATTTGCCTTGCACAACTACAGTTCTTTCCCCTGTTCATGGCAGCAGTTTTTAAAGCTACAAAGTATAACTCACAGTTCAGTGTATTTGAATCCTAAATATTATATAAACACTATTTTGCACTGTTTTATTGCATCAGGAGAGAAAAGTATTTTTGAAAGCATTTTTCATCCATTTTGTTCTAAAACTGCTACAGTGCTCTCTGTGGAAAGGGAAGCTGGGTCATGCAATGCAGAAGCTGTGATGCTTTCTGGGATTCCAACATGAGAGGCTGTGCTGAAAAGGGGATGCTGATAATAGATCATGTGTAGTGCAATCAGACATAATTAGCTCTGCCTAGGGATCACACAATTTTACAGGGGAGGTAAAGCAAACCCTAGATATCAGGGGTGCAAAGGTGATTAAAAACTTCCCCTGCTTTGAGCAGTTTGAGACCAGCAATATGGTTTTGCATTATGCTTCATGTGAGCCCACTGTGCTGCTGATCAGGGAGTGCTCTTCACACATACTTTTCCCACCTCCTCTCCTAATTTGCAGACAGGATTATGCTTCAACTGCTATCCTGCTTCACTTCATGGATTATACTGCTGCAAGTGAGGCAAACATGTAGAATAATTCCTCTGGTGTTCCCAACACCCTGCATTCACCAGGCAGCCAAGGAAGTGCCAGCCCAAAGGGAAGTCAGGTCTGTGTGACTGAGTGGCAGGAAAAATCCCTTTTTGGCATGTCTGCCTTAGATCTATTCAAGAAAAGTTTGAAGGACTTGATCTTCTCCATGACTGTATGTCCTGAGATCCTACATGGCCTGGGATCTGCTCTAAGCTGAGAAAAGCCAGGACAAGTTTTATCACTCAGTCTGGAGAGCATAGAAATGGTACAGTGCACTAAGATGTTCTCTGGGTTAAAGGAGGCAATTTTGCTGTTTGTAGAGCAGCAAACATCACATTTCCATGTGGGAAGTTACTCAGGTAACAGGGCTGGCAGGGGTAGATGTGGGAGAGATGTGTGATTTGTGCAGCACCAGCCAAAACCCTTGTAGCAGTAGCACTCACTATATTCATGATGATCTTGCTTCACACGTTCTGTTGACTTGACCTGTCATTCTGTGATGGATGCTCTCAGCTGATAGAGCTGAGATATATTCCCCATGGGAATAATCCCCATGGGATAATATTATTCCCAAATGATGTTGTGTCATTTGCACAGTGCTGAAGCAGTCTCAGCTTTCCCTGACCAGTAAATCAGGCTGTCTGATGACCCAGTGAGAAAGGATTGCCCCCTCCACTATGTTTCTTAGATGTCTGGGGTTTTGAATATAAAACCCGGTATATCTTATCTAAATATTGGTATAATATAAAATTTTATTTTCTATTTCTTTTTCTGAATAGTAATACAGTGGGGGGTGTCTAAAGACCAGTGGCTACTGCTATTCTGACTATGATGATGGCATTTTTGGGAGATATAATGGGAGAACTGGATTGTATCAATCTGGTCACTGAGCAGAATAATAAAGAATTCACCTCCCATACAGTCTGTCTTTAAATAGCAGATAAATAAATATCTATGCCTGATTGGGTCTTCAGAACATGTTTAGAAATAGCTTTTTGCTCTTACTGAACAGAGAAGGACGATCTCCAGCATATAAAGAAAATAACTGGAATGGCTTTGTCCTTGTCTTCTTCCCTCTTTCCATGTTCTCCAAGGGCGTTAGTCTTTTCTGGAAGATTCCTGAGAAGACCAAAGTCTTATGTACTAGACACTGAACTAGAACCCATGCAATTTTAAATTATTTAGCAATTCTACTAAAGACATCCTGAATTTTCTGTACCTGAAGTCTTTAAATAGGAGGTAGAATAATGAGCCTTATGCCTGTTTGATTATTTTTTTTTAAATGAAAAGCAAGTCTGGCTTCAAGACAAAATATTTTCCCAGTCTACAAATGACCTTGTCTTTCACAGGGCTCAGTTTCTGTTTGCTCACCACTTTATCTTTTTTTTTCCACTGAAGTTCTGCAATGGTAGCAGTTTTCCTCTGAATCTCATGGCAAGATAGCAGTTTATTCAGCATGCTAAGCAGGAAACATGGTTCTCTCATTAAGCCTTTTTCTGGCCAGCAAGGAAACTGAATGTGTATCTGTCATTGCAAGGTAAAATAGGAACCATTGATTCCTGGTGCCTGGCAGGGATTATTTTGTGCCATGTAACATGAAGATGAATCTTCCCTTGCAACATTAATCCTACCAAAGGGTGTGTGATGGAATGCTTGGAAAGAACCAACTGGGGAAAATATATGTAGTTAAGTGTTGATAGAAAAGGCCTAGAAACTAATGTAGTTAAAGGGAATTTGTTACATGCCCTTTTCCAACCCAACTATATTTTAGTTTTTATTTTCAAATAGTTTCTTGTATCAAGCATCACTTGGCTAGCATTCTTCAGGATTTCTTTTACCTTCTATTAAGTTCCTCCTGTAATTCTGTCATCATCCCTGCCTTACCTTTTGGCCCATCTTTATAGTCTGATATCAAAGGTTGGTCAAATCCCATCTTAGGGTGGAGTATTGAAAATATTTTGGAGAAATTTTATGGGAATTGAACTTTCCCAGCCCGTACAATTATGTAAGCAAATAAATCTTCAGGACTGAGGCCAAACTACAAGAAGATCCAGAGTTTCCAGTACAAATCCAAGTGCACTTTTTTAAAGCAAAAGTAAGGATTTAACAGAATATGTGAAATTCAGATGCCTAGGAAAGAATAACAACCAGACACAAGGAACTCTTGCCTTGGAATAAGGATTGTTTGTAGGAATTAGAAATGCATAAAAACAATATGGATATGGCTTTCTTACAGAAAATTATTACTTAAAAATGATTGTTAAAAACTTTTATTTTCAAATAAAATTTGATTTTGGAGGAACGAATAATAAATTCTTGTAGAATTAATTTTATTTTATTAATTTATTTTAGAGAAAGAACTATTTTGAAAAACAAAGGAGTATGTGGGAAAAATAATTTTTGGAAGAAAACTGTTTATCATCTATCATAATAAAAATGGTTTTACTGGGAAAAGACAAACATGTATAATTGGGAACTGTTGAAGTTAGCAGTTCAATGTTGTTATATATATCATTGGTGGGGTTAAGGCTATTATTTAGCATTCTAAACTACATTTTAAGGATTTCATATCCTTATGCCATGCTGTTGAGAAGCATTGTTATGGTATTGAAGCTTACTTAAGGCTTTCATATTCTTTTGTCCTCGTGTGCCATTTGACTGTGTTTCAGACCTGCTGCTGAACAAAGACACTGCAGACAGGCAAGGAAGGAACTGTTACAGCTATTGATGAGGCTGTGCTGTGATATATAAAGCTGTGGTGTCCTACACAATATACTGGGGTGTGATGGCAGACAGATAAGCTGAGAGAGCTAATTAAATGACTTTTTATCTCTATCAGAATAAAAAATATTGTCAGGCTTTTGAAATGAGAAGTTACTGTCTATTATCTGAATTTCCTGCAGTTTTGTGGAGAGTTGCAATATGCCTCTGCTTAGCATGTCATCAACTTGTCTTAACCAAATTGAAGCTTAACCCTTGAAATAGGGGAAGGGTTGTTCATTGAATGTGAAACAAAGATTTACTATAGAGAAGTAGTACCACAGTGATTCTGTTTGTGTGAGCACTCAGGTGTCAAGCAACAATGGGGAAAAGAGAGAAGGATCCTGAAAGTGAAAATACTGTATAAAGGAAAGAAAAAAAAACCAGTTAAAAAAGAGGCAAAGTGAACAGTCTAAAAAATTCCATCTCTGAAGCAAAAAATTAGCAAACAGGATCTAAACCCTGCTTTTTTATTTTCTCTTGTGCCTAACACATATGAAATGGAGGAGATTGACAGCTTTGAAAATTAAAGCTTACTGTTTAGGATAATAATTTTCAAATTGGATCTCTTTATATAACAGCCCTTTCTTCCAGAATTATTGTGAAGTGCTTTAATAGAGCAAAGGCAGGCACTGCAGCTGGGGAAACCTGGAGTGGAGCAGTAGCAGCTAGCTCAGTATAGTCCAAAAAAGCATTTATCTTCATACTATAAAATATCACTTCAAACTCAGTTGTCATTTCCTCCAGTTTCCCCATGATTTTCTGGACTTACACTACTGTAATAGAGGTCCAGATTTCAGCAGTCCACTTATTTCATGTCAGAAGGCCAAAGGGATGGGATCAAGATTGAAGACTGAAGATGCAGTCTTGTATTACTCATATTTCTCTGCAAGACATTAAGTACAGTGAGCTTGCTGGGAAAATAATCCCCATCTGTGTTCAGAAACACAAGAAAGTCCTTCTTCTCTTCTTGGTGAAGTCTTTAGCTCCAAGTTTAGGCAGGGGGAAAAGGGAAGCCCACCTATGGCATCTGCTACAGAGCTGCAGGAAACCTTCACACTTGGGAAAGTGAGAATTGTCATGTCAAACAGAACATTCCAAGATTGCAGGAAGTAAGTCTCCCCATCCCAAATGGCCTCTGACCTGCTCCCAGGACAGCACAGTATCTGAAGCCTGTTATGCACTGAGGTGAAAGAGGAGGGGAGTGAATCTCCATCCATCACAGACAGGGATGTTTATTGGAAGGGAAGAGTTATGAATTTAGGCATAATATTGTTTTAATTGTAAGGAACATTCCTACAATCCAGACAAACCACAAGTGACATGTGAATCAGCTCCTCAGTCCTGTGAATGTGAAATCTGTGGCTGCACCCGTTCTCTCCCCTCCAGCCCTGCTGAGTGCAAACACTGGGCATGGAGAGTAGGTGGTTGTGTTTCCAAAGAAAGCACCAAAATTTCCAGTGACTGTAGAACAGATCCAGACTCACTGGAACACACACTTCTTTTGGCAAGAGGTCCTAATGTGTTTTGGGTGGGCTACAGGGTCTAAGCAGTGTACACATGTGGACCTGGCACTGCCACAGCATTTAGGAAATCTTACTTCCATTCCTTCTTTCACTTCAAGGCTGTCGTGTGTGACCTTGAAGGCTTTGTTTTGTCTTGGTCCAGCTTGTCCCTTCAGGAGGAAAGCTCAGCTGGTTTGTGAAAACCTCTCATGCAATTTGGCCATACCCCTGATTTCAGAGAGCCAATATTCCTGTCATTGGTAACAGGCTCAGGTCAGACTGTTTTTTGTTCAAAAGACAAATGCCTGAACCCCACTTAAACAGAGGCTCTCTGTGCTGGCTGTCTGCTCTCTGTATTCCACTGGGTGTTCTTTATCCTTCAGAAAGAAAGAAAACAATCCATACATGCCAGAAAGACAAATGCAAAAGCAAAACACTTCTATTTGCTTGGGTTAAATGCATAGATCTTGAATTGTTTTGGTCCATTTAAACATTACAATACCAAAACCAGCAATCAGCTCCTCTGGATAATTTTAGAAACTGTCTTTCCTAAAGCCAGCAGTGGTATAGTAGCATGAGTGTAATGAACAGTGACAAATTATTTGTGCTATTTCCAAGGGAAACTGTTGGCATTAACTTGATGCAGAGTCTTTGTTACCTTATGAATAAGAAGTGCAGTTAATATATTATACTCCATGTGTCTTCCAACCCTACCAAGAAAATAATTACACTTTATGGAAAGTTAAATAGGCAGCAAACTAAGCAGTATGAAAACCACATACAGTAAAACTCCATTGGCTGCAAACACTGAACAGTTGTTTTGTCCTTCTACTTTGGAGAACTTCATAATTATACATTTAGTGCTACTGAGGGATCCACTGTGCAATTACACAGCCCAGCAATAATGGCACCAGTTACTGTGCAAATACAGGGAGCCACAGGAGATTAAAACAAATGCATCAGCAGCAATATGTAGGAACAAGATGAGAACAAGGAGTGGGTCCAGGTGTTACTCTGGTAGAGAGTTTATGGAGGTTTTTTCAATTAAGACAAGAGCATTAGGGAGTGTTTTTTTCCTCCAACATGGCATGGCTTTGACCCAAAGGCCCCAAAGGGAGTGGGTCTGGTTCAGAAGGAGCCATGGCATCAGCTGACAAGGGGACACAGTGCCAGGGCTATTCAGCTGCACTATTCAGCCTGTTTCCTGCTCACAGGGGACTGGGAAGAGATCTGAAGGAGGTCTGAGTCCTGAAGGGACTGGAATGGAGTTGGTGCCTTAAACCACACCTATTAGAGCATGAAGAGAGTTCCCACTTCCAAATTATCTAAGCATCTTGCAGTCATTATTAAATCCATTGTCACAATGCCTTTGTGAGACAAACTGACTTAGATATTTCACTTAACCTTTAATTGTGCTAATCTTTGAGCAGAAACTCCTGTTTTTCATTGGAGGGAGACATAAGCCCTTTTGAATGGGCATCCCAACTCTTAGAAGAGCTGTGTGAGGAGTAGCTGAAGCTACACTGTGGGAACTGATGAGTAAAGGAGAATTGTTTGTGGAGAGCAATGGAGAGTTTCTCAGTACTGAGCCACAGAACAGCTCCTAAACCTTCCCAAGCCTAGACCAGCCTTCCCAGGGTGTAGGTGGGTGTCCAACTGTACATCTACAATGACCCTGCTCTTTGCAGATTTCTAGAGATAGATAAATTCTTATGGAGCTTAGCTACAATTTGCTGCCAGACCACAGACTACTGCATGCAGACTGCATGATCTCAGCTTGTCAAGACTGGAAGATGTCATGGGTTTTATTTTATTTCATTTCACAGTGTCTGTATTTCCAGTGTATTTATTTTATTTCATTTCACAGTGTATTTCCTGGACTTCTACACTAAATCAACAGTCCATGTAGTCTGATGAGAAAATGAACTTCTAGGCTCTTGTCCAGCTGAGGTGAGCCTTCCAACATCTTTTGTCTACTAGGGAGTACCAAAATTACCAAGCATAAAACTGTTTCCCAGTCATCAGAGATTCCATCCATTTTGCTGAAATTGTGAAATTGTGCTGAAGTAAAAAAAAAAAATTCTGGAGGATGGGAGCCCAGTGGAAGAAGTAGGAAATGTGGCTCAGTAGCTCTGGGGTTACTTCACAGACTTAGGAGGTGGGAAGCTGGGGCCATTTCTAGAACAAGTGGCTTTCTCCTTTGCTCCCTGTATTTTTCTTGCCCTGAATTTCTTCCTTGCCAAACAGAAGAGATATTTAATCCTTTCATAGAACCCCCTTGGTTCAAGTAGTCTCTTGGCAGTTGTGGCTTGGACCAGGACATCTCTTACAGCTTCCCTAAAGGGCTGCCTTCTTAAGCAATTTCTGATTCCTGTGTCATCTCCTTTACCACCAGTCAAAGATTTTTCTTCTCATATAAGACCTTGAAAAACCCTTTCTGCCTCTTGTAGAGTAACTACCTCCTGAAAAACTGCCATTCCAATTTGAAAATAGCATAGGAAGGAAAAAGACAGATTTTTGCCTGTTTCCTACATCTGTATAATTTAATATTTCTCAAAAAGACTTCTTTCCATTTTCCACATAATTTTTGCAAACTTCTTCCTCTGCCTGGTCTGTCATCTTATCTTTTTGCTTTTTCTATTACATGGCAATGCTTCCTCTCTTTCTGATCTCTTAGACCATCCTCCCTTTACAGTCTAGATTTGCCTCATGATTATGTTGAATACAATTTCTTTCAGAGTACAATAAATCACACTATCCAAACTATCCATCCTTTCACAACTGTGCCTTGGCTTTGAGATCCAGACAAAGAACATTCATGTAAGTATGCCTTTAATGGAGAGCTGACTGAATAAAGCCTGACTAATGCCTACAATAAGTATTTAACTTACTTTAGTGTTACAGTCTAAAAAGGTCTGTACTTTTTTTATGGGAAGCTTCTTTTAGAATTAGCTTAGATCAAGCCTGGGAAGAGATGTAATTTGAGTATTCTTCTGCTTGACTTGCAACTCATTTGTTCACTTATTTTATGCAGTCATTATCACATTTATATATCTTGCAAAGTTCTGTTAGGGTCTGGTTTCTTCTCAGGTGGGAGTGGGAACTGCTGTCTCTCAGTAACTGCTTACCAATTCAAATTAAATTAATTTTATTAAAATTAAAACAGCACACTCAGCTAGTTCATTGTAATAGAACTCTGAATTTATACAGCCTTTTGTCTAGAAATCCTGATGTATATTACATGTCTAGGTCAAATCTGTTCTTCTAATACCCCTGTGAGAGAGGTGAATAAATATACCTTAAAGACCGATTTTCTTCTGGGCTTGTGTTTAGTTACTCAGATATATTTATACCTTGAAAAAAAAAATCCTGAAGTTAGTTTTAGCGCGAAATAAAACCTTATGTTAATTTTCCAGTATTTTTTTTTCCTCAGGTACTTGAAATTACTGAACTGCAGCATTTGCCAGCACTAAACTAGAGGCCTGTAAGGATTGTGTGGCTGTATTTCAGAGCTGGAGCTAGTACAGCCTGCCTTTCAGAATTGCATGGATGGTAGCTTAATTTTTGGAGTTCAGATAAAGGTGAGATAGATGCAAAATACTCTGTAGATATATCTCTGGCTATGTCCTGCATCCCTATTTAAAATCAAAGTAAATTTTTTACATTTCCATATTATATATTTGGTTGGAAAAGTGATCAGTGTGTTCTGAACTAGTGCATTATAAACTGATTTTTGAGATGCCCCAGCTTTGACTGGGGTAGAGTTAATGTTCTTCCTGTTTATTAGCTGGTACAGTGTCATGTTTTGGATTTAGGACAAGAATAATGTTAATTACACACTGATGTTTTAGTTGTTGCTTAGTAGAGCTTACCCAAAGCCAAGGATATTTCATCTTATGTTGTCCTGCCAGTGAGGATCTTGTGGGATACAAGAGGCTGGGAGGGGACACAGTCAGGACAGGTGACCTCTCCTGACCTAAGAGGTGTTCCATACCATATGTCAACATGCACAGCACATAAAATGGGGTGAGATTTGATGGCCTCACTGCTGAAGAACAAGGTACCATTGGTCAGAGCAACTCTCTGCTGTATCTCTTGTTTCTCTTGGGTTTTATTTCTCTCTCTGTTATTTTCCTCCTAATTACTTCTTCTTATTATTTTATTTTAATTATTTTACTGGTCATATCTCAACCCACAAGTTTTCTTGCTTGAACCCACCCAATTCACTCCCTTAATCTCTTGGGGGTGGAGGGACTGAACAAGCAGCTCTGTGGTGCTTTGTTGCTGGCTGGGGTTAATCCACAACATAAATTCATAATAATTCAGTTGACAAATGCTTTTTTATTTATCTTTTAAAATCAGTTCTGCACTTTACATTAAAGAAAATTCATCTATTTTCTTCAATGAGAATTTAATCATGACTGGTTTTGAATCTATACCTCTTATCTCTTTCTTTCCAAAAATTAAAAAAAATTAAATACATCACTGCATTTTCATAGACACTTACATTATTTAAAAGCCATTTTATATGTATTGTCATTAAATCAACTTAATACCATTCCCCTTTCTCATTCATACTTTCATCTCAGTTGCTGAAATTGCAATGTTCAGTGCATTCTCCACATTAATTCGACTTGGAAACCACAATGTTTATATCAAACAAGGATGCTTATGTCCCCATCAGTGAAACAGTTGGGTATGTTTTGTCATAAACATGTGACACAAATTCCCATCTAAATGGAAAATAAACAGAGTTTGGGTGTCAAGGGCTGCAGACCAAAGAACATCTACCTGTTTCTGTGCTCATCTCTGTTATTGGCACCCCTTTGTGAGTTAATTTAACTCACTAACTTGGCTAGGAAATAACTGAGAAAGAGTGACAGGGCCATTTTCTTCCACATTAGTGAGCTGAATCAGCCCAGAGAACAATACAAAAAAAAGTAAATGGTTCAAGTGAATCATCTTTTAAAGGTGCCTGTTTCTCAAGCTGACTTTAAAAGGAGTTCATGGGCTGAGTTCAGAATCAAATGCCTACACTGAAAACATCTCTAACTAGGGAAGAAAAACCTCACCTTAAGCTTGAGTGAACTTGCTTGAGTAACCCAGTCTGCCCATGAATTTCAGACCAAGTAAGACACGCTGACAAGACCAAGCTCCTCAAAAAGAAACTGCTATAATTTTCCTTGTAAACACAGCAGAAACGGGTTCCTTACAGGTGTACAACAGCTGAGGTGTTGGAACTAGGGTAGGACACCTAACTTTGCTTCCTCCCTGACACTCCTCTTCAGCCTTGGAGCTGTCTTCTCCCAACACCATAACACAACACATTAATTTTCAGGCTACATGCTGCAGAAAAGGAAGAACAATTCTAACTCTCCTCTTTCTCTGTAGAATTTCCTTTGTAATTCTCTTTTTGTAGAACAAATATCCATTAGAAAAAAAAACAAAATGTGTGTTTTACATAACCTACAGTTTACCACAATAAAAGAATGGATTGAAAAATAAAACCTTGGAAAAGCCTTTCCTTAACACATGATCCTTCTTAATATCAGCTTAATATTAATGAAGGAAAATCCATTGCCTAGTTTAGGTACTGATGTTAACACCTCACTGTCATCATGTTTATTTGGCTCTTTTAGTAACAATTAAACAAATCAATGCTAATTTTGATCTGAAAGTGGAGGTAGAGGTGGCAGGCAAAGGAATAAGAAGATTGATTAATTTATCAGTTTAGCAAACTCTTCTGCTTCCTGAGAATAAAACAGCAAATGCTTGTAGCCTGTTAAATGTCCTAGAAGAAAGCAGCAAAAATGGATTTAGAAAAAACTCCCAAAACTTTTCCCTTCTTGCCTTTCATGAGAGAAATGGAAAGCTGAGAGGAAATTAAAATGCATCAGCTAGCATTTTCCAATGAGGAGCTCTTAACACATGTCAGAGCAATGTCATCATCAGGATGAATGGGCTTGTGGAGCCCATGTACCCAGACCTGCAGTAATCCTTCACGTGGACACCCATGCAGGGGTTACATAAGTGCTGAGAATATTCTTGGCAGTACTGAGTTTGCTGGTGGGAAGGAAAAATATGACTTGTTTGACATCTAAGTTTAAAAGTATTCTAGGGAAGGAAGAAAGAATTTGAAAGATTTCTTTAAAACTTGTTTATATAGACAGTTGAATGGAGGACAGTGTGAAAGTTTAAAAAATTAAAATCAGATACTTTATACTGTGTACCTTATGGCTTTTCTCACATTTGACATTCTGTGAGAGAAGAAGTAAAAGCAGAAGAATAGGACTAGAGGTTTGGTGAGTGAG